>NW_004955448.1:11790578-11872187 GCF_000276665.1 Chinchilla lanigera | reverse complement strand
TTTTTACAAAATCCTAGGATTTGCAAAGTACCTCAGAAAGAAAGCCCCCTTAACACCAACAGTGAGTTGGGAGTATAGAGGGCCAAAGTCATCAAGTCCCACCTTTGGGTAAAGATAAACAGTGCCAGAATTATTCCTATTTATGCACTTATCAAAACACAAAAGATGATTAATTAAAAGGCAATTCTTACTAAAAGAAATTTTTGATCCAGTTCTTAATGTTACAGTATTTTCCCTAAAGTAACTGGAATGAGAGTGTTATAGTCAGGGTTTGGAAGGGAAACAATTTAATACAGGACACATAATTTATCGGATTATTTTGTAATAGTCACCCAAAGAATCATATACAAAGAGAATGCAGGAAAGCTGTCCGCAATAAAGACCTAAAGAATCCAGCTGAGGGCCTGGATCCCACGGCAATGTCCTGCATGAGTCCAGCTGAAGACCTAGAGCCCATAACAATGCCCCCCATGAGTCCAACTCGAGGCCAGGAGCCCACGACAATGTCTCATGCAGGCCTGTTTCAAGGATATGCTGGGAAGCCCAAAGGTGAGTGGTGGAATCTAGTAAGTCTGTGCCAGCGGGATGAAGGATCTGTGCTAGGAGGCTGAAGGATCTGCACTGGGGCCAGGAAGCAACATTCAATGTAAGGACAGAGCTCCCCCAAAAGGTACCACAGACATCCTCAGCAACAGTGAGGTCTTGGGCTCCTCTGATGATGAGAACAGCTGAGTTCACATCAAGAAAGCCAGTGTGACAAGCTTCTCCAGGAGACTGAGCAGCGCATCATCCTCCCCTCTGGAACCAGGAAGCAATGCTGAAACTGAGGACCAGGACTCCCCCAAAGTGAACCATAGCCATTCTCAGTGACAACAAAGTCCCAAGCTTTTTCCATGATGAAAACAGCCAAGTTCATATCAGGAAAGCCAGCCTGGCAAGCTCCTGCAGGAAAACCAACAGCTCCCTTCTTCCTCTCCAGTTCTCCTTTTTATATTGTTGGCAACAGTCCCCAGGTGGGCACTCCACATCCAGCACCATGCTGATTTAGTCCAGCTGGGTGTTACAAGAAGACCACCATTGTCCATCCACTACACAGAGCTATCATCACTCAGTTTTCCAGATTAGAATAAATCTGTGTTGAGCACCACCAGAATTCCACAGGGTCCTAAATGACTATGAATTGAGTTTTCTTTTGTCCTCACATCAGTGAGGATATCTTTAGCAAAGTCTGACTCATTGGTGCTATCTTTGTTGGCGAGGAAGGAATTGCAAATCCAGATTCCTATTTTAAGGCTTTCTGGGCAAAGTAACACGAAGAACCCTACTATATTGCCAAAAACCTACATATCAGTATTTCCTCATCTTTTCTATTTCTACAGTAACAGAAAGTTCACATACTAGGCCACCTCCAGCAACAGCTTTGTCAGAGACCTTGTACTTTTTAGTAGCACCCCTATTGTCCCCGCAGAACCTTAAGACAAAAAGATTTTCCATGAGCATGGGACAACACATATTTGCCAGGTAAGTCAAGTTGTAAATAAACTACTCCTGTGACAAAATTATTCTAACAATAGACTTACTTTCTCTTTCTTTCAGTGAAAAGGAATTTCTATGTGACATCCAACCACTTGTTACAAAATTTGTTCTTGGAAAAGCCAGTGAACTATAGAACAGAGAAAAGCTTTGTACCTGGCTCCCACTTCCTGACAAAACTTCTTGAAAAGATGCCACAGTTAAGAATTTAACACTGTTCATAACAACAACCACAATTTCCTTCATGGCTTTAGGTGGTTTTTGATGGCAACCACATGCTGATGTCAACATCAGTGAGTCACTAACATGCCACAAAACAGCAGAGCAAGCATGGTGCCAAACATCACAGGGACCCCATCTGTGTACAGGGAATCAAGATTCTTTCAGGGAAAGTTTTGCTTGGCTAAAAAATACTGCACCATTTTGAAACCATGGTCAGGGTTTACAGTCTCCAAAAGAGGTTGAAGAAATACAACTTCTCTGATGGCATGACATGCACGCACCAGCAAAAATCGGACATTGGCTGCCTGATACATCGTTAGTTGTGTGGAGGAAGCTGGTGTGGTAGCCCCGTGATCAGCTGTGAAATACCAGGAAAATGCCAGTAGTCACATAGAGCAGCACATAACTCAGGGGAGCTTCTGTCTCAGTTATCTCCCCCTGCTTCAAACCACTGTCAGCCTGACCATTCCCAGTGTACAAGGTTTTATCAAGATCTCTAGACTTGTCTGGCTTCTTTCCTTTCTGGTGCAATTAGCATTCTAGCCAATGTCAAGTCAAAACTCTATTGGTGTCAAACACAAGTAGATGTAAAATCTTACCTGTTACAAATCAAATCTTCTTCCCAAGAGAAAGCTGCGTGTCCTCCAAAGCATTTCAGAATGATCAGACATGAGGTATCGCCTTACTTTAGTTTGGCATCTTGGATCCCCCTGGCAAGAACTCAGAAGCACAGTAAACATGCCAGCTTTTGTGTTGGTGATAAAGGGAAAGCTGGTGAAGTACACATTTCATTAGCTCATTGCTGTAAGTGTCTCAACACATGGGCCTCTTCTCATCCCCGCTACACTAATTGAATGAGCTGAATTTTCAGCTGTGAGTAAAGACAGTTGTCCTACCTCCCTAGATTTCTAACACAAGTCAGAGCAAAGGGTATTTCCAGCTTTCCCCATGCAAGGTTAGATATTTCCATCCACGTCCCCTTGAAGCTGGAAATTGATCACACATGCCGGGCGAGGCAAGGCAGGTCTGAGAACAAAGAGCTCCTGAGGCAAGGCATGCAAATAAGTTGTTCCAGCTCCAAGAGCATGAGGTGCTCAGGCTCACATACAAAGTTGCTAAGCAGAGGGGTTGAAATTGACATCAACTTCCTGTGCACATAAATAAATGCACCATGAGGGTTGAGCAGTTCCTTTCTTCCAAGCTGGAGAGAGGGCTCCACCTGACCTCAGCTTTCTGTCTCTCATCCTTTTTTCTCCACCCTCTAGCCATCCTTCCCAGCTGGGAACTTCAAGAGCTGCGCAGGATGCAGCATCCCCTCACTTTTTTCTCCCATAAGAAGGAGAGAATGCCCAAAGGACCGATCATCAGCCTATATTTGGTTAGCAGATGAGCCTCCTTCTTCTTAAACAGCTTGCAGTCACGTTTCAGTGCTTCTCTTCCATTTTGTTTCTTTAGTCTAATCTGTACATTTATGTGTCCCTGTTCTCGGGAGTAAGTGCTCACCACTTCCTGTGTTCTAACAGCATTTCCTGAGACTAAGAAGATAAATCTAGTTAAAATCTTCTCTACAGACCCACCCATCTTTCTTTCAAAATGCTTATTTATACATTGGTCCCCTGTCCTCTAACTGAATTTCCCAGAAAAATCTTGTGTAAAAGGTATTGATCAAGCATTCAAACAGAAAAGTAAAAATAATCTAGTTCTTTAAAATGAAAAAGATTTTAATGCAGATTATTGGAGACCTAGAGGAGATGGACATGATGTCACTCAGAGATCAAGACCTACAGGGAGGCGCACTGCTCTGTCCTAAGAAGCAGAACAGCAACTCCTGGGGTCACAGCCACTGCTTCTGCATCACTGTTACTGCCACTGACACCCTGCAGCATTCACAGATCTATGGCACTATTGCTGCTGGATCCAGAAGTCATAAGGCTCCATCTTCTTCCTCCTTCTCATGGAATGCGGGTCCCTCTCCGCAAAAGAACTTAGCAGGAAATCAGTTACAAGAGCATCTGAGAAATGCAGTCCTCAAAGCTTCTGCCTCAGGACACAAGGTAAGCACGGGATTGAGCACTCCTAAACAATACCTGGTGCACTGCGAAGTGATGCCTGTTTAATAAACAGGGATGCTATTTTCTTTCCAGTTCTCTTGTGTATTGTCCTCAGCCAGAACTCCACAATAAGGAAGGGTGAGAGCGGAATTCAGGCACCAAAACGGTATCTGAATGCTTAATATTTGTTATATATTTGTCCAAACAAAGGTAGCAATTTCAAATTACTCTCACTCAAATGAGATTTTTATTGCCTTTACAATAAACACACATAGATACACATGTTTTGTCAAGCACAGAAAAGTCTCCTGTGGTCCAAACCTAAAAACTAATTTGGTGGCCCTGTAATAACAAGACGCTTCAAAGCTACTCTTGGGACCCGTGCAGAAAATAGGACAGAAGTGAGTCTGAGAGACCTCATGAAGGTTGATTCAAAAGGACAGGAGGTGAGGATTTGAAATGGAGATTTATTGGAGGTGAGAATAGAGTATTTGATTCATTTTCCTCTGAGAAAATGGGATGGAGAAGAAAGGAAGGGTGAAAAGTAGGAGAAACTAGACCAAATTTAACAGTGGGGATGCCTAATAAAATATCCTATTTTACTTTGTTTAAAATGTTGCAATAAGACTCCTTCTACAGTCATACACATTGAGTAGAATTTTTAAAAAGTGGAGAGCTAAGTTACACACTCAGGTAAAAGTATGAGAGAAGAGTTAAACAAAAAGCCACAAATTGCAGAATGGAGCACAAAAGGTTAAATAAAGTCAGGGAACTGGTTCTGAGAGGATCAGAACATATTTGCCCTTGGAGATGTCCCAGAGACCTTGGGACGGGCACTGGGCTATTCCAGAGTATGAAGCAGAGGCTGAATCACATCTTTCTAGATCCTAAGGACAACAAATTCCTTCTGATATCTAGGTTGGGCATTTGACCTGTAGGAAGTTTTCTGCAATAAGAGTCCTATTAATACCAACAGAAGTACCTGCTGTGATCCCACTGGTGGTGTGGACCTCCCTTGGCTGGCCCTTTTTGTTACTATTGTACTATGTCCATGGGCCTCGTATCTGCCAGCATATCACAGCCAGGTAGGGAGTTCAGAGGCTGGGGCCAGTGCTTCCTTGCTAGGAGGCAGTTTTGCACTTTTATATGTGTCATCGTATGTGGATCTAACATTCACAATGGCCTCTGGGCGCTTAGCAGGAAGTCCTTGACTAGTTAGCAATGGCTGGATTTAGAGCACAAAGGTCAACCTGCATTTTCTCATTGTCTTCAAACATATTGTGTCACAGACAGGCGTGGGAAGCTAGATGTCTTAGTCACTTTCCCTGCCTCTGACAAAATACCTAACAACTCCAATTTAAAGGAAATGAGGTTTGTTCTGGTTCACAGTTCGTAGACATTTCAGTTCTTGTACGGTTGGAGAGCTCCAAGGCAAGGCAGCATGGCTGAGGGACATGGCGGAGGAGCGATACTCACATCATGGCGGTCCAGAGGCAGAGAGCCCAAGGAGGAGCTGGGGAGGGAGACAAACCCTTCCAGGTCACGGCCCCACGATCCACCTCTTCAACCAGACCCCATCTCCTAAGAGCAAGCCAGCCAGGAAGTCCCATAATCCAATCACCTTCCAAAGCCCCATCTTTGAGCGCATGAAGCTTTGGGGGCACCTCTAGGTATAAACTGTAACATAAGTGTGAGTTAAGATTACAAATGCCATCCACAGATAGAGAGAAGAAGATGAAGAAAATATTAGGTGTTAATTTTTCATCTTCTGTTGAGACACTTTGCCTGCAATCACAACCATTTGCTTCAGTAGAGATGCACCTATTTGATGAAGGACAGAGAAAGGTCACCTGGACATTCAGCAAGGGATGTTTAAGCCAGAGTGTACACACTTCATTGCAGTGAGGATATATATTTTTCATCTGGAAGGTGGTTAGAAGTGATCAGGCTTTCCAAGCCACTGCATTCATGGTCATATTTTCTTTGATATTTTCCAACTTAATTAGATCCAGTAACATCTAACACAGAAGATCAATAAGCATGGTGATAAGCCGAGTTCACTTTAATTCACATCAGTAAATCTTAGATGTTAGGACATAGTAACAAATTATCTGCTCATGATCAGCTGCAGTACAAAGCATGTGAGATGAAACAGTATCACAGTAGCATAATTCTGTGTCTTAACGAACGCATTTTCCCACAAGTTTTCTTTTAAAAATACACAAAGTAAAACAGTCTAACTGTGTGGATATCTGGCTTCCAAGGCCCTGAAGTACCACAGAGGGCCTTTCATTGGTCACAGCTTAAAAGCTCTTGCGTACTGTGGGCTTAGGGAAAAATACCCTGGGGTCTGGCAGAAGCAGAGACTCTCATAAAAGAAGCTGTTAGGTTTCCTATCATTTCACAGTGTCTATCATACCTCTGAGTTTAATTAACTCTTTCAAGATTTACACTAGTGAAACAATGCGATGCTTGCACATGTATGTTTGATTTATTTCACTTATGAGTATGGTCTCTAGTTGTGACCATTTAAATATAAAGGCCTCAAGTTTATCTTTCTTTATAGCTGAGTAATATTCCATTATATAAAAGTACCACAATTTTCTTATCCAATCCTCGGTGGATGGACATTTGGGTTGCTTCCACATTTTAGCAATTACAAATTGTGCTGCTAAGGGCAACTGGGATGTGGGAAAAGAGAAGCGAAAGAAGGAGAAATTTTGTATGTATGTGTATACATGACAGTTAACATGGTTGTTCTTCTGTCTTCTATTTCTATGCTGAAAGAAACTCTCAATGAATCTTTGGTTGACCAGTATTGCATGTCTATATCTGTTTTCATAAGAAGCCACTTTAAAGATATCAGTATGTAATACAACAACCATTGTTAATTCCCTACCACTTTGTTTGTAACTCTGTATTGTCTGTACTGTGCTTGTGATATGTTGTAAAATGTTGTATGTCTGTTAATGTTTCCCTCCTTTTATCTTTAAAATAAAAAAAAAAAAGAAAAAAGAAGCTGTTAGGAAGAAGCTGCAGTCAGATGGAGCTGGCGTCCAAGGGCTGCTCAAGAACAGTGGGTTTCATGCTACATTCGCATGAGCCCCCGGCTGCTATTGTACTATGTCCTTCGAAAATGCAGGTTCTTGGGCAACACACCAGACCTAATGAATCAGGTCTCTAGTGTGTAGTATTAGAATGGGCACAAGGGTCAGGACAGCATTAATTGGTACAGTGTTGTTTTAACGGTCCAATGACGAGAATCTGAACGGTGGAGGTTACTGTAAAAATGGAACGATGGCTTAATCAACAAATCGATCCTCTACGTGAGAGGGATAATATTACTATCTTCTAAGACTATTTGCCATAAAAAACATTCTTGAACAAATATTTAGGAATGAAACTGGTACAATGTATACAAAAGCACAAGAAACCCGTGAAAAATTGTCTCCTGACAAAGTCAAGATTATGCAGTCAAGATACTAGGTTTCTTTGAAACATTAGTGAAAGTGTCAGAGAACGTGTAACTGTAACCAAAGAAAGGCTTTCTCTTCACCTGTGGAAGCTGCCCCTTTACTGAGTAAGTGGTTGTCCACCCAAGCAGACAAATCAAGAGATCTCTAGGTTGCAGATGCGAACACAGCCGACCGAAAGTTGAATTACCAGGCAGTGTTCCCTCTCCTTTAAATGGCTAGCAAGTAGTCGAAGAGGAAAAGCAAAACAAAAATTTCTGAAGAGAAATTAGATTTCTTTTAGTTATCAACTTACTTAGGAAGGAATTACAACCAGAATAACTTAAGAATCTCTCTAACAATTTTGTGTTAAAGGTGGGTTTCTTTTTTTTGTTGTTGTTACTGGAAATTAAACTCAGGACTTTCGGACCTTGCACTTACCTGGCAAGTACTGTGCCACTGAGCTATGTCCCCAGCTAAGAGGTGGACTTGTTGAATGCCCTGAGAAAGTAATTTTTTGAGAATTGGCTCTCAACTTTCTGAGAATTTGCTGCTGACATTTATAAAGCAATTAAACATATAACTGTATCAGATTTACATTTGTCTATCAATTTACAAAAAAAAAAAATGGTTTTGGTGCCAGGGACCAACCACAGGGCCTCGTACAAGCACTTTACCACCAAGCTCCACTCCCAGCACCCCCCTTAGATTTTTGAATACTTCCCAGTGACAAACACTGTGCTAAGCACCAAAGAAATTACAATAATATAAATTTAAATTTAAAATCTGAATAAAAATGTACTGAATGCCATTTTATTTACTTTAAGAATCCATTGTTCCCATGTACAGAATACTAACAGATCCTGCTCATTGGTAGCAGAGAAGATTTTGATGTCTCTAAGGATTTTAGGGAAACCATGGTTGGACACGGTCGTCGTTTTTGTATGGCCTGCCCCTTACTACAGCACTGCAGGAGTCTGCACTGCCCTCTCCCACTCTGTCTTGCCAGGATGTACCTGAGCTCCAGCCCTGTACAGACCCAGTGAGAAGGCAGCCATCCAAAAGCAGACCAGAAGTGGACCCGCAGCAGACAGCTAACCTGCTGGCATCTTCCTCCTCCACTTCTCTGCCTTCATAACTGTGCAATAAATGATTGTTGCTAAACACCTAGTCTATGTCTACGTTAGGTCATTATAGCAGCCTGAACTAAGGTAATATTCAAGGCTGCAGGGCATAGTTTTCATCATCAGAAAGAGGAAATTTAGAAATAACCTATAAAGTTGATTTAATAATGTGTAACCCAATGTTCATGGAACTACACAATTCAATAGTGGTAACATACTTAAGGTAAAAAGAGAAAAAGAAAAAAGCTGGGGTAGGATTTAGGCAATGAATGGCAACCACCAAGAAGAAAAGGATCCTGACCCTGATTTCCCCTGGTGTCTTCTCTTCTGTTTCCAGGCGCAGCACAGGTTTAGGTATTTCTAAAATCAGACAATTTGACAGCCCAGTGCAAAGCCTGTTTCGGAATCAACCAGCTGAATCATTAGAAAACAGATTTCTTCTGTTTTATTTCATGTTTCTCTAAAATGACACCTAGTTTAGGGTGCTAAATTGTTTTTGAAATGATTGGTTCCCTGGGAGCAATAATGCATGAATTCTGTGCTTGATGATTAATATTATTCTGCGCTCCATCTATCTCACTGTGGAAAATGGCGACAGCAGGGGATGTTACAGCAGGCTGAAAACGCTGGTCAGACCTAGCCATCTGCGCCTGGATCAGTTTCAGAGCTTTTTTAAGGCAGTGTGGATGAACAGAGGAGGCTTGTTTAAAATGCTTTGCTATGCTGCAAGAGCAGTCACTGGTTGGGCAGTGCTCACGACAGAACAGGGTTACAGACCCGCGGCCAGCTCATTAGAGAGCTTATATCAGCAACAGAGATCAACCACCAAAAGAAAGCGGGAAATATATGCTATTGTGAAAGTGACTTTCAGAAACTCTCCGTTCCCCAAAAAGAAGGCTTTAACAGCTTTTCCTGTTTATTCGCATATGCCGTTACACAGCACAAATGAAGGAAAAATAATGACCGGAAGGCATGATTTTAGGACAAAAACCCAAATCTCTCAAACATGTGAAGGAAGACTGTGAGTGCAGCACACTGCTGTGATGAGGAATTAGCACACAACAAATCTGCCAGACTTGCATGTTTGTACAGTAACAAATTTTATATAAAAAAATCTATGTGTGTTTTTGCCTGATTTTTTACTTACTTTTTCTACTTCTTTTCCTTTAGGAAAAGAACATTACAAAGTTACATTAGAATAATTAAAAGAGTTGAAGGTAAATGAGATGTCACCTAGTATTTACAGTGAAAATGCTTTGTTTTTGAATAGAAACCTACCTTGAAATACAGCATATGTTCAAATTAGAAAAACAAGTTTTCTCTTATCTTATACACAGGGCAAGATGTGACCTGCAGGAGAATGATTCATTCTACTCTACAAAACATTCACTAAGTATTGTAACTTACATATCATTTTCTTATGGTCCAATGTCATATGGTAGATTAAATTTTAAACTTTAGCATTATACATGCTTAAATTGGATTGATCTCGTAAAAGTCTTAGAAATCTTTCTAGAAATTTTAAGTAACCCAAAGATTCCGTACAAGTGAACAGAAAAGACTCTTTGTCGCTCAGAAAAATTCACTTGATCTGACTAATTGACTTCAGGTTAGAAAATCACCAGAAGTCCCTGCGGTTCTCCCATGGCCGAGCTTCCCTCCGTCCTCAGAGTGATGAAACATGGATGAACAAATTTCCGCTGTGTTCTTTAGTGTCTCGTAGAAAATCAGTTTTTATCAGGAACACTTCTACCTTTTCAGCAAAAGGTAGAACACTTCTACCTTTCAGGCCCCCGTCATCTACACAGGCAGGTGTGTGCGTGCATGAAAGATCAGTAAGCCACTTTCTTTTTTTTTTTGGTTTTTTTCAGGTACCGGGAATCGAACTCATGACCTTGCACTTGCCAGACAGGTGCTGTGCCGCTGAGCTAAATCCCCAGGCCCCAGTAAGTCACTTTCTTGAGATTCTATGGACTGAATCATCATTCCATGTCTTGAAATTAGAACTGATGAATTTACAGTCTAACAATTCTTAATTTGACAACCTCTGTCAAACTTGGGTGCAAATACTGAGTTTATGCTCTTCTCGCGATGCTTAATCCTCTGAGGCTGTTTCTTCACCTGTAAAATGGAGAGAACTGTATCAGCCCTGTAAATTGTGAGAATTAAAGATAATCTAAGTAAACACCAAGCAACAGGGATGGCAGATGCAGTTGGTGACTGCAGTGATCTGGATATTAATTGTGTGCCTCCTTCCCCTGAGAATTCATGTGTTGAAGTTGAATTCAAATTGTGAGCAAGTAAGTGGGTAAAACTTAATCCAACTATGGTGTTTGAGGGGTGATTAGGATTAAACAAGGGCACCAGAGTGGGATCCCATAATTGAAATTCTGGTGGTGTTATGCGCAAAGGGAGAGAGAAGAGAGGGGCTACCCTCGTTCCACCTCTCAGGCTGTGTGAAACCCCGTGCTCCTCAGGACCCTACCGCAAAAAGGAGAGGGAGAAGGACCAGATGTAGTCGCTCGACCTGGCTCTTGGTCCAGAACCATGAGCTTAAAACTCTTCTTTAAAACTTACTCAGTCCAGAGTCGTGTATTACTAATAATGGAAAAGAGATATATCCAATGCTTAAGTATTAAGCTATTAATAATTGCTATGAAGTTCTTGGTTATTCTGAAACTAGATTCTCTTAATTTTACTATATATGCACAGAGTCTCCTTCGGCCATTAAAAAATATTTTTCTAGGATTAATTTGCTGCTTGATTCGCCTTGGCTTGGCGTGTAAGCTACGCTGGTCCCCTCCCATTCACCAGGTTTCTCTCCAGGGTTTCCATTCCCTGAAATCACTGCAGCCCAAACGTACTGCATGAAAATTTGCCGTAATAATTCATATGTTCAAAATATCTTTTGCTACATTGCATTGTTATAGTTGCTCTATTTCATTAGTAGTTATTGTTAATCTCTCACTATGCTTAATTTATAAGTGTTATCATAGGTATCTTTGTATGGGAAAAACAGCATAGGAGGTATTTTTGAAAAATATGGTGAATGTTGAAATTTTTAAAATCATTACAATAAATCTACATGGACATTAATCACCCTCAGAATAGTCTCTTGCTTCAAACACTTTTCCCACCACTCTTGCCACTTTATGAAGCACTTCTGGAAACACTTTCTGTCTTTATGAGGTGTGATCAAATATACAGTGAATGCTGCTGAGGGCCATCCAACAGGAAGACAGGCTTATAAAAACACAGGTCCTCATCCACCTTCCTTACCAGATCGGTCCCCGTGCAACTTCTGAATTTCCCCGAAGTCAAAATCATCATGAAAGGTAATGTTTTAAAACGGACTCAGGCGTCAAGGTGACCCCATCAGCACAATTAAAGACACAAAAGAGGACTTCCAAACCGCTTCAGAAAGTGGCAAGGACTACGGGATAAATTTGTTTGCAGTAAGCTGAGAGTGATTAATGACATTGGGTCTTTTACTATAATAAATTTTTAAAGTTAAACGTTCACTGTACTTTTATCACACCTCATTTATAGGGTATGGTGGAACCTACCATTTCAGTCACCTGCCGGATGTCCCAGAATGTACACCCCGTGGAGAAGGACAGATTGCTGTAGTTGCCCAGGGTTACTGTGCCTAAGTCCTGCACTGCAAAGCAGGTGGTTTAAACGACAGAAACTCTCTCTCTATCTCAAGGCTGAAGTCCAAGATGACATGCATTAAGATTTATTTCCTTCTGAGGGCTGACTGAGATTCAGCTCCCTGCCTCTCCCCTAGCTTAGGTCATTTGCTGCAATTTCTGGCAGCAAAGCTTGGCTTGTGGAACTGTCGCCCTGATCTCTTCTGCCCTCAATTTCACATGGACTTCTCCCCGTGCGCACGTTTTTATAAAGACATCAGTCAGATTCGATTGGACCCACCCTGCTCCAGTATGATTCCATCTTCACTGCCGACATCTGAATGACCCTATTTCCAAATAAGGCCGCATTTTAAGGTAGGGTATTAGCACTTCCACATGAGTTTTACAGGACACAGTTCAACCCATTACAGAAGATGATAACACTTTTATTATTTCCCAAGCTTTCAGGAACATGAACTCCAAAGGAAAAAAAGAGACCTAATTATAACCTTGGTCGTCAGCGTTTTTTACACCGCACACAGCTTGGCTTGAGCGTGACTGTATAATATTATGTGCGTAGGAAAAAGGCTATGACCTGCCTGCAGAAGACAAAATCTCACCCAGGATTTTATATGATATTTTATATGATATGTTCAAAGTAGAAACAAGTATTGTTTGCTTTCACTTATTCTAACACAAATAGTTCAGTTTAAAATCACTTCATGGATGAGAGGGTATTTCAGAAACTGTGAAGAGGAAATTTTAAAATGGCATAGCTTGAGGCTGATCGTGGGTTCAGCAGGAGAGCACTTGCCTATCAAGTGCTGCGGCCCTGAGCTCCATCGCCAGCATCACCATCAAAAAAAAAAAAAAAAACATAGAGACATAGCTTGATCAAAAACCTAATGAGAAACTTCAAATAAATGCACAATATGCTCAAAACAAGGGAGTCAAACACTGAGCTTGAAATGACCTGTATTATGAGAAAATTTGGAGAGTAGATTTTTTTTATTGTGATTTTCTTTTTCTCTTGTTCAGAGAAGTTATCTATACATGATGCTTCCTTTTTTTAATTAGAAGAGTATAAACAAAAGGTTTGCCATGAAAAGAAAGCAATGTCCACTTTTCTCTCTGCCTCCCAGCTACCCAATTTCCCTTCCTGGAGACAACTTCTTAAGTCTCCACTTTTAAAATCAATGATACATGGCATGTGCAAGGTCGTGAGTTCGGTTCCCGGTACCGGAGAAAAACCAAAAAAAATAAATAAATAAAATAAAATAAAATAAAATAAAATCAATGATACATAAATTCACACAACAAAGAGCGCTGTGCATGACCCCACACCTGGCTTTTTCCCTCTATGCCTTGTATCTGGAAGACCTTGTCAGATCGGCAGCGGTTTCACTGGTATAACAACTGCATTCAATGCATTCCAGAATCAGGATTCCTCTTTGCTAGGAATTCTGTCTACATAAGGAATGCAGTGTTCTCACAGTTGTACCGTGTGCCTCTCCCCAACCCAGACTACCACTTCTCCTCTGCTGAGGAACTGGAAAGCAGGGCCCTGCCTACAACACAATACCGGTGGAAAGGACAGACTTAATCAGGGCTTTCAATGGCATCATTGTGCTGGAGAAGCTCTGCTCACTTCTAACTTTAAAAATAATCATAAGGTCGCAGAATTGTTGCTTCTACACCTAGCCTTGCTCCTAAAGTTTACCAGTGAATGTATGCACATTTATTTCTTTTAAAAAAAAAAAAAACACACAGGCACATGTGCACTCACCCCCCCCACACACACACACACACGGAAAATTTGTGTGGAAATCCAATCTTCCATGTCTGGTTCTAACTCAGAAGATAGGAGTATATTTGTATATTTTAAAGTAGCCTATTTGCTTTCATTAATGCTTTATTTTTAAAAATGTATTTCATTTTATTTTATTCTCTTTGACACTTCCTTATTATTCTAATAATCACTTCAGGCAGTACAAAAGCTCCTAGTGTCTTGTAAATGTGCTGAATAGCAGATTTTTCCATTTGCTTGGAATGTCACAGATTTTTAAGGCTCCTTTTAAACATTAAGTCAGTCTACACACAAGTGGAAACAGTTTGTAGATTACTTGATTGTTTATTGTTCTAGCCTTCGAAGTTTTCACAGATTTGTACCTAGTCACTTCGATTCAGTAAAAGTAGTAGAATGTCCTGTGTCAAATCTTTTCACAGAGAAAGTTAATTCTTCTTCTCTGATATTTATTATGTTTTAATTACAAAAGTAGTATATGCACATCATGGATTGTTTAAAAAAATAAAGACTGGCCCATCACATTAACCCATGAACTACACTGACATTTTAGCCAGTACACTGTCAAATTTTTTCTTGCACACAGATATATTAATCTCAAATTTCCACTCATCCCTTAAGGAAGTATACAAGTCTGGCCCTTGTAACTTTAATCTTTTTTTTTTTTTTTTGTCTTTTTGAGACAAGGTCTCGCTATTCAGTTCAAGCTGCTCTTGAGCTCACTTTGTAGCCCAGGCTGTCCTCGAACTCGCAACGACCCTCCCGAGTGCTGGGATTACAGGCATGTACCACCACGCCAGGCTAGTATCTTGAATCTTGAGCTCCTACCTTTTTCAGACATACCCCAGCCACAGTTCTGATGTGTTCCGTCTTTTGCACTGACTTCCTTAAGAGCCTGTCCCCCCGACTGTCTATTAATTTCCACCTAACTTGACTGTGATGAGACCTTGTCAGTCAGTCCCACATTCCACACAAACATTATCCTGATTTCTATCTTCACTGTTTTGTTCTTCTTAACTCATATAATAGCACAACGCTTTTGAGTTTCAACGGTGTTGTTGTATGTCTCAGTAATTTGCTCTCAAATTTTTATTGATTGGATGGGTGTAAACAGGATACAGCTTTTCACTTCACTTGCATTTTTGATTGCTAATAACGCTTTTATCAGCACTTTGTTGGTCATGCAACTTTTGTACAAAGCTTATGTAATGATTTTAACTAGTGATTAGTGTTTTCAATATTAAGTAAAAGTGTTAGCACAACATTATAAGGTCGGATGACAAACTGGAAATAGCAAATTCCCAGGCATTTGCTGGGCTAAAAGAATTGTCAGCAAATGATTCTAAAATGTTATGTCTCATTTTAACCAGTAGGGGGCAATAGTAGCTCATCTATTTTCTTGCTTGCGCCACACACTACCTCATCTTCGCTTCCTCATTTTCAGGAAGAATCTGAAAAACATTTGCAAAGAGTAAAGTTAATACTTCTTCGTGATATGTAACACATTATTATATAAAAAACAACATAATTTTCTATTTGGCATGCTTCAACACATGAAACTATATAAACGGAATTTTTTAAATTTTATTTTTAAAAATAAGAGAACCAAAACATGTTAACAAACACAGACATAAACGAACCAACATAATAACAATAAAAACAGCACAGAATTTCTGGCAAAGTGAAAAGAAACTAAGAACGGTTGCTGTATTACATACTGTTGCCTTCATATTGGTTACTCAGATAAACAAATACAGACATGTAAGAATGATCAGTTAACTATCAACTGTTCCTTTCAAGAAAGCAACAGAATTAATAACACAGTTTTCCCAGCCATCTTGTGTGTGCGTATGCATATATTTTCCCCTTTCTTCTTTGTTTTCTCCTTTCCCTCACCCCAGTCATTCTTTCCTTTTGAGCAGTTTCTTTCTCTTTCACACTATCTATTGTACCTTGTAGATTTCATTCACGCATAGAAACATCCCAAATGTCCATCAGCTGAGGAATGGGTAAAAAAGCTGTGATATTTTTATACCATGGAATATTACTCAGCTATAAATAAAGATAAACTCAAAGTTTTTATAGGTAAGTGGACATCACTAGAGAACATAAGTGAAATAAGTAGGACTCACATGTAAACATGGTATTGTCTCCCTAATATAAAAGGAATTTTAAAACTTACAATCCTATAAGTATTTCAAATGAAAGCCATGTTTTTATTAGCATTCATTATTACACCAACTTAAATTATTACTTATGTTTACAGTATAATTTATATTAAAATTGTATAAAATCGTTAGTACAAACTGAGGAAAAGTAATTTAACAAACCTTATTTTTTTGTTTGTTTTTGTTTGTTTATGCTTGCTGTCTTGAGACAGAATCTTGCTGTGTAATCCAGCTAGCCTCTAATTTTCTCTGCAGCCCAGGCTGGCAATCTTCCTGCCTCAGTCTCCTGAGTGCTGGCATTACAGGTATACGTTGCTATACCCGGCTTGAAAAGGCATTCTTGAAAAGCAACTAGTTTAATTCTTGATTCTAAACATTTTGTCCCACTGTAGCTGCCCATGTGCTTTATTAAAGCCTGATTTTCCCTCATTTCATAAAAATTATTGATCACTTACATTTGCAAGGCATTCTTCTGAGTGCTGAGGCCATAGTAATAAAATAAAATAAACAAAATAAAATAAAAATAAATCCTGCTCTCAGGAAGTTTACACACAGAAGTGCTGGGACAGGGAGATAAAGCCATATCACATACCTTCTGCATGTTTTAGAGTACAGTGAGTGCTGAGGAAGAATCTGAGGCAGAACAGGGAATGCAGCACACTGGTGAGGAGGGATATGGGTTTAACGGAGCTGCCGGGGACTCCACCAGTGACCTGATGTCTGAGCAAGGAGGTTAAGGAACTTGGAGTCGAGTAGACCTGAAAAAAAGATGATTCAAGCAAGGGAAGAAGCATCAAGTTCAAGAACCAACTGGTGAGAGACAGCAAGGTAGCCAGGGTGGCCGTAGCGAAGTGAGCCCATGCAGGGGACCAGGGAAGCCACAGGAGGCCAGCGGTGAATAGGCCTGGCAAATCTGGGCTACGCTTTGAACAGCTGAAGAGAAGTTGAGGTTTTTTTCAAGGACAAGCAGGACACGCTCTACATCCATGAAAGAGAGTCTCTGACAACCGTCTCTGGAGCAGACTGGAGAAAGACCAGGGCAGAAATGGGGAGCCACCTAGGAAGGAACCGCAGCGAAGTGGGAAACAAACAGATTATTAGTCCTTGGTGACAGCAACAGAGAGGAAAGGCTAGCAGCAGATGAGGTACTGATGAGCTGAGTTGGTAGATATTTAGGGAAACAGGAGGGCTGGGTTACAAATACCAATTTGAAAAACATCGGGGCTGGGGATTTAGCTCAGCGGCATAGCACCTGCCCGGCAAGGGCGGGGTTGTGAGTTCGATTCCTGGTACCGGAAACCACCCCCCCAAAAAAATTTGAGAAACATCAATGTAGAGATAGAACAAGATCCTAAAGGCAATAAAGTACAGGAAGAGAAGAAAATGGGTCAGAAAATCTAAGACTGGCACATTCAGCGCTTAGAAGTCAGAATAATCAGACTGTCGGAGACTGACCAGGCCCGCAACCTCCCGAACGAGTGGATGGTGAAGGCTAAATAAAGAGACAAGCAGTATGATTTTAGGGGTGCTGGAGGATCAAAACCCTCTAGCAGAATGAAGGTTCTCTAAAGGCTGAGACAAAGCACTTTTCTGGATGGCGGTATTTATTTGGTTTTCCAACAAAGGAAGAGGATACCCAGGAAAGGTGGGAAGCAGAGCAGAACCTTGGGAGTCAGTACAGACTTCCCCAGGAGTAAATTACGCTAATGAGGAGAACTAACTTGTCTCCAGGTTGACACTCATGGCAGGAAAGAGACGCGCAGTGCCAGTCTCTATTAGTTACTGGAGTCAGCTGTGGCCTTGTCTTGTCCTTTGAGGAGTCACAGCATCACAGGCCACTGCAGGCCTCAGTCAGGACCGGTGATCATAGAATCCACTGCCCATCTCCAGACAAGGGGCCTAGGCCTGAGACAGACTCACAGAAAATGTAGAAAGCCAGTTGATTAATTTTAAATCCTTCTCAGAGTCTCTTTGCAGTGGTCTCCATCAAGACACCAGCACTGATGGCTGCAAATGAGGTAGGAGACACAGGAGAAAAACCAGGAATGACATCTCTGGAAACCAAAGAGAACCAAGGAGTCACCCTCGCCCATCTCTGAGGGCAAGGGCCGCCCCTCGATGTTAGCAGAATGGAGCCCCTGGTGACCTTAACAAGTGCGCGGTTTGTGAAATGGTGGGGCCAGGAGCCCAGTCGAGGACTCCAGAGATCAAGACTGATGCTGGAGACCACAAGTACAGCAGTTATTTGAAGGACTATTTTAGACAGAAATGAAGAAACAGCTGAAGAGTGACAGGTCAAACAACATTTTCAACAGGTGGGAGAAATGACAGCATCATCTTACTCTATCAGTGGTAGAGAGGGGAAATCAGACGCTGCAAGAAAGAGGAAAAACCTCCCTCAGGGTCCCTGAGCAGGCCAAGGCAATGAGTCTCAGTGCCCCAACGTGAGAGCTAGCCGCCCGCTGCACACAATGCGTGGGCCTGGCAGCCAGCAGGTAGGGAGCACTTTTAATTAAGAAAATAACGACACTGACTACATTCAATAGAAATACACTGTATACTTGAAAATGGCTAAGAAGTGTTCTCACCACAAATAAATCTTTAAGGTAATATAATTCTAACTAGCTTGATTTTGCCATTCTACAACACAGCAGATGTTTAAAAGTCATGTTAGACACCAAAACCACTTTTAAAAATAATTTTTAAAAGAACTTTACATTCTTTTCAGGGCCTGTCTCATGCATCAGCAGCAGCATTAGATACTAAAACTTTAAAACACATTTGCTGATTTGACAAATATGAAATGCTATTTATTGTTAGGTTTTGTTTTCACTTATATTTTTAATAAAGCAGTGGGATAATTTTTAATATAAAAAGAAAAAAGGGTGAGAATCACTATTATCTTATCTCTTTATTCACAATTTACTGGAAAATGGGCCTTATAGAAGCTGTTTATAAACCAGTGCCATACCTAACTAAGACTTGGAATGTTGAAAAACCTACTTGCTGGGTTCTCCCTTGTTCAGAGAGCAATATTTTCCACAGCTTCCAGGACCCAAGTTTCACATGGAAGAAACCCAGTAGATGATGAAACTTATTTCAGAATTCATTGTCATCATCACATAGAGCCTTTCACAAGAAAGCCGCCTGCCAAAACAAGCAGAGCGGTAGGCTGTAGGGTTATTCAGGAGGGCGAGGCGGGATGACTGCAATTTTGAGATCAGCCTGGACAAGGTGAGATCCTGTCTCAAAATTAAACAGAAAAGGCCCAGGTATAGTGGTGCACGCTTGTAACCCCAGCACTTGGGAGGCTGAGGTAAGAGGAATACTGCAAGTTCAAGGTCAGGCTGGACTGTATAGCAAGACCTTGTCTCAAAAAACAAAGAAAAAGCCGGGCATGGTGGCGCACACCTGTAACCCCAGCACTCAGAAGGCTGAAGCAGGAGGATTGCTGTGAGTTCCAGACCAGCCTGGGCTACAAAGTGAGCTCATGGCCGGCATGAACTGCATAGAGAGACCCTGTCTCAAAAAGACAAAAAAAAAAAAAAAAAAAAAAAAAAAAAAAATTAAACAAAAGAGACTAGAGCTATAAGGAAGTAACTCAGTGGTAGAGTACTTGCCTAGCATGTGTGACTGAGGCCCTGGGTTGCATCTCCAGTACTCTAAAAAATGTTAAAAAGAAAGAACAAAGGGGCTATTACTCCTAATGCCTCCTACAAAGCAGGGAAACTGTACTAACTTGTTCCCTTGTGTTCCCTGCCAATGTGTTGTAAATGTGAAGTAGAAAAAAATAATTGCCTGGGTGGAGCTAAAATAGACCGTAATACTTCTCCAAATTAACAATTTCAAAATATTTCAAATTTTATTAGATTTAGTGCTTACAAGTTATACTTGCTGAATGGACAAATACCCTTGTTCCAGATCTCTGTATGATTCAGTCCTTGGTCTCATTCCGGTCTCTGCTGAAAAGTCACCATCGCATACCACTTAGCCACACGTCTCTCACTTTGTCCGTCTACCGACCCATCCTTCTCCTTCTTGACTTGCTTTACTTTCTCAATAGCCTTGCATTCCTAAGGTTCTATGGACTGTTTGCTTGCCTGTTTTCTCGCCTTCTCCCTGACAGCAGGTGTCCGCTGATCTTACTCACCATTCTCTCAACACCCCGAATGCACCACATGGAGAAACTAGTTTGTAAGCAATTTGTTGAGTAAATGAATGGATATGAATCAATTTTAACGGCAGACAGGGAAAAGAGCGCTGGGATTGGCAAGATTCATGCAACGTTTGGGACATACACTGAAACTGAATTTCAGCTTACCTGAAATTCAAATTTAACTAACCATCCTGTATTTCATGTGGAAACTATTTTAAATGTCTTTGGAACCCCAGCCACAGTAGAGCAATGCAGCAGGAGTGGTATGATATAGACGGAAGAGTTGGAGTAAGGCTCATCTGGGTCGTCCTCAGATTGTATTCTTGTTGACTGTTGGTTTAGGAAACTTATTCTTTCACATGCTATAAAGACATATGATTCACATATGTGCTCAATAAATGCTGTGTGCTAAGCACAAGGGCTATCCCATACAGGTTCTTCTGCAGTGGAATCAGCTGTCTTATATCTCACTACTTCCTTAGCCTTTATTGACTTCTTGCAAATTAATGATTTTCTCAAAGTGCTATCTACTTACTCTTTCCCAGAATCATGCAGGTCAGTTCTTACTTATAGCTGAAGGATGGGTGTATCTGTGGAAAAGATTTACTTACATCCAAAATGGATCTTTCGGTCCAAGTGCTACTGAAGGTATTTTTCTCCACCCTTCTCATAACCTTCTCAGAGTAATTTAAGGTCACAGATTCATGAACTTGTATTCCTTCTATATATTCCACTATACCCATATCTCACTGCCATCAATTTTTGCCTGGAAAACATCTGTGATGGTTTCCCCTTGAGGTTCCAAAGGTATACTGTACACAAAGCTGTGTTTTCATTTTTTGTCTGGACTTCTGTTCAGTTAACAGCGTTTAGTTAATATTCTGCTACATCAGACTCTATAATTCTATCCATGTCATTCATGAATGAAGGAGAAAGTGTGAGGTATGAATAACATAAATTCATTAACAGTCTCTGATGGAATTTAAAATCCCTTTACTTTCTCTTCTTAAAATAAACATTGTATTTGTAAAATGTGATTCCTTTATATATCTTTCCTCAAAAGGGAAATTTTTTAAATTGCTTTCAAGAAGTGTTTACCAGCTCTTAGCTCCCTAAATTACCAGTGTACCTTTAGTCTTACAAAGAAGTTTGTTCATTATATAATTTTTTAAAATTTTTAAATCAAATTACCTAACCAGTTTCTCCAGGTTTTGATGTCAGTTCCAAAAGCAAGCCACCAGGATGGATCTGGAGGCTGGAAAAATGCCACGGGTAAGGAAGAATACATAGGATTCATTTCAGAAGGTGAATGACTCTTGGAATTCAAGGAAAATAAAAGTATATTTGTAAAATTCAAGACCAGCATTATTAACAAGTAGACTTGTCTTATGCAATAGTGAGCACACATCTTTAACTACTTTAATGATCTTTAACATCAAACAGTGAGTACTTACCCTCCAGCTTCAACAGGTGAGCCCTGCCTTGTGAAATTAATCACATAAAACCAGTTTTATCTTGTCTCTTTTAAAAATGGATCTGTAAGTGCTATTACCTAGTTTATTAAATCTTCTCTATGAATCAATTTCATATTAAATTCTTAGGAACTCATTCAAATATTAATGTAATTTTTGGCACAAGTAGTACTTTGCAAGGTGATGGGGAAAGAGCAAAAGGAATAACTTTCCATTTTGTCATTTCCAGGTAGCGTATGTCCTTTTGCATATTAATAACCTCCCAGAAAAAAGTTGGAGGTTACTTCTAGTGCTTTATTATTGAGGTCACCAGTAACTATCTGGTGAAGAGACCTGCACAGTGATTACTACAAGTATTATTTTAAGAAGTCATTTCTAATCAAGATAAATTTTATTCAATTAAATTGATTAAAAAATTCCTCCATAGTTTACTTTTCACACATTCTCTTCAATAATTAGATAATAGTTTCATTTTCTTACACATATCACTTAGATTCACAATCAATAAGACTAAATCTCTGCTTTGGTACTGTTACATAAGATAGACCAAATCGGGAAGAAACAACATCAAGAAGGTTTAAGAGGCAGTTTATTTACACCAGTTTACTTAACTGGAATTGTTCCCAAAAAGTCAACCCCTACACAAGGGGTTTTGAGACTTTTATAATGAAGGTAAGCAAAGGGGCTGGGGATTTAGCTCAGCGGCAAAAGCGCCTGCCTGGCAAGCGCAAGGTCGTGAGTTCGGTTCCCGGTACCGGAGAAAAAAAAACAAAAAAAGAAAAAGAAAAAAAAAAAGAAGGTAAGCAAAAAGGTACAAAGGCTGATATGGTGCATTATGATTGGAGGGTTGGGTGACATCATGAGTTGCTAAGGGAGTTTAAACATCTCAAGTTACATTGCAAAGCCATCAGTTAAACAAGCATGAGTTGCACAAAGGAAGAAGTGCCCTATTATATTTGAAGTTACATTGCAAGGCCATCAGTTACACAGAGGCAGTAAAGACAAAAGAAGGGTTTACACAAAAAAAGGAGTGTTCTGTTATCAAGCCTATAGAACATGTCCACTTGGTCTTGATGGGCATCCTGGGTAGGCTTTTATTTAAAATTTAATTTCTCTTTTATTTTCCCCTCTTTTAATTAATCAGAAAAATCATTTTCAGAAATGTTGGCATTTAGGGCTGTGTAGGAGGTCCCAGACTTGAGGATCATTTGGAGGCAACTACTGTTTATTTGTTTTGTAATGAGGAGGTGGGCAATTGTATGTCCCATACCCAGGATAGTAGAGGTCTGGACAGCCCCAATATCAGGGAAGGAATCTTTTATCTCATTATAGTAACTGTGTTGGTTTGGAGGATATTTTTCAAGAAGAACAATTATAATACAGGACACATATTCTATATGATTGTTTATAATAGTCACCCAAAGAATGATATACAAAAGAGTACAGGAAATCTGTCCACACACTAAGACCAAGGAAAGCAGCTGAAGGCCTGGATCCCATGATAATGTCCTGCATGAGTCCAGTTGAAGACCTAGAGCCCATAACAATGCCTCCCACGAATCCAACTGGAGGCCTAGAGTCCATGACAACGTCTCATGCAGGACTGTTTCATGGATCTGTGCTGGGAAGGCCCAAAGGTCAGTAGTGGAATCAGAAAGTCTGTGCCAGCGGGATGAAAGATCTGTGCCAGCAGGCTAAGGGATCTGCACTGGAGGCAGGAAGCAATGCTCAGAAGAACCAGAGCTCCCGCAAAAGGTACCACAGCCATTCTCAGCAACAGCAATGTCCTGAGCTCCTCCAATGATCAAGATGGCTAAGTTCCCATCAGGGAAGCCAATGCAGCAAGCTTCTCCAAAAGCCCGACAGTGCACCATCTTCCCCTCCAGAGCCAGGAAGCAATGCTTGAAGTGAGGATCAGAGCTCCCCCAAAGTGAACCAAAGCCATTCTCAGTGCCAACAAGGTCCCAAGCTCCTCGGAGGATGAAAACAGCCAAGTTCATTAGGAAAACCAGCATGATGAGCTCCTCCCAAACAACCAATAGCGCCTTACAGCTTCTACCAGCTCCTGACAGCCTCTCTCATCTCCCAACAGCCTTTCTTCTTCTCCAGGTCTGCCTCTTATGCTGCTGGCAACAGTTCCCAGGTGGGCCTCCCACACCCAGCACCACGCTTACTCAGTTCAGCTAGGGGTTATAAGTTGACCACCAGTAGGCAATCCACTCCAGTAACCTCTCCTGAATGTTGTTTTACGTCTTTTATCCCAACCCAGGCAAATGTATTTGTTATTAGTCCAATATTTATGTTTCCAATCTAAGCCTCCACAGCCCAAGGAAAAGGGGCTAATTATGTTGGAGCAGGCATCAAAGTATAGAGACAAAGTGGCCTGAGAGGGGTCCCGTCTGGTTCAGTTATGCTGGCTAATTGGACTTGGAACTCCCAGGGTTCTGAATTTGTGTGGCAGGCATGTGGGCTGTGCAAGCTGAGTAG
The DNA here is from genome assembly GCF_000276665.1 of Chinchilla lanigera. Lineage (NCBI taxonomy): Eukaryota > Metazoa > Chordata > Mammalia > Rodentia > Chinchillidae > Chinchilla > Chinchilla lanigera. The sequence goes on along the minus strand of NW_004955448.1, from coordinate 11,848,086 downwards.
GGGGAGACACAGGTTGGTAGTGGCAGTCGTCTTGACCCTAGGAAGGGCAGCTCAGAGTACAGAGCCCAACAGTTACACCAGTGTAGAAGAGAATGAAAGTGATCTTACCGGGGACTTTCCTCTCCTCTGGGGACACAGCCCAGTGACTCAGGGTAAGCACTGAGATTAACAAGAGGAAAGGTACTAAAAACCAAACTGGGTAACAGAACATGAATTAATTTAGGCAGATGTTCAGTGTATCATGTCCTTCTGGCTTCAGCAATGCATAGACCCATCAGCTTCCAAAGTGATGGGAGCAGAGCTTTGAGTACACTCTCTCCTCAGGGTTGTCTTTAGGGGAGTCAACTCATCTGAGTAGGCTTTCCAGCAGTCATCTGGGTAAGCTTTCTTCATCCAAGAATGATGGATCCATGGCTGGGTCTCAGAAACCTTTATTGCTGTGGGAGCGGTCAAAATAATTATGTAGGGGCCCCTCCAGGTGGATTGTAGGGGCCCTATTTTCCAATCTTTCACCCACACTTGGTCTCCTGGGTTAAAAGTGGATGTGGGTCCCTGTGAAGATGACTGCCCTTGCAGCTATATTCACATGTATTTGTGAAAAGGTTTTTCCTAACTGTGTAAATTTTTCCTTCAGAGATATGTTACCTAGCTGATGTAGGTCTCCCTGGAGAGCCCTAATTATGGGTGGGGGTCTTCTATACAAACTTCAAAGGGTGTATATCCCAGGCCCCTGGTGAGCTTTGGATCTTGAGGAGGGCCATGGGAAGCAAATCTATCCATGGTGCCTGGGTTTCTTGGTGATATTTAGTCAATAGTGGCTTTAAAGTTCTATTCAGTCTTCCAACTTTTCCAGATCTTTGTAGCCTGTAAGCTGTATGTAGGTTCCATCTGATTTTTAAGTCTTTAATTAACTTCTGGGTTATTTCTGCCACAGAAACAGGATCACTGTCACTGCCTATAGTCAGGGACAGCCCATATCTAGGGATAATTTCTCTTAATAATACTCTACAGGCTTCAGTGGCTTTTTCTGTTTTAGTGGAAAATGCCTCCAGTCACCCAAAAGTATAAGTATAGGCAAGTACCAGGAGATATTTGTAAACTCTATGTGGCTTAACTTCCATGAAATGTATTTGTAAGTCTTCAAAAGGGGTAAGGCCAGCATACTGGATACAAGGTGAGGTTTTAGGTCCAGAGGGGGGTCCAGTCCTTACACAAACTTGACATCTCTGGCTAAGAGAAGTACAGATCGAGGGTAACTTTGGAATATAATAGTAGAAGCTTAGATGTTGATCAATAGCAGTTTTTTCTCCAAAGGTGATGTCATGGTGAGGTTTTATCCATGCATAGGCCAAATTCTGTGCAACTATCTTCTGATTGTCTGGTAAGGTCCAAGCACCATTTGGGCTCATGTAGACCCCTTCCTATTGGATGTATTTAGAGTGGCAAAGGAACCCAGTGCAGACAGCGAGGACAGTTTTAGGGTGTATTTCATGTTAGGCTTCCAGATTCTGTAGTAAATCATTTGTTCCCCAAGGTGGAGCCTTGTGCTGCCAATTTGGTGGCTTCATCTGCTTTGTGATTGCCAAGTAACAGTGTCTTTTATGTTTTGGTGAATTTACAATGGATAATGGTGACCTTCTTAGGTTTCCAAATTTCAGTCAGGAGTTGAGAAATTTCATCCTTTTTTTTTTTTTTTTTTTTTTTTTTTTTTTTTTTTTTTTGGTTTTTCTCCGGTACCAGGAATGGAACTCACGACCTTGCGCTTGCCAGGCAGGCGCTTTTGCCGCTGAGCTAAATCCCCAGCCCCTTCATCCTTGTTTTTAATTTGTTTTCTTTCTTCCATGAGAAGTCTACATTCCTTGTATAGCATTCTGCAGACATGAACAGTGGGAAAAGTATACCTCAAGTCAGTGTAGGTGACTTTGTTCCTTTTTGCCCAGTCAAGAGCTTGTATTAAGGCCCACAGTTCAGCCCACTGAGCAGACCAGTTTGGGGCAAGAGGCCCAGTACCCCTTCCATCCTAATGACTGCACAGCCAGCCTGGCATTTTCCATCCCTGACTGAGCTACTTCTACCCATAAACAGGATGGGCTCAGCATCGGATAAGTGTTCCAACTGCAGATCTGGCTGGCTAGCAAAAATCTCATCAGTCAAGGCAAGACAGTCATGGTCTGGGGAGCCAAGCTCAGTGGGCAGGAAAGTCGTTGGGCATAGGGGTTTGACCAGCTGAAAAGTGAGTCAGGGATTTCCACAGAGTAGTCCTTGATACTGAGTGACACGGCTGTTTGAGAGCCAATGATGTCTCTGACCATTGAGCAGCTCTAGAACAGTGTGGTAGCTTGACTGTTAGATTTTGTTCCAGGGTTAACTTCTCAGCTTCTTTATCCAGAAAGGCAGTTGCTGCCAGTGCTTGCAGGCAGGGAGGCCAGCCTTTAGTCACAGAGTCCAGGCTTTTGGACAGATATGCAATGGGTCTTTCCTAGGGACTGATTTTCCGAGTTGATCCCTAATGTTACGTGCCTTCATTCATCAAAAAACAGGCTGAAGGGCCTAGTCACATCAGGCATGCCGAATGCAGGGGCGGCCAACAGTGCTCATTTTATGGTCTGGAGGGATTCAGCCTGTTCTATAGTCCAGTTTAACAGCTGTCCTTCATTTTCTTTTCCTGTTAGCATATCATATACAGGCTTAGCCTTCTTGGTGAACCTCCATATCCAAACCTGACAGAAGCCTGCAGGGCCCAGGAATTCTCTAAGCTGTCTTTTATTTTCAGGCCTTGGAATGGAACATATGACTTCTTTTCTCTCAGGGTCCAAGTGCCTGATTCCTTTTTCCAAATGAATCTCCAAATAATATACTTTTTGTTTGCATATTTGTGACTTTTTCCAGAAGGCTTTATATCCTGAGGTCAGTAGATGGTGGAGAAGGGCTTGTGTTCCCTCCCAACAGTCTGTCTTACTTGGGCTACAGATTAGAATTTCATCTGTGTGGGAAGGTACAGTCAAAGTCTGCACATTGAAACTGGTCCAAGCCAGCAGCCAGTGCCTCCCCAAAGAGTGTGGGGGAGTTCTTGAAACCTGTGGTACACAAATTCAGGTAAGTTGGTCTTTCCATCCCATCTCTGAGTCCTCCCATTCAAAGGCAAATATGGGCTGACTGGAAGGTGCAACTTGCAAACAAAAGAAAGCACCCTTTAAGTCCAGACAGGTGAACACTGGGGGAAGCAAACCCAAAAGAGTATAAGTGCTAGGGGTTTTTGAATGCAGAGTTGTGGTGGCTGAGTTGATAGCACAGAGGTCCTACACTGGCCAGTAGCCCCAGTGTGAATTTTCCACTGGGGGAGAGGGGTGTTCCAAGGCGATTGGCAATCTATCAGGATTCTGAACTGTCTCAGGTAGGAGATGTGGGGCTGAATTCCAAATAAGGCTTCTCTTGATATGGGGTATTGTTTAACAACAACAAGGATTGCAGGGAAAGAGGTCATTCACCAAGGGGGCATGACTGATTGTAAACCTCAAGAGTGAGTCATCTGCCCATACTTCTGGAAATAAGTCTCTCAGAACTGTAGAGTTATGATTTTCAGGCACTGCAGGCTGACGTAGGTGCCATTCCTCCTCTCGGCATACAGTCAGAGTCAATATCAAGTCTGGAGCAGTGGACCTGAGTGTAAAGGAAGCTGTCTGGTTTAGAGCAAAAAGATAGCTGATCCCCATTTGGAGAGGAGGTCACACCCCAGGAAAGGAATAGAACACTCAGGCATATGTAAGAACTCATTTTTGATAAAGTGTCCACCAATCTCATAGGACATGCTCTGGCAGAATTTCTTTTCAGAGGGAGTTACCATGGCACTGATAATTTGGACTCACCAGAAGGTCAAAGAGTAAATAGGATGAGTTGCAACTAAATTTCATCCCCACTGTCCACCATGAAAGTCACAGGTTTTTCCCTGATTCTGGCAATGACTGTGGGGCCCTGGGGGCCCAGTTTAATGGAGCCTGATCTGTCCTATTCATTGTCATCAAAGACAGGGAGAAGAGGCTCAGTTGGGGTGGATCCAGACAATCAAGTTAGGGGCTGGGGATTTAGCTGAGTGGCACAGCACCTGCCTGGCAAGCTCAAGGTCATGAGTTCAATTCCTGGTACCAGAAAAAAACCCAAAACCAAAAAAACAAAAAACAGACAATCAAGTTGCTTTGTTTCTTATAGATGGAGGGGGCATTTATCTGTCCAGTGTCCAAACTGTCTACAGCAAGCCCATTGGTCAGCCACCAGGACACAAGGTTTGCCACCAGTTTTAGGTTGTGAAGCTTATGGGGCCCCTTGTATTGGTTACCATGGTGGGATTGACCTTGGGGAGACCTTTCAGGAACAGGCTTCCCTAACATTGCAGTCAGAACAGCTTTCTGCTAGGTTCTGGATCTGACTCCTGTCATTGTTTTTTCTTCTTCTCTTTCTCATTTCACAAACACCTTTTGAGAAATCTGAGGTAACGGGGTGGTGTTCATGCCAGCAAAGCTGTCAACCTTTTGGATTGTTCTAATGTCAGAGCCCTACTGTGCCACTAGTCAACACTGACCATCTGTTGATTTTGAGGCACCACTGGGTCAAAGGAGGTGTAGACCCAGTAGGCTTCACAAACTCTTTCATAAAATTTGGTTAGACTTTCATTGAGTTCTTGAATAACTTCTGTAGTCTTTTCTGTCTCCTTCTTTGTTTGGACATGCTCAGGGGAGAACTGTGTTCACCCAAGCATCAGGATCAACAGAGTGGTGGGCACTTTTGATTTCAGCCAGGCTTAGGCTTTGTCTGGAATGTGGCAGCATCCTTCAGCATTAAACAGGGTCAAGAGGAGCTGCTGACAATCATCCTATGTTGGCACGTGCATCTGGAAGATGGGTTTAAGATGGTCAGTCATTGCTAGGGACTTCTTTAAGTACAACGAGTGGAGGAGTTCCACTAATAATAATAAACAGCTAATAACACATCAAGGGTGGTTGGTTGGGTGCACATCCCTGGGTTCTGGGGTAGGCGTGAAGCAGCAGCTGGAGATGAACTGGAGGTACAAGCTGAGTGACAGAATGGAGGCCATGGCTGACAGAGCTGTCAGTGCTTCTGTCCATGTTGACGGTACCTAATAAAGAATCAGTCTGAGGTTCAGGCACTGCAGTGATTGTTGGCAGTGGAGCTGTGGAGTCTGGGATCTGTGGAGGCTCTGAATGGGCCGGAAGCAGCATAGGTCAGGTGGTGGGAGGAAAAGATGGCAGACACAGGCCTCCAGACAATGGGAGAAATTCTGGAGCAGAAGCTGGGGCATGGGCGCAGTGGAACCAGGAATAACTGATGGAGCTGAGGGGCCATTAGAGGGCACAGCTGGAGCAGGTGAAGACAGAAGCGGGTCCTGAGGTGCGCATGACGGCAGTGATGTCAAGTGGTGGTGGGGCCAGCAGTGGTGGCAGGGACAGTTCCGGTTGTGGCAGCGGCCTTGACCGCACTGGTGGTGCCAATGGTACTGGCTGCAGCAGCATGGCTGTGACAGGAGCAGTGCTGGCTGTGGCAGCAGCACAGGCTGTGGTGGCACTCACTCCAGAAGGGTGCCCCCCCGTTCCAGCGGTAGTGGTGGTGAACGGATGAGGGGGGCTTGGAGCTATAGTAGGAGCACTGAGGTCAGCTGGACAGTTTGGGACCCCTGAACGTAAGGAGGTAGCAGATCAGACTTAGGGTCTTGAGCTAGGACCAGGGGGAAAGAGTGCTCTGTTATCAGGCCTGCTGGACATGTCCCCTTGGTCTTAGTGGGCATCCTGGGCAGGCTTCTATTTAAAATTTTAATTTCCCTTTCTGTACCATTGTAGTTTTAAAGGGAAAAACAAAACAGCTGTGAATATATATACGAATACATAAATATGTATGTACAAATGTGTATGTATATATACATATGTATATACAAAGAAGTTCTGGGGAAAATAAGTATAAATAGGTGTAGTAATTTTCTCACACTGTTAGGCCTGCAATCCCCTTAGTGAAACATCTTTTTTTTAAGAGTAAGAATAATTTATTGAGAGAAAGAAAGCTTCTGAGAGGGACAGAAGGGAGCCTGGAAAGTGCGCTACCCACCAACCCCACTTCTCAAGGGTGCTCTATTGAGCAAAGCCATGAGGTGAGGTAGGCTTAACGTGGGACAGAACCATAACCAATCAATAAGACTACAAGTGCAGTCACTTAGGCAACACTGATGCAATGGCAAATTATAGGATGTGTGTGAGGTGGGACAAAACTATGGTCAACCAATAAGATTACCACAGATATAGTCCCTTGGGTAATATTGATTAAATAGGGATGAAATGGGGAAATAAGTCACGTAGCAAGCAACACATGGGCAGATAAGGACTTTCTTGGAAGGGGTGGGTTAAGGAGGTTTGGTCTTCACCCCAAGGCGATTGATGCCTACTTAGAATATCAATCACTGCTTTTCATCCCCCTGTGAAGTATATGAGTACGTAGTTCTCTTTTCCTTAAGGCAAGGCCTTCAGTGAACATACCTCCAGCCATTGTTGTCTTCTGCACTGACCTCCCAAGGGCTCAGCCCTGTCTGACTGCCTACAATATTTCCACCTAACTTAACTATTTATAATATTCCCCTCTAAAGAAGTACCCCTAACTGCCATGAGAGGGCAAGGATTGAAGACTGATCTGGCTAATTGCAGCTGAAGAGGGTCACAGGGGTGATCGACAGTCAGTGATACTTCACAGAGGGTCTATCTAAAGGCCCGCAGTAGATGCCAGGAGTTCTCGTCTTGGTAGATGTACAGTGTTAAGTCTGGAAGAGCAAGGCCACAGATACAGTTAAGTATGCATGGGCCAAATAATAAAATCAACAGGATAATCATGAATATAGCTAACAAGGTTTTCCACCAGGAGGAGCCAGTAATAGCTTTCCATAGCGAGGAGAAGGAGAAGGTCCAGGGAATTTCAGAATCTGACATGTCATTAATCTGTCATCTAATATCTTGAACAGCTATTAAGGCATTAGCAGAAGGATCAGGAATGTACATACAACATTCAGCTTTTATAATTGCGCAAATACCCCCTCGGGCTGCTATTACAGGGTCTAATGACATCCCATTTTGGAGAATGGGTTGCCTCATTAATTTTATTTCCTTCTTCATTCAGGAGAAAGAGACCAGCTGACACCTGCTGAGTACAGTTAGTGAAGACTTCGACGTGTTGCCTAACATCCTCTAACCCTAGGGAAGGGATAACGATAGAAGCCAAATGATCATACCAGTGAAACACACTTCTAGAGCATCAGTGCCATAGGCAGGATAAGTTTGCAGGTTTGTCGGTACTTTTGACACTTCTGCCTTGTAACCATGCAAATCCCAGCGTGCATCTTCCTATCCATCCAGGGGCTAGCCAGGTCCACAAGTTGGTTTCATAGGATCAGTGAGCGCTCTTGTGGGCTTCCCATCTAATTCTGGGGCAATTAAGCCAGTTTGTTGCAAACTAATCTTTAGCCTGTAAAGTTACTGTGTGAATGCATTGTTCAGGGGGTGTCCATCCCAAATATTTAGTAGCGTTAAGCCAATGAGAATAGGATTCCTCTGTTCCCAACATAATGGTGCTTTTCTACTAAGATGTCCTGTAGTGGGGGTTAACCATAGATAATCATCCTGTATCTGAAAATAGCCATCTTGATATCTATGATTGTTTGCCCTCAGGACAGGACCCTTACTTTTATTTAATAGCGGTCCTATCAGAGCCTTTAAAGAAGCTTCAGAGGCATTTCTAGGAAAAATTCTATTATATCCGGGATCATTAAACATCTTTGAAATGTACTGTAATTTTTAACCAGGATGTAAAATGTTACTGAGAAAATCACAGCTTTTTAGTAACCGGAAATTTTTCACAATTGTTTTGTTTTTATTTTAAAATCCTTTTTCCTATAACAAAGAAACATGAATACTTCTCTATAATGTCCAGTAGCTCTTGCTGATACACATCTAAATACACTTACCGTAACAAACTTCTGCATATTCTTATCTATCCCAACACACACACACACACACTACAAACTAAGACCAAAATTATATCCTACTATTTTTAATCTTCTTATTCTAGTGTAGATAAGACACTTGGTAAGTGTTTATCAAGTTATACTAATTTGTTTTAATAATTTAGCTGATATTTTCTGTAGAAAAAGAAATCCAAGGAGCTAACAGATGGTCAACCTGACCCAAGTAAAGGCTTTTTAAAAAAGAGTTGTTAAAATATTAAAGTGCTTCAAAATTTTATAGTTCTTTGACATTGACATGATATGCAGTCTAAATGCTATGCTGTATTTGTTTGTTTTGTTTTGCTTTGTTTTTGAGATGAGGTCTGACTATGTAGCCCAGGTTGGCTTTGAATTCATTATATAACCCAGGCTAGCCTCCCACCTCAGCCTCTTAAGTGCTGGCATTCCAGATACGCACCCCTACATGTGACTTTAAATTATATTCTTAATCAGAACTGTTATCATACTGAGGTTCAGTAGAAACTTTGCTGCAAAATCAATATGACAAATTTTCAAGGTTTTAGATCACCTATTCAAAATCCAGGACTTTGTTGACAAAGGTACATCAAAGAGACTGATTACATGGGCTTCTGATTAAATTAGTATTGGATGAATTTATTGTCTTCGTTTTTAACACCTCTCCACTGAAGGTTCAGTGCAAAAAAGTTGAGTTTAATTGTGCCATTAAGTTTCAGAAAGTATGGCTTTCCTTCCAGATTCTACCCACTCTTCTCCCAGAGGCAATTTCCTTTCATTAAAGGGATAAGTGTGGCCTTTTATTCTATCAAGAGTGGACCCTATTAAAGAATTTGGGAAAGCAATGCACATACGAAATGAAGTTAAATGGATACAGCTTGCTTTGGTGAAACCAAGTAACCAAAAGAGAAAGGAGGAAATTTAAGAGAGAAAGGGAGAAAAAGAGGAAGGTACTAAAGAAGTGGAAGAAATTTCAATGAAAATGAAGGAACAAATAGAGAACACATAAGTTTTTGTGAATTTTAAGACATCAAATTGAGCCAGGTGTATCTCTACCGGATGTGATCACCCTGAAGGGCTTGTCATACTACCTTGCCTTCTGCAGTTCTCATAGAATGGCATCAGTGCTTCTTAAAGTTTTTTTTTTTTTCTTCTGGTACTAGGAATCAAACTCAAGACCTTGCACTTGCCAGGCAGGTGCTGTGCCACTGAGCTAAATCCCCAGCCCCCAGTGCTTCTCAAAGTTGAACAAGTTCTAGGACATTATATTAAGATGCAGATTTGAGCCAGGCATGGAGTCCCAGATATTCAACAAGATGAGGCAGGAGAATAATAACTTCAAAGCCAATCTGGGTAACTTAGAGAGACCCTGTCACAACATAAAACAAACAAACAAAAAGGTGCAGATTCTGGCCCAGTGTGGCTTGAGTGGGGGATGAGTATCTCCCAGGCTGGGAGATGGGGAAGCACACTTGGAATGGTAAACACTTGGCACACTAAGCAGGAATTAGTTTTACTGTCATCAGACATAAAGAGGGGCTTCTCAACCTTAGTTCTACTGACATTTTGGGCTGGAGAGTTCTTTGTTTAGAGTGGCTTCTTGTGCATTATAGCATGTTAAACATCTCTGTCTCCTGTCCACTAAAACCAGTAGAACCCCGTCTCCTAATTAACAGTCAAAATCACCTGATAATGCTAATTCTTCTAGGAGGCAAAATCTCTCCACTGAGAGCCAGCAACACAGAGGACACACTGGGGCAATTTTAGTGGGGGAAAGGCTGCTGGGTAAAATGCATGCTTCTTTGTAAAAGGCATCACTATGCCTTGCAGCTTCTAACATCAGTTCTGTGCCAGCTTTGACCCTTATCAGTAACAATGTGGGAAAGAGTGGTAGAAACTCTCACATCAACACCTCAGATGAAAACACTACAGCTCAGCCAACTGCAGCCTGGCCTCCCTCCAGGAGGGACTCTCATCCAAGCACCACCCCCTCCATTTGCTGCAGAGCTGGCAGGTGTTCAGAATATTCCTGGCACCCAAAAGAAACACGATTCTCGGCACCTATTCTTAGCCTTTGGTACAGGTTGAATTGGTAGATATTTTTTACTATTCTCAGGCATGTTAAATTAGACACATGAAAAAGTGCTATTACATTTTCATCATTAATTAAATTTACTGGTACAGTTTAGATGTACACAATGATCACATTCACCATATGGAGCTTGTGCTCATATACGATATACCCTGATTCTTATTTTTTTCCCATTCCCTTCCTCTCTGTTCTGCCTTCTGCCCCTCCTTATTCACAAAAGCTGTTTCCATTTTATCTTTCTTTTATCATTTTTTTCTTTTCTCTCTCTTTCCCCCTCCTCTGTGCCCCTTCCCACTGAATATTTTCTTCCTATTTTGCAATATCTACTGTATACTTTGGTCCTTACTTATATTTTCAGTTTTCACACCAGAGAAGTGATGCAATATTTACAAGTGTGTCCAATTTATTTCATTTAAGAATAAGGTCTCTAGGTGCATCCATTTACCTACAAATATCTCAAGTTTATCCTTCTTTATGGCAAAGTAGTACTGCATTGTATAAAAAAATACATGTTATGGTTTGTGTCTGGATGTCCCTCCAAGCCTCATGCAGTCATGGGGCAGGGGGGCTTCTAGAGTTTGTGATTGGGTCATGGTCCAGTGCTGGAATTATGCATATGAGCGCTTCACCTGCCCTGGGGAAGGCAGCCTGCATGCAATATAAGGGCGGGAAAGAGGCTTGCTCTCTGCTCCTCCCTTTGCTCTTGTTGCTTTTTCACCACCATGAACTGTTGCCCTCTGCCATGTGCCACTCTGCCTTGGAGCCAGCTGAGTATGGTCAGAAACCTCCACAAAGTGTGAGCTAAATAAACCTTTCCCTCTTCATTTTGGGCATTGGGTATTTTGCTCAGCAATGAGAGAAAAGTAACCAACACAATGTCTTTATCTATTCATCAGTTAATGAACATTTGGGCTATTTCCAAAATTTAGCTATTATAAACTGTGCTACCGTGAACACAAATGTGCACAGAACTAGAGAAAATATCACTAAAATTCATTTAGAACCAGAAGAGATATAGAATAGCAAAAGTAATTCTGGGCAACAAAGGCAAGGCAGGGAGACTCACAATCCCTGACTTGAATTTTTTTTTTTCCTGACTTGAAATTATACTACAAAGCTACTCTTATAAAAATGACATGGTACTGGCAACAAAACAGATCTGCATATGAATGGAACAGAAAATGCAGAAGCAATTCCAAACACAGTCAGCCACTTTATCTTCAACAAAGGGGCCAAACACTCTCAATGGCAAGAAAATAGCCTCTTTAATAAATGGTCCTGGAAAAACTGGCTTTCCACAGGCCAGAAACTAAACCTTGCCCCATGTCTCTCACCATGCATTAAACTAAAATCAAGATGAATCAAAGATCTAAATATTAATATAAAAACATTAAATCTGCTGGAAGAGAAAATAGGTAGAACACTTGAAGACATTGGTGTAGGAAAAGACTTTATGAACAAAGTTCCAATTGTGCAGGAAATATTACAAAGAATCAACAACTGGGATCTCATTTTATTAAAAAGCTTTTGCACTGTAAAAGTAATCACCAACAAAACAAGGAGAAAAAATTTCCAGCTGTTTCTCAGACAAAAAACTGATATCTAGAATATATAAATAACTGAAAGGAATCAAATCCCCCAAATTTAAAGACCCAATCCAAAATGGGCATCTGAAAGGAATACACACTCCCAGATGAAGAAATATAAACAGCAAATAAATACATGGAAAAATGTTCAACACCACTGGCTATTTGAGAGATGCAAGATAAAACATTGTTGAGATTCCCTCTCACCCCGGAAAGAATGGCTTTTATCAAGAAATCAATCAATAACAAATGTTGGTGGGGCTGTAGGGATAAAGGAAGCCTTCTCCACTGTTGGTGGGAATGTAGACTGGTGCAACAACTATGGAAATCAGTGTAGAGAGTCCTCAAAAAACTAAGCTAGAGGTTCCACTTAACTCAGCTATTTCCCTTCTTAGTATCTTCCCAAAAAGATTTAAAAGTATCACATCACAGTGAATAAGTGCTGTTTTAATATCACCTGTGATTCATTTCTTTCTCATACTTTAGGAAGCAAATAGCAAATATGTTTTAGGAGATGTCAAAAACAGGAGAAGTGTGTTTGGTCCACAGAGTGCATTCTTTCCTGTGAAAAAGGCCAGCAAGGATATAATTTCCTTATCCTTCAAATTCTCAGTCTCTGATGAGCAGAAGCTAACTCCTCTTAGGATTTTTACTATAAATGACTTTGAGATGTATTTGTCTCTCCTACAATTGAGATTCTTTCTCAAAGATCTTTGAGATGTAACCTTTGAAGTGTAGTAATCAAGATAGAATCCTAACTTTGCTAGCTAGCAGACTCAGCGGGCTTAATCACATTTGCACTGACCCATTTTTCAGATTTTCACTTGCTCTCTCTCTTTCTTTCTCTCCCTCTGACTTTCTCTGCTACTATCTTGCTTTGTAATGATGGATATGTTTAATATGGTGATGGTACCATGAGTATATATTCAGATTCATCAAGATATATACATTAAAGTGTACAACTTTTTACCTATCAACTGTAGCTTAATAGAGCTATAAAATATAGAATCAATAAAAATGTAAATACATTGCAAGTTTTTATAGGTAACTTTTAGGTATGCACAATAAAATCTTATTGGAAAATTAAAAATACAATAAAACAAAACGCCCAGTCATCTCTGCACAGATTACAAGAGAGTTTACCCCTTTATTGCCAGAAATTACTTAATGAAGCCTGTTTTCACCACTTTAACTAAAGTCTAGCTTTGTTCATCTTTGATGATAGCGAGGTGGAGCCTCCGGGACAATGGGCAGTGTTCCCCTCTTATGGTTTCTTCCCGGCTATTCTTAATGATTAGGGTCCCCTTCCCAGTCTCCCTACAGGCACTTCACCGCACACCACCAGCCCCTATTTGCCTATCAACCCTCCAAAGTATGAGCGCCTTTGGGATCGGTGATCATCATAGCTATTCCCCAGGACAGATAGACTCCACCCCTCTGGAGCAGTTCTGGTAACTGGGATCGCCCCCATAGCATCTAACTCCACTGAAAAATTTCAAGTACTCAGAAACTGTGGCCAGAACCAGCAGCTCCTGCCAGCAATTTATTGCTGAAGTTCCTGCTTCTCCCCGGTGTTATGGGAGAAGAAAGATAGGCCCAGGAGGGGGGCAATGAAAACTCTGCTCGTGGTCCTGCTCCTTCATCTGTGTGTCCTGCATCCACCAGATCAGAGATGTAAGAGCTGGAAAAGACCTCTCCCCGAGCTCCTTTAGTACCGTCTCTTTACATTAAGGTCAAGGCGTGAAGATCAGCGATCCAGGGGTCATTATGACCACAACCGCTAAGTACTTTTACTTTTGCCTGCAGTCTCTACACCAAAATTATTTCAAAGATTTCACACTGGCCCTCTTCTTACCAGTTTTACAGAGGATGATGCTGAGATTAAAAAAATAAAAATATTACTCTTGTCTGAAATTATGTAGCCATCAAGTAGCAGGGCTGAAAATCAGATCCACTTTTAAAAATATTTTAGCAAATTCCTAAACATTTCTTAGGCTACAAAAAGTTTAAAGAACTCACTGCCTTACTCTGTAAGTCTACTAAAATATTGAGACCACCACACACTTTATTAGATACTTTTTTTTAAAGTGTGCAAACTGGTCGGTCCTAAGGCTTTGGTAAGGAGGGCTATAAAACGCAGTAAGAAATCAGCACAGAAAAATTTTCTGTGGGCTTACCCTCAGTCACATTTTCTTAAGTTTGACTAAATTTAAGTAATAGGTGAAAATGATAAGTTAACACATTCTCCTGAAAAATTATAAGCAACAAATTTTATTTGTCTCAGAATAATGAAAACCTCACTCAGCAAAGAATTCTGTAACTATCAAAAGCTCCATAAGGGGGCAACACAAGGCCATTACACGGGTGAGACCTCATTTAGAACAAAACAAAACAAAACACACTATAATTCATCGCTTTAATATCCAGAATGTCCAGAGCCCCCATCGACTCCAAAAATAATATTCCAGGAATTGATTTTTAAAATGACTGCCAAGAATTTCAAGTTCTGTGAAACCTTCCCGTGACTATCACAGCTACACAAGAGAAGAATTAAAGAATGAAATGACTGAAGTTTGACCCACGCTGCTTATCACGGAGGAGAGGAGCCAATTCCCAGTGTGACATTATGTCTGTACATTGCTCAAGCAAGACTTTAAGATTTGATGAAAAACACAGTTAATTCAAATGGATTACCATTACCTGTTTGGCTCCAAGATCTTCAAGACATTTATTTTCAAAGCATAAAACAGAATATAACCAACTGCTGGCCGTGTCCCTCCGTATGATCCAGATGTACAAGGAAATCAAAGTCTCAGGTAAAACCTTTACTCAACTGCAGCTTCCCCTGGGCAAGGATTGGGATCCACTGAGACACACTGCTCAGAACTAGTGGGGCCTGGGAGGGGCGAGCTGTTTCAGGAAACATGGCATTTCCTGCACGTCTCAATAAGCTAGTAGTCTGTATACATGTCTAACATCAAAAACATTGACACAGCATAGATTAAAATCACGTGTTTGAAAATGCTTCGTGATGCACATACTCTTTTTGTAGATGATTTTATGATCTATTACGAAAATGATGTTGTACCAATGATTTCCCTGCTCTTCACCTTCAAGGTGGAAACTCCAAGTGCTAAGTCTTCGCACTCCGACAGTGCCTGATGATGCAAATGATTCAGCCATGAAAATCTTGCTCTGTAAATCATACTCAGAAACAACTAACTCCACTCTGCACTAGAGTTTATGATTTTATGTAAGTGTACTACTTTATAGTTTAAGAGTCAAAGTACATTTTCACATTTGTTTAAATCCGGAACTAATTCTGAAAGCATTTTGAAATTCTGTTATTCAAAGCTTTTTGCTTACAGGGCAATTTTCCCTAAACTTCCAAATGGAAAATATTTAAAATCAAATAAATAAAACCACTTGAAGATTCTCAAGGTGAGTCACCCATCAGTGGTGTGACAGAGGAGTGACAGAGGAGTGAAAGAGGAGTGACAGAGGAGTGACAGAGATAAGACCAAGTACTGAAATGTAACCACAAAATGAGCTTCAAGTGGGGGACCCTGGATGATAAAAACCTGCTTAACCTTTCACATAGATGTTCTATATTCGGGAGACAAGGAAGGAAAACCATTCCATTCTAGAAAATTCGTCAGCTGGGAAGGAAAAACACATAACCCTTAGTAAGAGTCATAATAGGCCCAACCCTTGAGAAAAAAAATAGTATGTTTGACCTGGACTCACCCATCTGCTGAGTCAATATTTGCATATTCAAAATTTTCAAGTATCAAATGTATATATTTGCTTTGAGAAGAATTTTTAGAGCTGGGAAATATGTATGCCATTCTTAGTGACAACCATTTGATATCCCCTGACTTTCCCTCTACCATAAAAGAAAATTCCTCTAGAGCAATTTGAATTCTTATATTTCAAAGTTTCTTAATATTATGCTAAGAAACACACAGCTGGAAACAAGAGAATTCTTTATACCTGTAGGCTCCATAGCCCTCCAGGAAGTTTCACTTCTGATAGAATTCTGAGAGCTGACTGGCAAACTGCAAAAGGAACATTCTTAAGAAGCAATGAGAGCTGGGTATTATGGCACACACCGGTAATATCAGCACTTGTGAGGCTGAGGCGGGAGGATTGCTGTGAGTTCCAGGCCAGTCTGGGCTACATAGAAGGCTCAAGGCCATCTGTACTACATAGCAAGACCCTGTCTCAAAAAAAAAAAAAAAAAAAAAGACACAAGAGAAATGTGGGAGAGAAAGAGAGGTGAAGGGAAAAATGTTCTATTTGTTTTCAAAGAAAATTTTGTGACTATAGTGTTGTAAGAGAAAGCAACTGTATTTTGGGAATCAGAAATAAAGGTTTGAATCATAAACATGAGTGCTACTTCAGGGAAAATCAATAGTATGTTTGAAATCAGAGCTGTCGTAGACCCTGGCTGTGGCTCTAGAGTAAGAAGCCCCTTTCACTAGGCTTTTTGGTGTGTGACTGTAAAAAGCTGTAGCATCATTGTACAAACTTTTCCTCTTAGGCCTCACATATATAATATCTCCCAGTCTCCTCAAACCCTGGGATGTATTTGTTTTGTGTGTATGAAATTTTAAGACCACCTTTGTTTGCAGTAGATTGTAGCCTCACGTCATAACTACAACGCAATTTCTAGTGAGGCACCTTAGTCCATTTGTACCGCTGTAACAAAATACCTGAGACTGGGTAATTTCTAAAAAACATAAATTTATTTTCTGATGGTCCTGAAGGTTGGAAAGCCCAGCATCAAGACACACTCAAGTAGTGTCTGGTGAAGCCAGTGCCTCGTAGACGGTGCCATCTGGATGTCCTCACGCAGCCTGTCCTCACGTGGAAGGGGACGGAGGAAGCAAGGAGTACCTACAGTGATTCCCTGCAGTCCTTTAATAACATTAATTCATTCACGAGGCAGGCTCTCCTGACTTAATCACTTCTCAGAAGTCCTGCCTCCTAATACTGATGCATTAAGGTTTAAGTTTCAACACATGAATTTTTGGGGCACATTCAGACCATAACGGCATCTTCATAACCAATCCAAGAAAGCTGATCATTTGCGTGGCTCACGTCTCCTGTCTCCCAAGCTAACAACCTGTGTGCTACTTTTCAGTAGGTTCTACCCACCTGAACTTGGTCGTTCATGTTAGTCTGAACCCTAGTCAGAATTTCTGTGTAAGTATATACCAGTCTGCAAGTCTGCTATTTTACCAGCTCAGCAAACATCAGGATTGCTCATGGTGTTCTGACCTTTCCAGGAAGTACAAATATAAAATGCGTCTTCTGTGCAAGAGTTTCCACTCATAACCATCACTTTCAGGCCCTTACTCATCCTTTCATATCTCCTTGCCCTATGTTCCCACATCATGGTGATTTCCCACATCCAACTTCTGCACACTGCACCCCTTCTGCAGTAGGACCCCACGGAAGAGCTGAAATTGGCATCCCTGGTGGGCATCTCCACAGAGGTACCAGATGCCTTCCCCATCCTAGAGATAATTTCCATCAAGCGCTGAAGGTAACCTCACAAAGTTTCTCATGCCATTTCCTCAGGCAGGAGCAATACTGTAAAACAACTGGATTGTCAAGAATGTAGGTTTTTAAGTCAGTGGCTTTGTAGATAAGCCCTGAACATTTGGTTGGATGAAAGCAGAAACATTCTCTATAACAAGGAAAGAAGTTGAACTGGATTCCATGTGTCATAGACCATCGATAAAGGCTCTAGTGCAAAGGGTAACACGACTGGGGAGTGGCTCAGTAATACTAGCCTGGAGTACTGGACTAGGAAATGA
Source organism: Chinchilla lanigera (assembly GCF_000276665.1). Taxonomy (NCBI): domain Eukaryota; kingdom Metazoa; phylum Chordata; class Mammalia; order Rodentia; family Chinchillidae; genus Chinchilla; species Chinchilla lanigera. The sequence goes on along the minus strand of NW_004955448.1, from coordinate 11,830,557 downwards.
CTAAAAGCAGAACAATCAGCTCTGCCGAAGTACAAGTTCAACAAATTGACTTGAAAGATCTAATCACAGAATTTATGAATCAGGCAACATCTCATCTATAAAACTGAATAAAGTTCCAATGAGTAAGCAGAGGGGGTAGGTAAAAGGGTGAGAAAGCAGAAATAAGAAACAAAAGTCATTTCAACGTTGCTTTTCTTTTAGAGTCAAAGGAGAGGACGACTTTCTTGACATGAAGCTTCTGGTTGTCTGAACTCCTTTGGGCTGGTTGCTGTGACTCTAGCATGTTTTAGAAAACTGGTCAGTTTCTAAGTTCTGGGTTTTTCTCTTCTAAGTTTTCTTGGATTAAGTGGCACCAAGCACAAGGGACTCCATTCTGTTCTGTTGGGTCCTAGTGCAGGAGCTCAGTCCAGAACAACAACTTCCCATCAATTTTATTTAACAACTAAAAGGCTAGTGTAACCATCCAGCAGGGACATCACAAAAATCTGAATGAGAAAAAAGTAAAGGTAATGTAGTATGTGAGTACAGAGCTCACAAAGAATTCACAAGAACAGCATGGAATGCACAGGTGTAATAAACTTGGGGCGTCCCAGCCTGGTGGCAGGCTCAGCAGTGGAACCAAGGGCAGAAATCTTTTGACTTGATGTAAATCTGTTACAAACAGAAGCAGCAGTGGTCTGAAACGTGAGCTGTTTCTCAGTTGTTCACTCCGCAGGCATTTATTTGGTAATTCCAGTCTGCTAGACATGAAGAAGTCACAAGCAATTAGATAAAGTCCGGATCCTCCAGCAAGTTGCCACTAGTTCTAGAACCTTCAGGTCATTACTTAGGTTTCCTCATTTCTAGAATATTGAATTGTTACTCAGTTTTCATTAATCATCTCATTCATGACAAGTTATTAAGCAACTAGCGTTCTATGAATATATACTTTCCTTGAGCCATCACTAGCCACTGTTATGGCATGAATATTTATTTTATTTCCGTTTGTAACTACTTGTCAGAGAATACAATTGTAGAACACCATTTCGGATGGCAGAATTTGAGACATACCTGAGAACCAGGAGCAATACTCCTTCACAGCTTTGCCAAAATCCTCAGGTACTTCTTAGGTGGAATTCTGAGCGCAAGGCTCTATGTTGTGTTGTACTTAGTCACAAATGACCAAGTTCATTAATCTGAAGCATGTATTTTATTTGAAGATTTGAGGTAATTTATTGATATGATACAATTTATACTAAAATCCTTACACTAAAACACTATACACTAGAGTATACATTTTGTACTAATTTTTCATTTAAAATGGAAGACTGAAAATAAGTTTAGTGCTAGGCTAGGCAGTGGTAAGGATCTGGGTGAGAAAAAGCAAGGTGAAAATGTGAACTCTCAGATGCGCTCCACAGAAAGCTCGGGGGCTTTGATGATGTGTCCTGTCCCATCGCACGCCGCAGAGACTTGAAGTCTTAGGATGAAAGCAACAACCCAGGGCCACTCGATGAGATGCAGAAGTCAGATTTCCTTGGCATCATTTAAAGAAGATTCCTTTCTATTCTCTGTGCCTTCACTTTTAGTGGAAATCATAAGTCTATGTTCTTTTCAATTCTGAGCCTATTGGGTACAGCTTATAAACATTAGAGCTGCCCGAAATCAAAGAAAAACCGTGACTGGAAGGACTGCAGTTGACGCTAGTGTGTATGAGATTAAAGCAGTTGTGAAGAAGTCCGTCTCTGTGCAGAGCACACTGCCCATCCCCCGACGGACCTCAAGCAAAGTGTCAGCAGCATTGGTCTCTCCTCACCCCCGAGGCCGCTAAAGCATTCAGTGGCCCACACTTCCTTGCCTTTCTGGGAGATCCATGTAAATCCTGACACACAGTGGGCCTCCTCCACAGTAATCCCAGATAAATCTAGACAGAAGCATGGCTTTGGATCTATTAAGCTGAAGTAAGAAAGTCTGGTTCCAGCGGCATGACTTTTTGCTGATAAAGATAATGGATTTCCAAGAACAAACATAAAATTATTCAAATCAGTAGTCACTTGACTTTTCTCTACTCCTAAGGATTTAGCTTTAGCCTTTCCACAATCTTCCTGAAAGCTTATCATGTTGTCAAAGATTCTCATTTCAAATAAAAACTTAAGAATTATTGACAATGACCCAAAGCGTGAGGTCCAAGGCTTTTTCAAAGTACTCAGTGTTTTCGTATCATTATGTTTCTACTTCTAGCTTCTGCTTTCCCCATTTGCACTTTAATTTCTCAGATTCCAAATTTACAAACTAGCCTGTCTAACCTTAAATGAAAAAAGCTCTTTCCTAACTAAAGAACGTTAAGATATTTTAGGATAGAAATTGATTAAAATCAAAACTTCCCTATTACATGAAATCTTCTGGATGGGTCATGATTACTTTGAAAGTAAAACCTGAAGAGAAAAACTTTATTACTCTTCAAAGATCTTAGACTATGAAGAGGAAGTTCTATCTTTTGTGTTCTTCCTTCACTGGTGAACTCAGATCCAATTACATTTTAAGAATTGATCATAAATAAATGGAACCAAGCAAAGAATACAGAATTCTGATTTTCAACTCGTTTATCTAAATGATTACTCTAATAGGAACCAAATTAAAAGTCCAGAGGAGTTGCAGGCAGCAGTTATAGTCTCTCTGTGCTTTGAAATCTGGACAGTTGGAACACAGCTACTTAGCAAGGAGAAAAAGAAGTAGAGCTCTGGGAATCAGAAAAGAGGTGACAGAAAGGTAAAAATCACAGAAACAGAAAAGCATTAGAGAGAAAAGAACAAAGCAGTCTACAACTCCAACCCTGGTTTCTGGAGAAAAGGGGAAGCCAACTCTGACGGGGTAAGCCCCCCGAGGGCCAGCAGCCCTAGGGATACAGGAGGGATCAGTAGCACTAGCCTCAGCAAAAATTCCTTAGTTATTGCAAGCTGTAAATCCAGTGAGGGAGTTTACTCCTACAGTGACTCCTCTCACCTGGAAGGGTAGCTTTGGAGAAGAGGGGCCTTTCGTGAAACAATTCACTGCTTTACTAAACGTCTGATGTTACTTATATTTGCACTTTCTACCATTTAGCTCTTGCTCCTATAACTTCAATGGCTCTAGCTCTTCAATTCTACAGTGAGGGTTAAAGACAGGCATTCCTTCCTCACTCCTAGAAAGAAACTATATGTACAGGCACTAAAGTAGACCCTGTGCAAAACAAGGGATTTCCTAGTGGTTAATATAAATGCAAGCTTATATCTTAGAGCACATGCCTGTAATCCCAAAACTCCAGTGATTGAGGCAGGAGGATCACGAGTTTGAAGCCAGACTGGGCTGTAGAGACCTGTCTTGAAAAAACAAAACAGAAAACCAAAAGTGTTAGCAAGTTTCCCACAGTTTCTTCCAACCAGAAATAGTGATATTAACTCTGTGCCAAGCATCTCTGTCATCAAATAGTTGTCAGGTTTGACTGCAATAACAGAAAATCAACAGAACTCAAAACAGGAAGAAAGACATTTTTACATGAGATTGTACAGGAAATTAAAAATGTCAGGAAACTGCTTCTAATCCATTACATTTTTCAAGGTCAGTTTTCATCAGGAAGGAATAAATTAGGCAGCATAAGACTGCAAGGACAAGACTGAAGAATGAAGGGAGTTTGAGATTTCCACATTTTATTCTGTAGCTCCCTAGCTGCTTACTTGATTGGCTGACTGACTGGTAGATGGACACTGGTCACTGGGCAGTCATTCTAATGGGTTTGTTTCTTTCTTTTTTCCTTTTTTATTAATTAATTTAAAGGTGAGGTGTTGTTATGTTGACCTTGAACTTCTGGGCCCAAGCAATCTTCCACTAGAGTAGCCTGGGCTACAGAAAGGTGCCACTCCCCTTGGTTCACGCTAAGGTATTTAATGTGTATCATTTTGTTTGTGTATGTTCTCACAAATGAATATTTTTGATTTGTGTACATATATTTTCATTTTAATATCTATAAATGGTATCCAGCTTTCTATTTCAGTCTATGTTGGTACTTTTTTCACTAAGCTATAGGATTTCAACTTTTGTACCTATTACTACCTATAGGTGTATCTTGTGCTCCATGGTATGAATTTGGCACATTTGCCTATCCCAAAAATGGAACACTTGATTTCTCTCAATGCACTGAATAACACTGAAATATTCTGTCATATGTGCCTTTTATGTACCTATGTAAGCATTTACACACACACACACACATCTCAGAAGTATTGCTGAGTCATGGAAAAATTTCTTTCATTAAAGACAAATCATTAATTTTTTCTTAATCAGTTTTTGCCATTTAATTTGTGAGTTTTAAGATTGGTTATAAAAAGATCCCTCCCTGAAAAATCTTTGCTTCCTACTTCTCCAGCAGATAATTAACATCCAGAATAAATAAAGAACTCAAAAAACAACAGAAAAGAACCCAAGCAATCCAATAGACATGGGCAAATAACCTGAATGGATACTTCTCAAAAGAAGAAGTACAAATGGCCAACAAATACAGTTTCTAAGTGCTCATAACTGTCAGAGACATGCAAATCAAAACTATACTGAGATTGCATCCCGCCCCAGTTAGAGTGGCTGTCGCACACACAAAGAGTGGATGCTGTGACGGTCCAAAGGAGTACAGCCAGCATACAAAAGAGAGAACTGGCACCCTCGTGGTTCTTGTGAGCAGCGAGGATATGGACCCAGACTAGGAGCCAGTCAATGGATGGGTGGATAAAGACAATGTACTGTGTACAAACAGCAGAGAATTACTCAGCCATAAAGAAGAATAACATCGTGTCGTTTGCAGGAAAGTAGATGGCACTGAAGAATATCAAGTTAAGTGACATAAACCAAACTCAGAAAGAGAAATATCACGTTTTCTTCACTTTTGACAACTAACAAATTTAAAAAAAAAAAAAAAGAAAACTGAAGAACTTCAAGGACTGAGATAGGGGTCAGGGGAAGAAAGAAAGGAAAAGGCAGACGTAGGGGGGCTGGGCATGATCAGTGCGTGGTCTATGCACATATGGGGATAAAATGATAAGTTCCCTCAGTGTGTATAATTAATACACTAATTATCACTGTAACAGTAAAATGGTCTTTCCCTGCCCTGGTCCATGATGATATTCCAGAATTTAATCTCCTAACTTTATATTTACACCTCACACTTAGACGGACAGGCAGCATCACTTCCTTGGTCTTTAGAAGGCCCTAGCTGGGGCACCTCCAAGTAAGCCGGGCTCCCCCTCCGGACCCTCTGTCTCAAAGAGGCAGACCTAAGAAAGATCTACAGCCACAGTCCCGGGTGGCCCCTTTGATTATTTTCCTCCTGGTTGTGGACCCAAATCTTTGACCTTTTATTTTACTACTCTGATGGTAACATTTACATTTTACCTGAAGTCATTTATTTCCTCACTGAAAAAGAATGGGAAAAGAGTCAGGTGTGGTGGCACATGCCTCTAATCCTAGCACTCAGGAAGACTGAAGCAGGAAGATCACAGGTCACAGGTTTGAGTCCCGCCTTAGTAACTTAGCAAGACCTTGTCTCAAAAAGAGAATTTTTTTTAAGGCAGGGGATATAGCTTAGTGTGAGTACCCAGGTTCAATCTCCAGTACAGCAAGAGAAGGAAAAGAAGAGGAAAGAAAGGAAAAGAAGCACAAAAGTAGGACATCAAGATAAGCACACCCAAGATCCCCCCAGGACCCACTGGTGCTGTGCAAGTAGAGCAACACCAAGCTTAGGAGAGCACCAAGAACACTTGATATCTCCCGTCATACAACCTCAAACTCCTGTAGCATTTAAATAAAGCGGACACGGGATTTTCCCAGAGTCGACACTCTTGAGATGATTTCTCTGACTTTTTTGCCAACCACACTCAGGCATAGCAGGGGAATTGTCTTCCCCAGGCAACAGCTAGTCACGGTCAGACCACACCTGCTCCAGAAAATGGGAGACTGTGAGTGGCGATTGTCAGCTGACTGTAGACACAGCTTCATAACATTAAAATACTGAGACATGTAGTGTGTAGACCTGCTTTCACACTGCTGAAGCTGATCAAATACCAATAACCTATTTCTAAGAAATATTAACTCACAGGCATATGTTAAACCAAAGCCCAGTGAGGCAACTGGCAAAGTCCAGAATAGAAAAGCTCTATGGGACAAATAACAGTGAACTGCGTAAGGGAAGAAAAAAGAGTCCACAGAAACTATACATTAAGAGATTTTAGAAAGTCCACAACCAGCTGCACTGGGTGGCTCTTGCTTGGGTTGGAACGAGATGATCATAAAAACCATTCATGAAGTTATACGGGTGATTTGAATATGGACAAGGAATTTTGTTAGTATTTTAAACATGGAGTAATGGTGTTAAAGTTATATTTAAAAAATAACTTTTGTCTTTTAGAACTGCCCGCTGAAGGCTAGGGATATATCTCGGTAATAGAGAGCTTGTCTGGCAGGTATAAGGCCGTAGTTTTGAACTCCAGCACCACAGATAATAAAAAGAAGAAATATGCATTGAATTATTAATGGTTTGTCTGATGTAATGGCATCTGGGATTTACTTCAAAACAATATAGTGCTAAGGAGGAGAGCTGGGGATGTGAAACGAAGGTGATGAAACAAGATTGGCCAGGAATTGATCCTGGTGAATCTGATGGTCTATAAAATAAAGTGTGCCTTTCAAAAGACGGATGCACTGTTCTTCTAAGAACAATGGAAAGACGATGAGTAATGGTTGTAAGGCAGCACAGGAGCAGACTTAGGTTCTTGGAAGTTGGTCAGGTTCCACTGTAGAAGAGAGACTGGAGGATGTACGTCTTAGTTACTTGTTCTCATCACTGAGACATAATATCTGACACCCACAAGTTAAAGGAAAGATTTCTTTCAGCTCACAGTTTGTAGAGATTTCAGTCCATAGTCAGCTGGATCCAAGGCAGGCTGGCATGGCAGAGGGGCATCACCGAGGAAAAACAACAGTTCGGGGTGTGACAGGCAGGAGGCAGCAAAAGCAGCAAGAAGCAAAGCAGGGAGCCTCCCTTTTCCTTTTATCCCATTTGGGCTGCAGATCCTTTTGGTGGCGCCACCCATAGGCAAGATGGGTCTTCCCATCTGTCTTGGTTACTTTTTTTCTCATTGCTGGGACAAAATACCTGACTCCCAAAATTAAGGAAGGAAAGGTTTATTTCGCTTACAGTTTGTGGAGATTTCAGTCTGTACTTGGCAGATTATAAGGCAGAGTGGCACATGGCAGAGGGCTACAGCCCTTGGCGCAGAACACAGCAAAGCAACAAACACACAACAGGGCGGAATGGCCTCAAGCAGCCTCTTCCTCTCCCTTACATATGCAAACTATCCACCACAGGGCGGGTGTAGCTCTCACACCCATAATCAATCAAACTCTAAAAGCCTGCCCCATGACTGCGTGAGGCTTTGGGGGGACACACAGACAAACCATAACACCATCCCTCATACCTAGAGCCATGATAAACCAATTAGTGGACTAATCTAGTACCACATACCCTTAATCCAATTATCACAACCTTGATCCACATTCACACACCCTAGAGCCAGCAACCTAAAAAGCTCCACCTATGACCCCATGAGCCGTTGAGAAGACATCTAGAGACAAACCATACAGTGTGTGACTGGTGAGGATAAGGATGTTGGTGGCTCACAGAATCATTAGGAGGACTGGAGAGGAAGGGTCAAGGCTGAACGTTTAAGAAAACATACCCAACACTACGCCACTGAACTGCCCTGATCAAGAGTCTGTCTGCGCTGCCACCACCACCCCATCAAGGCCACTTCTATTCCAGAATCCCCACCTAGCAACCACTGCCGCCCCTAGACCCAGAGAAGCTGGTGCACAACCCTGGTCAGCACAATGGTTCGCACATGTTCTACCCTCCGCCAGCTGCCCACTGCTGACTCTCGCTGTCAGGTGCACGTGCGCTGATATAAAGGGGTCTCCATTCCACCCTGGAGGTGTGGGGTTGGAGGCTGGAAAGTTTCCAGAAGTGGCCAGGAACTTTGTGGATGCTACACAGCCAGGAACCCTGGTGGACATCCAGCCACATGTCAGGCATGAAAGAGGGAGCCCAGGCAGCTGGCTTCTGGAGGGACTGGGTGACAGACATCCAACAGGCAGCTATGAGAGTTGGCCTTCTGTGACCTAAGCAGGGGAGAGGTAAGCATGTAGGCCCCAGGGCAAAGAGAGGCAGGAACGACCATCTTTCAGCTGACAGAGCACAGGGAACGGCTGTGTTAACCACATTTCAAAAAATAAAGATTCCACAAATAAATGTTATGAAAGCTGATGGGCAAAAATTGCTTAAAAATCAAGTCAGATTCAAAATAGAAAACAAACCGGTACCCTTTATGCATGATAATAGGTAAGAAGATACTCTAGTCACTCACTGACTTTGCTAACCTTATAAATGAGACAAGCGGGGCTGGGAATTTAGCTCAGCAGCACAGCGCCTGCCTGGCAAGGGCAAGGTCATGAGTTCAATTCCTGGTACCAGAAAAAAAACCAAAAAATAAATAAATAAATCAATAAATGAGACAAGCAAGTCAGACTTGGCTGTTTCCTCTCACCCGTCCCTGCCTTGTTCCCTCCTTCCTTTCTTCTCTTCCTTCCTTTTTCTACTCTTTCTTCCCACCATGTTTATATCATAGACTAGAAGAAAAGTACTGCATCTTGTGCACATAAATGCTATGTCTATAGAAATTTACACAACTTCATTTTTTGAGCCAACTACTTTCCACAGGTTAAATACATCAAAACATCTCCACAGCAAGACAGTGTATATGGAGAGCAACTCCAAATCCGGAATGAGCTTTTTTGAATCCTCACCTTACCAGCTGGGCAACCTTGAGCAAATCATTAACACCAGCAGAAGCTCACTGGCGGTGTTCTCCTTTGTCAAATGGTAATAAAACTGCTTTATTTGGTTGTGAAGCTCAGCACAAAACTTTGGACGTATTATCTTCTCTCTGCCAGCTCCTCCAATCCCACACTCCACCCCTCAAATACAGCTGTGTTTCAGGCTATAGTTTGAAATGTTATCTAATCTCTTCTGACAACCGTATTTGTATCTCCAGCCCTGATTTCTTCCCCGGTAGGCTCTTCGCAGACAGAAGTTACAAGAACTGATTATAGGCACCATTACTCTTATTGCTCTGGCAGGGGTTGAAATTCTTTGAGCAAACTGAAAGGCATAATTCTTGTTTTTAAAATGTTCATGTTTTACCATTTTATTAAATATTTTGTTACATTTATAATCTTAGATAGCCTCCATAGAATTGCAAACAGTTTAAATGTCAACTTTAGCATCAGAGAAGCCAAGGCTGCACCATTGCAAGGCCAGCCTGGGCTGCGTAACGAGTTCAAGACCAGCCTGAACTACCTAGCAACACCTTGTCTCAGAAACAAGCAATGGAGCTCAACCTTCCATGTTGGTATGACCATGAAAATGCTTTTGAGCACTACATTCTACCTTATTCTTACAAGAACTTTTAACCATCCAGAAGAATGAGCTTTTGTTGGTTGGCATATCAGTTGGCATATGGAAAATCCATCTGTTCTTGGGCGTTCAATAATATCAATTGATGGGAGAAATGTTCTTAGTACCGCAGATCCTGCCTTCTCTCTCGAATGACAGTGTCATCTTCCCCAGCTGGGGCCCTGCTCCTCTCCCCTCCTTTCCTCAAGAGCAGCATTCCACTGATTCTCCCCAATCTCCTGAATCTGCAGTTTCTCCCTGGTAACAATGACTGGATCCTTGTCGTGAGCATAAAGTATGTCTTGATATCAACTGCTGAAAAAACAACTGAACCATGGGTGCTGCTCCACACTTGCACTTCCAGCACTCAGGAGGCTGAGACAGGAGTGTTAGGAGTTCAATTCAAAACTAGCCCTGTCTACATAGTGAGACCTTGTAGCAAAAAAATAAAACAATAAAAACCCCTCCCCTTAATCTTATCTCCCCATTCAGCTCTGCTCTTAGCTCCCCTTTATAGAAAAACCCTAAAAGATTGAACAATCTTCACTTCCCACTCCCTTTGCAGCTCAGCCTAGCCCTCCTTCATCCCGTCACGTCTCTCACACAGTTCTCACCCAGGGTCTGCACCACAGCGAACCTGATACGGGGCCTTCGCACTCACCAGCCTCCATGGTGACGCTGCAGCTTACACTCAGCTTCCCAGATCGCCACGGCTGCTTATTCTTAGATTTGCAAACCCAACTCACGTTATGTCTTCGAGGCCCAGCTTCTAACTACAGAAGCATGTGGTTAGATCTTCAGCGCTCTTGTCTTTCCAGCTCCTCCTCACCCATGCCCACCACAGCATAGCTCTCTGCCAAGCCAGTTTTAAAAGCTGCTTATGCTGAAAACCATTTTATATTTCCAGGCCCAGTCTCTCCCCTGAGCACTGACTCCATCACCAACACCTCCATTTGAGGATCACAGTTATCATGGCCCAAAGGGGACAGCAATGTTCCCCTTAGTGATTTTTACATCTCGATGAAGTGTGTGGAGTGGGAGATCTAAGGACACCAGTAGCCTTGCAAAAATGCCTTTAAATACGTATACATTCTGTGAATTATTCAATTGCAGTCTCGAAATGGAGAGCCAAAGATGGACAAGACAGGAGCTTCACCAGCAAGAAGCTCAGGATAGCAGTATAAAGTCGTCATTTATCTTCCTCAGCTGCCTTGACATCAGCCAATCACCCATTCTCCACACTCGGAAGCTTAACTTCTTGCCTTCAGTTTCCTCATCTAGAACATGAGGACAGCAGCAGAAATCATAATCAGACTTTCTTCATATGGTTGTCATGAGAGTCAAATTAATGTCTATAGCTCCGTATCTATCTATCTACCTATCTATACGAAATTGATGATTACAGAGTGGGGCACATAGAAAACCCTCAGCAAATGTTAACTTTTAAACAAGTCTCTAAAGTCATATGCTCTGTTGTCATCTGAAATTCTGCCTCTTTCTACGCATGGGAGTGGAGAAAGATGTACAAGTAAATATGAAGATTATGCAACACACTCAAAAGTGATACATAGAGTCGGACACAGAGGTGCACTCCTGTAATATCAGCACTGAGGAGGCTGAGGCAGGAGAATCGCTGCGAGTTCAAAGCGGGCCTGGGCTACATAGTGAGTTCGAGATGAGCCTGAACTACAGAGCAAGACTCTGTCTCAAAAAAAACCAACCAAACAAAAAGAGAGTGACACACAAATTTAGTTCTGAAAGAAAATGTTTTCCAATAAAATGTCCAAATCAAGCAATTGCCATATGTACGTCAATTGCATAGGCCCTCCTTTGCTCTCTCTCCCGTATGCTTACTCTTTTTAACTTATTTCATCTTATTTTAACTCATCTTATTTCAACTTATTTTAACTTATTTCATCTCTGCCTGTGGGTCAGCTCTTTCCTCTCAAATGTTCTTCCGTACAAAGGGCACCCCACACTCAGAAGCGTATTCATTCCTCCTTCCTCCCACACACAAAAGGTCTGTTCCATTAAAACCTGGGCCAGTAGAGCAACGGTATTTAAAGGCCAATTACGGAAGGCCATAAATGAGACACCGCATTTGGTCTTCCGCATAAAAACTTGTCAAACACACTGGCTTCCAGAGTTTTAGAATTGTTTTTCCTCTCCAGACACAAACACCGCATTTTGGAAGTACATTCCCTCCTTGGTAAATATTGAAGGAAAATGATAGGAAGGAAGCAAAGCTGTTTTTGCAAAGGAGCAAATACTCCTTGAATCACTTGATAGCAGTTTAGGTTTAGTTGGGCTGGAAAAGGTCAATGATCTCATGGACTCTTTGAAATTTCCTCTAGAAGCTGCTGCTGACAAAGCTTATCATCCAACCTTAAGTTCTACAACTCCTCCCAATTTCCGCTTTGACCACAGTGTAATCAGTTTTGCTATTAAGTGATTTAATAAAAATTTTCCCAAGATTTTGACAGCATATTTTAGTTCAAATTACCTGGCATAAATACAAATACATTTTAAACAAATCTTTGCATTCACGTAAAATAATGAAAAAAATGAACTCAAATTTCCCATCAAATCCTGACGTATACGACACCAAGTGCTATGTCCGGTTCATACAGGAAGAAGCCGACCAGGACATTACTGAATCAAGCAGAGCAGAAGTGGGGTGGTGTAAGCCAGATAGTAAGTCTCTCTCCTTTTGTTCTTCCTGCAAGCTTTGTTTAACCATGTGGCCTAACCAGCATTCTCAACAAAGGACGTCTTGAATATGCTCGCCTTGTTCTTGAGAAAAAAGGCAAAGGAATCTCTTTGAAGCACATATTCATCTCCATTTTCTCTTTCTCCTGAAGCAGAGGAATCCTCCGTGTTCCTTCTTTGCTTTACTTTTATGAGGGCTTTACTGAGAAGCTTGTTTCATTCAGATTTTATAAAGGATAAATTATCTCAAAACTAGAGAAGGATTCTATTTCCCATACAGTGGAACACCTACAGCAAGGTGAACATCAATATAACTCTGTAATGTGCCCTTGAACACACCCCTCACAGAGCACAGAAAGGAGAGCCAGGAACTTCCAAGACCCAGAAGGAAAGCACCAAACTCCATCACTTTTGGATGATGCCTCAGAGAGGGCAGAGTGCCTGGGCTTGCACAGCTAATGTGTGAAAGCACTGCATTAAACAGAGTCTCATAATATTTCACATCCACCCTAACTTCCCTTTGTCTCTAGGACAGGTTTTCACCCTAGAACATGTTCACACATCCAGTGACCTAGCCCAGCACTGCGCAGCTCCTTTGCTTGGGTTTACCCCATGGGCCACCCTCTGCTATCCATCTCCTCCTCCTCCTGGAAAACAAGGGCTTGGCCAAGGCTTACCCCCGAGTAGGCTGAATTCCTGGATTTGTGGTTCTGTGTGTTTTTCCATCAAAGATGAACCAGGATAAGATCAAATTCTAGTGTCAGACGAGGTAGAACTCTTGGTCAGGGCCAAAACCAAATCAGCCTCAGAAAATGGGAAGTGAGGAAAACAGCAGATGTGGAAAACAGACGTAGTATAACATTCTGACTGTCCAACAGCCTTATAGCAAGATCAAGAGAAGTAACAGAAGCATTCCAGACATCTCTCAACAAGAAGAAGAATAAATAAAATATGGTATATCCTTATGTATAGTGCAATAATACTCAGAAACAAAAAGGAACAAATTACTGATCTATATAACAACACCAATTGAACTCAAAAGAATTATGTTAAGGACTGCAGAATTTCACTTATATACAATTCTACAGTAAAAACAAAACCAGTAGTGATAGACACCAGGATAACAATTGTGTGGAATGTTAGGTAAGGAACTGATTGAGAAGGTCTTACGGGCAGTCAAGTTAGGTAGAAATTAACAGGCAGTCAGATAGGACAGGCCCTCGAAGTCAGTGCAAAAGATGAGCACATATCAAAACGGTGGCTGGAGGTACATCTGAAGAAGGCAAAGCCTTGAGATTAAGGTTAGAAGCACCACATTTGCATACTTCCTTAAGGAATAAATGGAAACTTCAGATTATATGGTAACTGATACCACCCAGCCCATTAAGTCCAGATATGCATCAGACGCTCAGGTGGGTGACCAGAACACCTGAACCCATCCCTTCCCCAACTTATTCCTGTTTTAGGGGTCATAAATAAACCAAGGTTAATAATGTTAGTCATACGACCTTGCTGTATGCTCTGCCTTCTTCAATTCTTTTTTTTGTTTGTTTGTTTGTTTGTTTGTTTTCTGGTACTGGGAATCAAACTCATGACCTTGCACTTGCCAGGCAGGTGCTTTTGCCACTGAGCTAAATCCTCAGCCCCACTCTGCCTTCTTATTGGATCGATATTAGCTAAGCAGCTATAGTTGTAATCCTATAGGTTGAGTATAGTTTGGCCCATGCTGTACCTACGTTGTGACTTTGCTGTATAAATTACCCCTGAAAAAGGGATTCCGTGCAAACAAATTCTGGTACCCCTCTTGTTGTCAGGCAGTATCTCTCAATAAATCTTCCCTACTCTTAACCTCCTTTGTCCTTTGGAACTCATTCAATTGCAGAGGACACAAACTTGGCACATCTGACATCTAGAAGGTTGAGAGTTATATTTCTCCTGTGTCAAAGGGATACAAAGATATTTTCTGGGTCAGTGGAAATAGTCTGTATCTTGATAGAAGTTTACACATTTGTCAAAACTGATGGAAAATAAAACAAGATCTATACATTTCACCAAATGTAAATTGTATCTCAATTTAAAAAGATAGCAAAACTTGAACATCTTAGTAGCTAGAGGAACTCTGTAGAAGTGTGAAAAGCCACAGTTTCTCACTGAAATACTTATCCTTTTCCATTACTGTTTGATCAGATAATCTCATATGAGTGATTTGTGGTGATTTCAAAAAATGCACTTAATTGTAGTTGTTTTCATTATACAGAATTTAGGGCTGGATCTGAATACAGGAATTTCTGGGCAAAACGAAGAGCACATAAATAAAGCAGTACCAAATTTAGAATTAATGAGTCATACTCTAATAGAAAGGTGGCATATGGGCCATTCCACAGCATATATGCTCTCCTCTAAATCAGATTTCCTAGCTTTCCAGAGGAAAGGAAGATGCTATTTAAAATTTAGTAGAAGAAAAGCAAATAGCAATAAAACGTAATAGCTATTTGTATTGAATACATCAACCTCTTCCAGAAGTTCTTGATTCTGTTCACAAAAGCTCTACAAAGCCAATAGCCTTGTCTCAGTTAATTAATGATGTGTGAGGAAACACCCGGAGACCAAGACTGGGGGAAAGAATAAATTTATTTTTGTCTAAGTACAGGCAGTTTGAAATCAGAGTGGTATCAACAAATATCCAGCGGGGAGGCTAAGTATATACAGGGTTTGGGGTTGGGGATCCTAGTCACAAGGAATCTAGGTGAAATGTTTGAGGTCAAATCTACAAGGGCGATCAGCACAGGTGTGCATATAAAGCTGGGTCTTCTGAGGTAGGGAGACTGCAGGTCCAGTTCTAGATTTCTTTATTGCCATCAGTTCTGTTTGCTGAGGGCAGCATGGATTCCTGTTGTTTGTAAGCATTATGTTTATTGGGAAGGTCTTTCTTAGGTCAGGCCTGACAGTCTCTCTTTCAAAGATAAGAAAATCAAGGCATAGGGGTGGCTAAGTTACTTACAGTAGGACACATACTATGAATTCAAATCTGTGTGTCTGATTCCAGATAAAATTACTCACTTATTCTTCTTATTAGTTGTCTTCACAATAATAGCTAACTTAATCTCATTACATAGTAGTCATCAATAGTAAAACCTAATATTTTTGAGCCCTTATGTATGCTCAAGGCACTTAATAGGCATCAACTCATTAAATACTTAAAACAAGTTGAAAAGACATTATCACGAGCCTGGTTTTACAAATGAATAAACAATAAAAGAATTTTCCTTAAGTCATGTGTGTAGCATACCGAGGCCAGGATTTGTGCCCATAGCTTAGACTCAAAGGCCACAGGATCATTTCAACCGTTGTACTGACTTTTGTCAAGGCCAGTGAATGTGTAACTTACCTCTGAGAAACTCAAAATACAAAACACCATAGAATAGATTTTAAAACTTTCTTCCAGAAAAGAGCAGAAACATCTTCAAATTTCCCAAGGAAGGTCTGCAACCAGAGCCTAGTCCTAGTTTAAGACACAATACATGTCTTCTATTCTGTTTGACTCAGAGGGTCTATCATTGTAACTAGAGTGGGTGAAAACATAACAGAAATTTACAAATCTTTACAAGTATCTAAAAACACCACAAGGTCACAAAATGACTCCGTGATGATGAACTATCTCTTTAAAAAGTGTCCTTCACCTAGTTCAGTGATCCACGCTATTATCTTTGAAGATGTGCCATATTCCAGTGTAACTGTTCAGTGTGCAGTAGTGTTTTGAAGAAGAGCACGGGAGAGTGAAGAAAGACTACGAACCTGTGAAAAGAAGGAACAAAGAAACCCTCGTGTCTCTGACACTCCTGAGCTGCTTCTTCCTCCTAGAGAATTACTCACCCAAGATTCATGACTCTATCACAAGGTTCTCATGGGTTTGCAGGCATCAGAACCACCTCAACCAGGGGGATTTCTATCAAGTTCCCAGGTAAAGTTAGCACTGCTAGTCTGAAACCCACAGACTTAGAACCTCTGGCTTGTATCAGTCTGTATCAGCCTGTGCTTAAATACCTCCAACCACAAGAGACTCTGAATTAAAACTAGCACCACCCACTAAACAAAGCAGGAAGTTACTATTTCATTTCCTGACAATGAGGAAACGCTAACAAGTGTAGAGTATAGAATACTTTTAGATAATGAGTTTAAAAAGAGCCCTTTTTAATAATGAGTTTTGTTCAATATAGTCCTCAGAACATTAGCTAGAGAGGTAAGACAAGAGAAAGAAATATAGGGGTACAGATAGGAAAGGAAAAAGTTAAAATATTGTTATTTACTGATGACATGATCCTCTGCATAGACGATCCACAAAACTCCACCAAATGACTCCAAGAACTAACATCCAAATTCAATAACAGCAGGATAAAAAGTCAACCCTCAAAAATTGATAGTGTTCCTATTTTCCCAAAAAAGAAATGAGGGAAACAGCACCCTTCACAACAGCATCAAGAAAAATTAAATACTTAGGAATTAATCTAACCAAAGAAGTGAAAGATCTGTGCAATGAAAACTATAGTACTCTGTAAAATGAGATTGAAGAGGATATCAGAAAATGGAAAGATATCCCCTTTTCCTGGACAGGCAGGACCAATATAGTCAAAATGGCCATATTTCCAAAATTGTTGTGTAGATTTAATGCAACCCCAATAAAATACCAATAATATTCCTTACAGAACCAGAGAGTGCAATCCCAAAATGTGTATGGAACCAAAAGAGACCTACAGCAGCAAAAGTAGTTCTGGGCAACAAGAGCAAGGCAAGGAGCATTGCATTCTTGGACTCCAGGTTATACTACAAAGCTGCAGTAATAAAAACAGTGTGGTACTACTAAAACAAACAAACAAAAAACTCAGGAGTCAATGGAACAGAAAAGAAAATACAGAAACAACACCAAACACATTTGGCTATGTTATTTTTGACAAAGGAGCCAAATCTTTCACAGCAGGAAAGATAGCCTCTCTAACAAATGCCACTGGGAAACCCACATCTCTCACTATACACTAAATTAAACCAAAATGCAGCAGAGATCTAAACATTAGAATGAAAACAATCTCCTGGAAGACAAAATTGGTAAACCTTTCGAAGATGTAGGTGTAGGCAAAAACTTTCAGAACAAAGCCACAGTTGCACAAGAAACAATACCAAGAATCAACAAATAGGATCACATTAACTTAAAAAGGAAATGGTAGCAGAATGAAGAGATGACCTACAAAATGGGGGGAAAGTTGCCAGCTACTCCTCACACAAAGGACTAATATCTAAAATATAAAAAGAATTTTAAAAACTAGACCCCCCCCAAATTTAAAACCCAGCTAAAAAACTGTCATCTGAAATGAATAGACACTTCTCAGATGAAAAGATATAAATGGCCAAGAAATACATGCAAAAATGTTCAGCATTGCTGATGATTAGAGAAATACAAAGTAAAAGAACACTGAGGTTCCATCTCACCCCAGAAAGAATGGCTACCATCAAGAAGCCAACCAATAACAATCTGGTGAGGCTGTGGAAAGGAACCCCTCTCCATTGTTGATGGGACTGTCAACTGATAAAGCCACTATGGAGATCAGTACAGAGTCCTCAAAAAACTAAAACTAGAAATCCCATTTGACCCACATAACTTCTCTCCCAGATATCTTCCCAAAAGGGTTAAAGACATCACACCACAGTTATGTATGGATATCCATGTTTATGACAGTGTGATTCATAATAGCTAAATCTTGGAAGCTGCCTACATGTCTATCAGCAGATGAATGGATAAATAAAGTATGGCATTTATACACAACTGAGTACTATGCTACCATGACAAAGGAGAGATTCAAGTCATTTGTAGGAAAATGCATGCACCTTGAGACCATAATGTTAAATGAAGTAGCTCAGACACACAAGTTTAAATATCACATAGTTTTGCTTACATGAAAAAATGCACATACAAAGTATGAAATGAAGAAAAATAGGAAAAAAGAGAGAAATAAAAAAAGTATTATAACCCAGCATGGACAATGTATCTAAAAGTGTACTTTAACTTAGTACAATTGTCATACATGTTTCAAATGTTCTTTGACTTATTAGTCTGATTTTCAATCTGTATATTTAATTAACCCATAAGGTTCTATAACATAAATAAATGAATCTGATGCTGGAAAAATAAAAGGGGGGTTGAGGGAAGGGGACAAGAAAAGAACTGAAATGCATTATGTAAAATGTACCAATCCCCTCAGTGAATGCAATCATTATATACTGCATGTATAATAAAATGTATTAATAAAATGAAATCTAAATATGTTATTTCTAAAATAAACACAGACTTAGCTAGAGCTAATACTTCACTTGCATATAAAAAGGCAGACTATTTTTTTATGTAACACCAGAAAGTCCAACTCAAAACCACCCATGTATAAGGTTTGTGCTTTGTCAGGAGAAAACTCCTATAGACCAAGAAGCAAAGGTGCAGGTTCTGCATAAACAGGGACGGCCTCTCAGTTGAGCTCATTTAGCTTAACCAGGCTCTAGCTCCAGTTCACAGTCAGAAGCAGAGATCAATAGCAGCTCCGTAAAGCTTTCCTATCGGTCTTCAGACTTCCTTTGCACAAATGATTAAGGATGGGCAGGGTTCAATAGTGTGGTAGACATAACTCGTGCCTGCCTGCTCATTAGAGCTTGATTCTGTTACAAAGCCAAGGAGCACTTGTTAGAGGGTGTCTACGTTTTTCTGCACTGGGGGTTGTTTTAGGGATTCACTCTCACTCCCGCTTCTTATAAACTACCAAATGCTAAATGTGAAAGAGGACTTAAGTATTTCATACTTTAATTCCTCATCAGCCTGCGTTGCAAAAATCTTTCCTATGACATTCTTGGGGGATGTCAATAGGAGTCTCCAAGCCAGAAAGGAAGACAGAGATCTTCAGGACTTCAGAGTAACTTTACCTGGCTCCCAGCCCTCTTCCTCATGTGGCATGCCTCTTTTTTAAATCTTTAAACCCAAGCTATCTCCAACAGTCTTAGAAGACAGTCAAGACCGCACAGCTAAATAAATGCACACACTAAATGTGAAAATGTCACGGAGGGGGGAAGCCAGCCAGTCTGTCACCACTGTATAATAAACCCGTGACAGCCGGACATAGATGCTCCACCACTGCTTCCTAGATAAGTTCGTCTTCCAGTAGACCGTCATAGGTACTTGCAGTTCTGATAATATTCTTATAATTTGCCAGGATTACCCTAAATTGTGTGCTTAGCAGTGAGGATCCCATGAAGGCAAAGACACGGTTTCGGCTTCCGACCAAAAGGATCTGCTTCGTACCTGAAATACTTGCTGGTGACACCAAGTAAACACTTTAAAATAGCCAGCAGAAATTTAAACTGTATTAAGCAATAAATGCAAATGTGAAATACTAAAATATTCATGCTGTAAAATTTTTGAATTTTTAGTTGTAATCAGATCATAGTAAAGCTGTCTCTTACTTCTTTGCTTGTTTCTTTGTTTATTGGTGCTGGAGGTTAAACTCAGAGCTTTGCATATGGTAGGCAAATGCTTTACTACTGAGCTATATCCCAAACTCCAAAAAGCTCTCTTCTCCTATGAACGTAAAATCTACTCAGAAGGAAAACTGGAAGCTTATTTAACCCATTTAATCCTAGATGGAAGTTTTGCCACTTAAAAAATTCATTATTAACTCCACTATTAGGTAAAAAAGAAAACTTAATAACCACTGAGCATCTGCTACGTACAGGGCAATGGGAGACAGTCATTACAAACTTCATCTCTCTCACTGGACTGATAGGTGCTATATTCAGCTAATCTAGATACCCGGATAGCTATTAAGCAACAATAAGCCAATCAAGTAACTTTTGTGTTCGTTTAAACTAAGTGACAAAACAGGTTAAAGTTGAAGAGTAAATTGCTAACATCTAGCACAACCTTCATACCTGTGTTAAACGATGAGAATTAAAGAAAACAAATATTAACTTCAGTACATAACAGCAAAACAGATACTTCCTTCTCAGTCTAGTCAGGAACACAGTTTGTTATAACTGAAGCACGGGCATTAATTATCTCCTCCTAGACAAAACGTCAATGAAAAAGTCTGCAAACAATTTTGAAGAAGGTTACAGGGAGGGTAAGGATGGTCATCCCATTCTTCACAGGAGATCAAGAGGCATGAAATCTCCCTAACATATAGGGAGGCTCAAATAAACCTGTAATGTTTACCAGAGTAGTTAAAAAACTGAATGTCACATCTGCCGTTAAATCTCTCTCCCATTCCTCATGTTCTATCCTGTCTCTCTCCCTAGCTGAACCAATTTTATTCTAGTTTTAGAGGGGAAATGTCTGTTTTGCCTCTTCCAGTCTCTTTGTTTATTTGTTTTGAGACAGAGTCTCCCTATGTTGCCCAGACTAATCTCAAACTCAGGCTCAAGTGATACTCTTGCCTCAGTGACATACTCTTTGGTTGCAAAGTTTTATAGTTCTCCCTTAAGAATGTCTTGCCTTTTTGTGTGTCTCAGTCTTTTTTAAAACTTCAAGGTCTTATAATTAATAAAAGTAATATTGAAATATGCTATGTCCAGTAAACTTGTTCTAAGCCTCTGTGAAAGACAGTTTTGAGGTGGATTCATGAAAACATGATTTCACAGCCCTGGAGAAGAAGTGCACACTGGAAGAGGGTAGGCACCCAGGAAGGCTTGGCCACTTGTAAAGCCAATCATTGAATTTTTTAAAAGGCATAATAAAAGAAAAATACTAGTGTAGGAAATTTGGAACAAATTTGGAACAACTGTGCACCAAATATACTACCGCTGAGGTATATTGACTCATTACTAAAAACACTATACTGTTTCAATATAAAGAATAAAAACCTGAAGCAGAAAAAAACATTTTGAAGAAAAAAGACAGAATTTGCCTAAACGTAGGACATTTTTCAAAGGTAAAGACAAATTCTATCCCTAGCATTCATTTCAGCAATTGATCTACGTCTTAATTACTTCTCCTTTGGCTAAAACTGATTTCAAAATCAGGAGAGGGCCTAGCATTTTTTCATTTGTTTCTGCCTCAAATGCCTTTGGGAAGTTGAGGCTGACAGGGGTAAGGAAAATGATAGTATCTTCTTGCCTCTGCAACTTCTAAACTTAGAGACAGACTCTGCTTCAAATGCTTCAAAAGGGAAGACACGAAGGTTGGTATATTGCTAACTGAAAATGCTTACCCTGCTTATGTGGATCAAGGAACAAAAATTGTACTGGACCTTCAAAACCACTATTAAGTCCTGTCGTGAGTTCAGACACATGATTTTTATTATTTGGTCCTCAAAATAAAGTTCCTTAGAGCCAAATCCCATGAGTCTCATTGGATGGGTTAAACTTAATTGTCAACTTGATTGCCTTTGGGGATCACCTAAGGGATTAATAAAGCACACTTCTGGGTGTTTCTGGGTGGGCCATAGGAGCCTGACCTAGATACTATATATGCTCCCTGCTCTCTTTCTCTCTGGTTCCCCTGCTGTGCTTCCTGGTTACTATGAATTCAGGCAGCTTTGCTCTGTCATGCCTCATTCTGCCTTGACATTCATGCCTGAAGCCACCTGACCATGGACTGGATCCTCTGAAACTATGCACCAGATAAAACCTCTCCTCCTTTAAATTATACACACAGGGCACTTTGTACCACCAACGGGAAAGCTCACTAATACATTTGCTCTGACCACGCTCTCCTGAGACTTCAAATATCCTTAATTCTAACAAGAAGTTAAGTTTTTCACTCTTACAGTCCCCAAAGGCCTTTTAGAGAGAATTCTGATTATACTCCTTATGTGCTACATTCAAACAGCCACTGAAGAAAAAAATAGCTCCCACTCTTGAAAATTGAAAGCTATTAACTGTAATTGAACATATATTATTCATTGAGTTTGAGGAAAATGCCTATTACTAAAATTATATCTCAACTTTCTTTTGCAAAAATAATAATCTGATTCTTTTCTTTCTAAGAAGCTGTGAGTTTATTTGAGACTAAGGTGAAAAACCAAATCATTTGTCTCAGTTACTTTTCTCTTGTTGCTGAGACAAAATGCCTGATCCCAAAATTAAGGAAGGGAAGGTTTAGCCCCCAGTTTGTAGAAGTTTCAGTCCATTCTCAGCTGGGTCCAAGGCAGAGTGGCACATGGCAGAAGGCAACAGTCACGGTGGCAGAAAAAAGCAAAAGCAACAAGAGCAAAAAGGGAGGAGAAGCAGCAAGCCTCCTTCCCTCCCTTATATTGTATGCAGGCTGCCCGCCCCAGGGTGGGTGTAGCACTAACACCCATAATCCCAACACTCACACCCTTAATCCCACTGGGCCATGAGTGTAGCACTCACATCCATTATCCCACTGGACCATGAGTCAATCAGAAAATCTAGAAGCCCACCCCACCATTGCATGAGGCTCATTGCAAAGAATAGCCATCGTAACACAGTTTAGAAGAAAGAGCTAAGTAATTAAGAAAATGCTTCCTTCTGAAACAGAGGCACTGATTTCCATAGATGATCTAGAAAGTGTTGAGCATCTTATAAGAGAGTTAATCAGTAGTGTGTGCTTAATTATGAAGCAAGTGTTGGACTTTAGAGAGTTAAAGGAAACATATAAGCAGGATTGGTCACAAAACAAAATTGTTGAAGTGATATAAATGAAAAACAAAAGAAATGCTCACAGATACAGACAAAAGAGTCAAAGAAATTAAAATATGAAAAGAGGGGAGAAAGAGATATGTAGAGGGTCTATCTGGGAAAAGCAATCTATGTGTAATAGAATCCTTGAAGCAGAGAACAAAGCAATTAAACCGAAACAATAATTAAGCAACAAACTGAAGAAAACTTTCCAAAGTTAGAGAACAGAGTAGGCCTGCAATAAAAAAGATTCACAGGATAGCTTTAAAATTTAATGAAAAGAAAGCAACGCCTAAACATTCCTCATGACTTTATAAATTCCAAGGATAAAGAAAAAATTTTGCAAGTATCCTTAGAACAAGAAAGCTAGTTACCTCTAAAGGGGCAAAAGTCAGACTGACCTCAGATTTTTCTCTTGCAATTCTAAATGAAAGAAGACAAAGGAACAACATCAACAGATTTTTAAGGGAAGATACTTTTAAACAAGAGCTATATGTCTCTATAGTTAGTATTTCTGTGTGAAGGCAACTGAAAAACATTCTCCAGTAGCAAGGGGTTAAGAAAGTATGACAACCAAGAACATTCTCTGAAAACTTTGTTGATGATTTACTGTAGTCAACAGAAAATTTAGAATTTGGAGATAACTGTATGAAAGAGGTGATGGTAGTGGTTAAAACTCATTAAGAAGCATAAAGTCTAAAATTGTTACAGAGCCAGGGATACAGCTCAGCAGCACAAGTGCCTGCCCGGCAACTGCAAGGTCCTCAGTTCGATTCCCAGTAGCAAAAAAAATAAATAAAATAAAATAAAATAGTTAAATGCAGAGTAATAAACCTAAATGCAAAATAGATTCATAAGCTAGATCTAAAATTTTCCGTTTATGTATTTTTAAAAAGTGCACACCAAATATTCAATGTTTTGGGTATGCAAATACTGTTTTATTTTTGCCATGTAATGATGTAGATAAAGATGCAGGTTGTTAAGGTAAATGTAAGTTAGATGAAAGTGCTTTGTCACTGTGAACAGGACAAGTAAAGACATTCTAAATGTTAATCTGACAAAAATGGGAAATGCTATGGTTTTATTTCCCTTGGAAAAAATTACCAAGTTTATAACGGTAACACTGATAGTGTAAGGAGAAAGTTACCAAAGCACTTGCTGGAGAAGGGTGAGTATGTTTGAAATACTCAATTAGGAAAACTGGTAATTACTGCATCAGATGATAGTTCTTACACGTCAACTTGTCACTGAGTTGTGAAAAAAATAGAACACATACATTCCAAGTTTCTGGAGTTGATAAGAAGTAAGAAAACAAGGAAAAGTAGTAAAAGAAAAGCATCAAGGAAGGAAGAATAAAAGCTAAAAGTATTTAAAGTTAATAGAAACTGTTTAAGTCATAGAAATGGAGAGTACCTTTTATTATGTAGAAATAAGATTATTACAAAGTATTTTGCATTTAAGACTATATGACATTCATATGTAAGATTTTTTCAGTATCTTAATATTGGTGGTAGTTTTACTGGTGTAAACTGATACACATAAATACATTTTTAAATGAGAGCATTTAAACTGATATACATAAATATTTTTTAAAATGAGAGATTTTAGGTATTTAAAATTTATCAAGTAATCCTTCCATTAAAGAGAATATGTGTAGCAAAAACAAAAAGATCATAATTGAAGAACCAACATTTCACAATTTCAAAACTTACTGCAGTAAAGCTACAGTAATTAAAACAGCATGGTACTGACATCAAGCTAGATGCCTCCATGAGTGGAACGGAATTGAGTACCCAGAAGGAATCCTTTATGCTCATGGTCACTTGGTTTTGGTAACAGTACTAAGACAGTTCAGTGAAGAATAGTCTTTCCAATAAATAGCTATGGAACAATTTGCCGAAGAATGTGTTTGAACTCTTACCTCACAGCCTGCACAAATGAACTTAGAATGGAAAATATTATATACCTTAATATAAGAGCTAAAACTCTAAAACTCCTAAAAAAATCATAGAAATAAATCTGCATAGTCTTAGGTTAGGCAATGGTTTCCTTACACATAACACTAAATCCGTAAGAAACCAAAGGAAGAAAAAGTTAGCCTTCATCATAATTTGTATGCTTAAAAGGATACCACCAAGAAAGCGAACAAACAACCCACAAGTTGAGAGAAAATCTTTACATATTTTATAGCTAACAATTGGTTTATGTCCAGAATACATGAAGAATTCTTACAACTCCATGGTAAAAAGGCAAATAACCTTATTTGTAAATGTGTAAATGATAAAAAAAAAATAAAATGAAATGGGCAAATAATTTGAAGAGACATTTCTCTAAAGATGTACAAATTTTTATGCAGCAAAAATAAGGGTGTTACACGATACTTCACATTTAAGATTTTAGGTGGCAATAACCACATAGAAGAATGTACAGTGTCATTATCATTTCTTCATTTGGGAAATGAAAATCAAACTCACAATTAGGTACTATTTCACATTCATCCGAATGACAAAAATCACAGATTAACAGGTGTTAGCCAGGATGTGAAGAAATTAGAATTTTATTTATTCCTGGTAGGAGTGAAAAATAATGAAACCATCTTAGCAAATAGTTGACAGTAGCCCAAAAAGTTAAACAGATTTATCACATGACTCAGCATTCCATTCCTGGGTGTTAATCTAGAGAAATGAAAATATGTGTTCTCACAAAAGCTCATACATTAATGTTCATACCAGCATTGTGCTTAATAGTCAGAAAGCAGGAAACAACCCAAATATTCATCAACTGATGATATAAACAAAATGTAATAAAACCACACGGTAGAACATTATTCTTCAACAAAAAGGAAAGAAGTCCTGATACATACTCCAACATGAATGAACCTTGAGAATGTTGTACTAAGTGAAAGAAATCATTCACGGAAGACCATATGTTATATGATTTCATCTGATTTCATCTGTATGAAATGTCCAAAATAGGCAAATGTATACCGACAAAAAGTAGATCACCAGTTATCTAGGGTTGGGAGTTGCCTGGGAGAATAAAAAGTGACCGCTAATGAGAGTAGGGTTTCTTTGGGGGGGGGGGTCATAACAATATTCTGAAATTGGGTGAACTTGCTAAAAGCCACTGGACTGTAGCTCATAAATGAGTGAACTCGTATGTTAATTATGGGTGAGTAACACTACTTTTTAGAAGTATAATAAATAAAGAGTATGGCATTTGTTAACAAAACAAAAAGATGGAAATTCATATAGACTTTTGGTTACTAATGGTGATGAGAATCTGCTCTAATTTGTGCAGATGATAGCATGCTGTGACTTGTCTGGTTTTGAAACTTCTGGTCCTGCTGAGAAGAATTTTCTTACATAATCCTTATGTGTCTTGTGGGGTACTTCCCACATTTGCCTGATGTGTGACCCCAGGCTATTGCATGAATTTAATGAGAAGGCTATTGTTCAGATATTAAAAACTGAAATACAACTCCCTAAGAAAGACCATGGCTGTATTTCCAGTTGCCACTGTGCTCCATGAGCTGCTTCTTCTGTTGAATCTTGACATCTGAACTGTCTTATTTTCTTATTTTCACTCTGTGTTTGCTCTTGTATCCCTAATAGCAACTCTGACCTGAAAGTTTATTTGACAGGAATTAAAATAATACCTTTACAGTAAATGCCAAATTCTCCGCAGAAAAATGTCATGACTCTAGAACAGCTAGCTATGAATTTTCCTAATAAGTGTCAAAGAAAGATGTTTTATTAAAGCCAAGTAACATCTCAAGGAGAACGGGACTAAATCTTTGCTCCTTTCTCCTTATGCTGCTAGCTATTCATTACAGGTAGTCTCTTTTCGTTTGTTTTGGTTTTTGTTTTTTGTTTTTGGTTTTTTTTTTTTTTCTGGTACCGGGAATTGAACTCACGACCTAGCACTTGCCAGGCAGGCACTGTGCTGCTGAGCTAAATCCCAAGCCCCCATTACAGATAGTCTTATACCAACTGAATGAGGATAAGGAAGTAATGGGGAAGTTGGTTGCTAAATCCAAACCCTTTAAAGCAATAAGTCTCTTAATCAAGAACAGGTATAGTAAGCATGCCCTAGGCAGAGCCCCATTACATGCTGTAATCCAAAGCAAAACTGTCGGGTAATCCAAAAGTTTGATCACTTTAAATTCAATTGGCAGTTCAGATATTAAGAGATCCATCCTTATCACTAAGCTCTGTTTTTATATCTCTCTCTCTCTCTCTCAAAATGGGATTCTTTTTCTTTAACCTAATTTTACTTTCAAAACTTACAGATCCTTATTTCTTATCAATTACTGTTTTTAATAAGTCTGTTAAAGAGGTAAGAAGTGCAGTGTTCTGCTTCCTAATATACTGAATTAAGGATATTTTATTTTGGCCTGGAACATTGGAGTGCTGGCAGATTGCTTCTGTCTTAGATGTAGATCTTTGATCCATTTTGCTTTTAGTTTGGTACATAGTGAGAGACATGCATCTAGATTCAGTCTTCTGCATGTGGATAACCAGTTTTCCCAGCACTACTTACCAAAGAGGCTAGTTTTTCCCTGGTGTTTGTTTTCTGGCCCCTTGTCAAAGATCAAATAGTTGAATTGCTTGGAGTCGCCTCTGCATCCTCCATTCTGTTGTACTGATCCTCATGTCTGGTTGTTTGTATGTTTGTTTGTTTGTTTCGCCAGCACCGTGCTATTTTTATCACATAACTTCACGTCGGGGATTTTGATGCCCCCTGCTTTGCTCAAGCCTTGTTGCCCAGGATTGCTTTTCTATTCTGGATCTCTTCTGGTTCCATGTGAACTTCAGGATTGTCTTCTCCACTTCTGTGAAGAATGCTGTTGGCATTTTGATTGGGATTGTGTTCAGTCTGTATATCAGTCTTGGAATTGTGGTCATTTTGACTGCATTTGCTCAGCCTACCCAGGAGCAGAACACTCAAAAACCAAGGATACCCAAGGAAAGCAAATTAAAAGATTTAAACAGAAACTTTTGTTAGAGGAAGAACCAACAACCAGTCATGGTCAGTCTTCCCAAGGGCTGTTTGTTTGTTTGTTTGTTTGTTTGTTTTTCTGGTACCGGGAATCAAACTCACGACCTTGTGCTTGCCAGGCAGGCGCTGTGCCGCTGAGCTAAATTCTCAGCCCCTCGGGCTGTTTATTGAAGAAACTTCTGAAGAAGACAGCTCTGTGCCTGGTTCACAAAGCTTTGCTACTTTGTCCAGCAAGAGAAGTTACTCCTCATGCCAAGAGCACTGCAGAAGTCACTGCTTGTCCTGCCACACAGCTTTTTCCCTGAAACTTTTGACTTGAAAGAGGAGACTCTTCAGGTGGCTGGAGAGTCTGGATGAAGTAAAAATAATAATGGGAGATAAGGAGATGGATAACAGGGAAGGTGCTGAGAAGGACCCATCCTTTCATCCAGTAACCACGTACCATGCCCACCATGTGACCAAGGCTTCCCGCCCACAAAGACTGAGTCGACGGTACGGCAACGGTGTAAAGAAGCAAGACGTAGTGCTGACGCAGAGACAAAAGGAGGCCGAGAGCAAGAGTGACAGAGGGACAGCTGCACAGACTTCCCTAGACATTCACAAGCTTGTGAAGTGTAAGTCCCTGCTCCCATTCAGACAGTATCAATGCTATGTTGACTCCCGTCTCCAGCTTGCAAGGGGTGACCAAGGGGATGGGCCTGCAGGGAGCGGCAAAGCATGTCCAACTGTGAAAGGGAAGCAGCTGAAGAACCCAAAGGAAAAAGGCCGCAATGAAGGCCGACCCCTCAGTCTCTTGGACACAGTCTGAGCACAACACCATAGACACAGAGATAAAGACCAAGTCTTCAGAAATAGGAACCTCCCTCCGAGGGAGAGGCAGGCTGCAGCAGAGAGACGCAGAGTTCCCTCACACCTCTCAACTTAAATGAATCTCCCATCAAGTCTTCTGCTTCTATTTCAGAAGCTACAGATTGCTTAGTAGACTTCAAAAGCAACTTTCCATCCAGCCAGGAAGCCGGACACGAGCAAAGCAAGCAGAGGAAGGAGGAGCAAATACTGACTTTTCGGGTCCAAACATTGACAAAACCACTAATAACAGGGGTGGGCCATGTTCAATAAGCTGTAGTGCTCTCCATTTAATTGTTGAGCAAATATTGATCATGCAGTTTTCATCACCAGCATCCACTCATCAACCACCCTGATTTTTGTTTTCTAGGATCTATACAGACAACAGTGTACAGTATTCTGTTTTGTAACATTCCATTTGAATTTACTTATAGTTAAAAGGAAGTTTAAATATATTTATCTATGTATGAAAGAAAAAGATATAAAAGAAGAAAAGTTTCCTACACAGCTGAGCAGCATATTAAGTTTGGTCAGAAACCGCATGTGGAGTGTGCTTGATTTTCCCCAGAGGGTCAGTATCTGGTCACTGGGTCTGTTGATGGATTTGCTGAAGTATGGAACTTTACTACCGGGAAAGTCAGGGAGGATCTTAAGTACCAGGCCCAGGGTAACTTCATGATGACAGACGGTGCCATTCTCTGCACGTTTCAGCAGAGATACAGAAATGTCAGCGACTGGTGCCCAAGATGAAAAAATCAAGGTCTGGAAAATTCAGAGTGGACAGTGTTTAAGAAGCTTTGTCACCTGTCTGAGCTTTTCTAAGGAGAGAAGTCAAATCTTAAGTGCTTCCTTTGACCAGACAACTTGAATTCATGGTTTAAAATCTGGGAAAACCCTGAAGGAATTCTGTGGTCATTCCTCCTTTGTTAATGAAGCAACATTTGCCCAAGATAAACGTTATTATATTTCTAGTGCATCCTCTGATGGCACGGTAAAGATCAGAATATGAAGACCATAGAATGTCCAAATCCCTGTAAATCCGTGGGCAGCACTGCGGGGACTGACATTACTGTCAACAGTGTGATTCTGCTTCCTGAAAACAAAGAGTGAAACAGATCGAGCACAGTGGTCATCATAAATATGCAGGGGCAGATGGTCAGAAGCTTTAGCTCTGGTAAATGAGAAGGCGGCGACTTTGTTTGCTGCGCCCTGTCTCCCCGTGGTGAACGGATCCTGAAAAGGATGAGATTGGTGTTGCACGTCATCCTCATCAGAATCGCATTGCTACCTACAGTGAAAATGGACTCCTAAAGCTCTGGAAGCCCTAATTCAACTTTTCTTTTAAAAAAAAAAAGAAGCTGAAAGTATGTACTTAAATGAAGACACATTCATATGTGTTGCTGTTTTCCTGTAGGCTAGATTTTCTAAGCAAAGAAATTGCCTCATTTGCCACAAGAATAGTTTTGTGAAACTTAATGTTTAGCAGTTACCTTTCTCAAAATACATTTTTAGTGTATTGCTTTGTCTTTTTCTTTCCTTTCTCAGTGCCAGAAATAGGACCTAGGACCTCACACGCTAAGCAAGTGCTCTCATTTTTAACTATAGCCCCAGCCCATAGTCTGTGTGCTTCTAACAGGAAGTTACTTCAAAGTTTTCAGCATTCTTTCCTGGAGAGTGAAGTTCTGGTATTTTTAAAAATCCCTTTGATTATTTGTAATGGTTAAAATTTGTCTCTCATCATAAAACTTGTAAATAAGTGTATTCAGTAGCTGTGTCCCGTTCCCTCACCATTTTTTAAGATGTTATGAAACTTTACACTTTTCTGGAGATTGTAAGAAAAGTACAAATACTGTATGATTACGCTTTCTTGAGTTAGAATAGTCAAACGCATAGAGACAGAAAGTACAGCGGTGGTTGCCAGAAGCCAGAGGGAGGAAAGACACCGTCTAATGGCACAGAGTTTTGGTTTTATAAGAAAAAATTGTGGAGATGGATGGTAGTGAGGTTTGCAGGACATTATAAATGTATTTACCCCAATGAAATTATATGTTTTACGATGGACTCAATGGTAAATTTTATGGCATTGTACCACAATAAAAAAAAATGACATCACACGAAGAAGTGCAACATGAATATAATTTGACATAAGCAATACTGTCAAACATTTAAAAATGCAGTGATGATTTATTACCGCATAACTTGTAATAGAGAAAAAAGTAAACAATGTTAATGTCTGCCACCATGTAGACATGACTGATTGAGTCATGATAACAAGTCACTAGGACACTGTATAGTCATTATAATAATGCTGAAGTAGCAAAGCAAGGTTCAAAACTGTGTGTGGAGTCCGACCTAAATTAT
This sequence comes from Chinchilla lanigera, assembly GCF_000276665.1. Lineage (NCBI taxonomy): Eukaryota > Metazoa > Chordata > Mammalia > Rodentia > Chinchillidae > Chinchilla > Chinchilla lanigera. The sequence continues at coordinate 11,799,461 of NW_004955448.1, read as the reverse complement.
GTAAAGAGACTGGCATGTTTGATCCTGTTACCGTCATAATCAGAACTCAGTTCTTTATTTCAATCCCACTGACAGTGGAGCAAGGGTATTATCTGTTCTGACAGATGAAAAACACAGTTTGAAAGAAAATATGGTCTTGATATTTTTTGTTGCTAACATGGGTATTTTACAATGCTGGTGCTCAGTAAGTCACCTCTGAATGTGAAATTCCAAATTGGTAAAGAAGCGTTCTAGCTTGTATTCCCTAGTTTCAACAGTTCAACCACGTATCTCGCAAGTGTCCTTTCCAGTGGCTGTGTTTCTAAGGCCTCATCTGTCTTGGTTGACAAGTCGCCAATTCCAGTTACTTTTGATAAAACATTTTTGTCAAAGGCTAGGAAAGATGGATATTTTCAGGGAAGAACTGAGGGATGAATAAGAAGTGGTAACTACAGATAAAACTGGCTGCAAGGTAAAAGATGTTATGAACGTGGATTTAAGTAGGAACCCATGCCATAATGGGAAAGTACATATTCTTCCATTCCGCAGCCATGCTACCTTGACATTTTCATTGAAGTAATCAAATGCTTCCAACAGGACATGGAAACAGACTTCTCAGGCTCAAAATGCTTTTGTGTTCTAATATTTTTAATCATAGGAATTATGATAATCACCTGGCATGGTGACAAAGTATTGTAATCCCAGCTACTCGGGAGGCTGAGGCAGGGGGATCACAAGTTTGAAGCCAGTTGGGGCAACCTAGGGAGATCTTGTCTCAAAATACTAAAAAAGGCTGAAGACATAGTCAAGTGGAAAAGTGCCCTTGATTCAATCTCCAGTACTAAAAACTAAATACATAATAATAATCATGATACTCTACTGAAGTACTGAGCAACATGCCTGGTATATGGGAACATAACATAAACATAATGTTTTATGTCATTCATATATAAAGTAATTTGGGTTTTGGCCTCTAACTCAGATAACAAGATTGAAAGTCCAAGAAGATGTATCACAGTCATCTGGTAATTTTGCGTGCTCCCTCATAACACATGAATACTGCAAGTAATTTTGGATTGACTGCAGGGCTATTGGCATAAGTACCTATGGTATAAAGAACTATGAGCGATTATGGTCACATAATGGGAATTTCGGAAAGTTAGAAGTCATTCAGTGCAATCTCCATAAAGCAAAGACTTGGGAAAGTTAGCTGGTTCCATCTGAAGTGCAAAACTAGTTTGATAACTCTGTGAAGATTAGATCAGAACATATAAGCTTCCTTACCATATAACAATATCTTCAAATATTTTAGAATTCTACTGAGTATTATAAAGCAATCTAATTTGGAAGGGTACCAAGATCTTCCAGCCATCATAAAACTAAATGGTACAAATATAGCATAGTTGTAGAGAAAAATAGAAAAGCCACACTGTGGAAAAATAAATATCCACACGGTGAAGTCAAATCAGAAAAAGTAAAATTTTCCTCAACTTTTTGTTCTCACTTTTAAATATTCACGTCTGTTACTAGTTTCCTTTTTTCTACTTTTGATAAGATAAATAAGAGACAAAAGTTAATAAGTAAGAGAAGATATCGACGTTGTAAAGAGGAGGCTTTCTTTTCTTTAGATTCTGTTTATTTTTAATTATTTTCTTTATCTTCACTAACTAGATATGGTTACTTAAACAATGTATGTAGAGATAGTCTTAGGTGCTATTTTAGAATAGATGCTGCAGCAAATCTTTTGTTGAACTGGTTCTATTGGGGCTCCTGCGATCTCATTCTGACAGTGGCAGCCTTTTAAGAACAAGAATTGTGCCATTATGATAAATCTCTTAACACTGTTTGATAGGGAAAGCCACATTACTCTCTGAATGGAATGCTGTTTTCCCAACTTTTAAAACAAACTACTGAGTCTCACTATTAACCAGATCTCTATTGTAATTTTACATTCTAGAATGTTTAAGGCTTGCTGTTTTCCTCACTGAAAGACTTCAGCATAAAAATATGCATATCCGTAAAATTAGAACCAGTGTCACTCATGCATAGCTTGACAGGAACTCAAAAAATGTGTTAAGTAAAGAAAGTGTAAAGGAGGAAGGGACTGGGGGAGGGAAGGATGAAAGGAGGATTTATAAAGGAAGGACAAGATTACTCCCAAGTTTAGTGTGTGGCAGGGTCTGTCCCAAGTTATGATCCTTGGGTTTCTCTGATTATTGAAGTCATGGCATAGGTGATAGGTTGCATAAAGGAGGGTTAAAAAAAAAAAAACGGAAGAAACACAAATGAACTAAAGAAAAGTTCCCTAAAATAATGGCATTTATGGAAAGCAGAAAGAGAGGAGAGGATGAGAAAGAAAAAAATACTGTACCATAAGTAGTGCTTTGCAAATGGTGTTTCACTTAACCTTCAAGTGAACCTGTGAAGCAATGTTAGTCCTCCTTCAAAAATGACAAAACTAAATAGGTTATTATAAAGGACTTTTAGGAATTTAATGCTATTCTCTGTATGGATGGAAGGAGAGGGTCACACACTCGGGTGGCCTCCAGAAGCAGGAAAAGAGCTTGTCCTGAAGCTGAAGTCTTTCTTAAAAGTACAGTTTTTTTTTTTTAATTTTAAAGAAAGAAAAACTAAATAAAAATGATACTGAATTTCCAAACAAGACGATAGGAAATGAACAATGGTTACTATATTGCATATTGTTATCTTCAAAATAGTTGCTCAAATTCTCAATTTCTTGGTCTCCTTTCAGGAAATAGTGTTTCTTAACTTCAGACACATACCTCCACTTCAAACCCAGATAGCGGGCTTGCACTGTAACCTGGCAGATAGTGAAAATACACATTCAAGATCACTCATATTAAAAACGGGCTTTCTGTGTGCCCCACCACGACTTGTAACGTGCCTCACTTCTTTGAGCATCTACCCTCCGCTCTTGAGTGTATCCTATATCTCCCTCTAACAAATCTTTCTCATGTCTCTTTTACTGACTTGTCCTAAAAATCCTTTTTTAATGATGACAGTCAGCAAACCTACATCCTTATTTTAAAGACATGGGGTTAAGTTCCTTATTTCAGCCTCAGAGACCCTCACACCCAGCCCCTGGGATCTTTTTTGATGAGTCAGCCAGGAAGTAAAACAAAGAGGTATCCTTCCGCAAGTCCAGCCAAATGGCTTGCTTGCTTATTTACTTACTTACTTACTTATTTATTTATTGTCTTTCTTTGTCCCCATTTTCTCCCAACCCCTCTGCCTGGGAAGCCTCATTTTCTCTACATCCTAGATCTCTCTGAAGCATAGTTTTCCCTCAAGAGTGGTTTTTTTTTCAACCTCTTTTCCTCTTAAGTATAGTTTCCCAGTGGTTTGCTTTTCCTTCCTCTCCCACTCAGGATTCCATCTGTCAAAAATCTCAAACCCTTTAGCTTTCTTTCGTGTTGGTTACCAAAAAGGTAAGGAGCTAGAAGGTAGAGGAGGCTGATGCCTCCCACCACATGGGGGCGGGGAGGGGAAGCGCATGGTCTCTTCCTTCCTTAATATGCGATCTGTAGTTGGGAAAGATCTCCAGGCTCCTAAGACCCTCTGAGGGCCTCACGTATGTCACAGGTCTCTAGACATAAAGCTCTTTGGGAAAGACGTTTTGAGTAAAGCCCAGCTGTTCTATGCAGCTTTTGCTGCTTCCCTGATCTGTTGTTAAAATAGCCATGTTCCAGTAACAAGGACGCTTGTTCCGGCCAGGACAAAAAACTGCTGCCCTGGGCGGTTCTGACTCTGGGAAACGGTGAAGGCCGGGGCATGACCCCTATTTTGGAGCACGTCTGTAGTGTGACCCCAGTTTGGAGTGGGCCGCTCATGTGGCCTGACCCCAGTTTGAGCTTATTCTTGGCGTGACCCCAGTTCCCATCTTTTCTTTTCTTGTCTTTATCTCTTTACAAAAGTACACAAGGAACACCTGAGAGGGATACACCTTTCTACAATATGGGTAACTTGGTATCTATGCCTAAAACATCACCTTTAGCTGTACTATGAGAAAGAGAGACCATTTTTAAAAATTTTAAAAAGAAGCAAGATGATTTTTCTTTACAATTCCATATGAGGTCAATATAAGTTAAAAAGTAGAGAGACATGACCTCAGGGTGGTACCTTAAACTTTAATAAAATATTCCAGCTTGATCTAGTTTATAAAAAAAAAAAAAAAACAAAAATCCCATATGTTCAGGTTTCTATGGCCAAAATTACGTAGATCTTATACAATTTCTTACGCTCATGTGCCAGGAGGGCCAACTAAAACAAAGCCAGATTTAATAAAAGTTAAAGTCTTAAGTGCTCCAAACAAAACACCCCAGATACCCAGAGCACCAACCACGGAGCCAGCAGAGGCTGCAGAGCCCTGGAGAAAATCTAGTTCATCTCCTTCCTCTACTAGATTCTCACTCAGGGCCACTTCGCCATCCCACCTCCCTATCAACCTGTCTACCTCCTACTACCAAAAACTCCAGTCCCACTGGTGTAACACAAAGGGGCGCTTCCTACCATCCCAACGATTCAAAAGCCGGTACTTCCCACTTCAGAAAGTCCTGGGTGGGGAACAAGGTGTTGTAAGAATTCAGATCCCCTACTCTGTGAGTGATCTGGCCTGGAGCAAACAAAAATTCGGGCAGTTCTCAAAAGACCCAGACAGATTCATACGTAAATTTCAGACTTTGGTTATACCTTAAGATTTAACCTAGACAGGTCTTCATGTACTGCTTTCTATTGGCTACACTCCTTTAAAAAAAAAGAGCTTCTGAACAACTAATTTAAAGACAACAATATGTAATATAACAACCATTGGTGAATTCCTACCATCTTGTTTAGTGAAGCTCTGTATCATTTCTGACGGTTTTTTAAAATTTTTTTTTATTCTCTTTAATGGTTTGATCAGTCTTGCATTCTTACATCTGGTAATCTGAGCACCTTCGTTGAAGGTAACAATATGTAATATAACAACCACTGTTAGTTCCTATCATTTTGTTTTGAAACCCTGTATCATTTTTATTGTTTTTGCTTTTTTTTTTCTTTTTTTGTCTATGTTGTTGCTATGTTGTTATTGGGTTTTTTATTCTCTTTAAAATAAAATTTTAAAAAATTTAAATATATGGGCCACAAAACAGGCTAAGGCCAATAAATTGCAGGCTAAGTTTCAAAAATAATGGCAGAGGTGTGGATATAGTTTCAGTTGCCTAAAAGAGACCCTGACTGACAATGCTAAATTAGAAATGAAGGCCAAAAAAAAAAAAAGTGATGAAATGACTACTCGTTTAATTGATAAAATAAAGAAGTACATGAGTAAGTCAGTTATAAAAAGAATAGAAAACTTACTCAAGACAAAGAAAAAAATCCTGCTTTATTTCTAGAGTACTTACCTAAAACCTTCTGTAAATATACTAAAATTGAACTCAACTTACAGGCCAGACAAATTTTATTACAAACATTTTTATTAAAAACATGTCTTTGCCCTAGATATTCACAAAAAAAACCATCAAAAACAAGCTGTGCGTCCTCAGAGCCCTGTTAACAAACTTTTAAACTTGCCCTTCGGGGTCTTCAACAACAGAGACAAAACCGTGACAAGCACAATGGCCCAACAGACACAAAAACAGGCCCAACTTATTGGGTTGACATTAAGAAAACACACCCTGCCTCCTGCAAATGATCCAGAGCCTCCACCTAGGAAGAGAAAAAATGAAAGCCCATACGCTGCGACCGTTATAGAGAACTCAGACACTCACAAAACAGCTGCGGGAAGCTGGGCCCCTCTTCACCAGGAGATGCCCCCACTGTAAAGTGGGAAGACCCTGGAAGTAAGCGTGCCCTTTCCTTGCAAGGGGCGACAGGCTACCTACTCCTATGTCGGCTGCCCTAAAAATTAAAGGTGCCCCGGTCTCTCAAAGCCCCTTTCAACAAAGTAGGCATTACCCTAGACAAGCCTCAAGTAATTATTGATGTGACAGGTAAAAATATAAGTTTTATCTTACACACTGGGGCTTATAAACCTGCCTTACTCAAATCTTCCGAACTCCTTGAAGACCTGTATTGTGACTGGTGTGGATGGTATCCCCAGGACCAACTGTTTTACAATGCCTCTAACTTTTAGATTTAAAAACTTAATTTTCACTCAGGCTTTCCTAGTTTTGGCAAAATGTCCTACTCCATTATTAAAAAAAGATTTTTACATCTTTAGGGACAAGTCTTCATCTGGCATCACAGTATTTACCCCCGCCCTCTTTTTTTAGAACATTAGTATCAGGCCCACCAGATAATATATTTAGAGACATACCTAAAATTTTTTATCAGAGATAGACCCATAGATTTGAGATACTAAAATCCCAAAAAGGGCAATTCAGGTCCAACCTGTTGTCATTTCCTTGAAAGACCCAAATAGCTATCCTCACGGAAGACAACATCCTGCTCAACCAGAAGCCCAGCAGGGACTTCAGCCCCTGATTTCTTTCCTCTAGCATGGTCTTTAGTCTGTTGACATTCCCCATGCTATATCCCCATCCTTCCAATACTAAAACCAAATAAAAAATATCAACTAGGGCTGGGGATTTAGCTCAGCGGCAAAAGCGCCTGCCTGGCATGCGCAAGGTCGTGAGTTCGGTTCCCGGTACCGGAGAAAAACCAAAAAAAAAAAAAAAAAATCAACTAGTCCAAGGCTTACAAGCTATAATTCCACTCTATCCTATGGTTCCTATCCCATATACTTACTACTTTAACCCAAATACCAAGAAAAACTATATGGTGTGCTATCTTGCATATTAAAGATTCTTTCTCCTGCATCTCAGTACATTCTGATTCACAATATCTGTTTGCTTTTAAATAGACTGACCCTGATACTATAAAAGCTGCCCAATATATTTGGACAGTCCTTCCTCAGGGGTTCAGAGACAGCTCCCACTTATTTAAAAATGCTCTGGCAAAAAATTTGAAGTCTCTAACCTTAAAAAATGGGGCACTGCTCCAATATATAAATGATCATCTTATTTATAGCTTCATGAAGCTAGACTCTGACAAAAATACTGTTAGAGTTTTAAATTTCTTAGGGGTTACAAGATACTGTGTGTGCCCCCACAAGGCTGGGCTATCTCAACAAAGAGTTAGGTATTTTAAGACACACCTTAACCCCAAGGGAACAAACTCTTACACCAAAAAAAAAAAAAAAAGGAAAAGCTTGTCTAAAAGCTACAGTTTTTCTTAAAAGTACAATTCTAAATTCTCAAGTTTTTGGTCTCCTTTCTACTTAGTTGTATTTCTTTTATCCTACCTCACTTCGGTTAAATTCTAAACAATTCTGCCTTGTTTTTAAAATCTTATTCTCACTTCCATAAGCCATAGTGATAATCATTGGTTATTTCACAAGTTCTAGTAACCAGCAACAACAGAGAATCCTCTGGAGGGTGGGGGGTGGGGGGGATCAATTGAAGGTTTTTTAATCCTTATCTGTGGTTATATGTTATCATTCCTGTCTAATGTTATTTGTATCTTCTCTGTGTCTTGGTTTTTTCTTAATTTCTTTCCTAGTTTCTTTAGAAAATATTTTTTTCTTTTACTGATAATGTCTCCTGGGCTTTTTAAACTTTATCATTTTATTGATTTCGGATTTCATCTTTATTTATTAACAAGTTTTTTTAGTTTTTCTAAGTCTAGATTGCACACTGTATTACAATACATACAATGAATGATATATAAACATTCACCGTACAAACATGTGTAAGCAATAAAACAAAATATTGAAATATATACAGACATTTAGTGTGATATGATTTCATGAGCTGGACTTTCCTATACTCTCCCAGTTCTGATATGCAAGGCTTCTGATTTCTTCTGTTCCTAGAGAGTTTGTAGGTTCCTATCACACTCTGCTCCATAAATAAGCACAATTACTATGTATTAATCAAAGATGTTTGAGATCATTTAAGGAAATTTAAATGTTAATTATTCCAATTTAATTTTTACAACTATGTGTATGTATCAAATTATCACACTGTACCCCGTAAATTTGTACAATGAAAATGAATTTTTTAATGTGCTGAAATATTTGTGCTTCCTTTTAATCCAGATCTGAAGCATCTTTAAATTTCCAATTGTATATTAATAGGGAGATTTTCTGTAACTTCCTCTTTGTGTGTGTGCGTGTGTGATTGACATCAGGGCCTGGCGCGCGCTGGGCAAGCGCTCTGCCGGTGCGCTCCATCGCAACCTTCCTTATTCTGTTTGGTGGATGATGTAGTCCTCTGCATCATCTCTGCCTTCCAAGTCGCGCTGACCTTTATGTTGTGACTTGGTTCTATGCGTGAACGGAAAGCGGAGGCCATCTGTTCTCAGTTCAGATGCACAAAGGTGCATTTCACGCACGGCATTGAAGGTAACTGCTGATGGTCTGAACACTGCCGCCGGCCGTGCCGCTTCCCCGTCTCAGCTGGAGCTGCTGCAGGCGCTCACTCATATCCACTTCCCAAATCCACGGCGGGAAGACCCGCGCCCGCACTGCCGCAGATGGACCCTGGCAGCGGGGGCGTCAGGGTCTAGGGGGACTACACCACGAGCAGTGCGCACGAGAAGCTGGTGTGATAATGCTGGCCTCTCACACGAGTGGGTGCGCCCAGGCCGGTCCCCTCGCGGGTTCCTCCTCCCTGCTGTGCGCACCTGGGGGGCATATCCGCCGATCCCCAGGCGTGCGGGGAGCGGCCAAGAGATAAGGAAAGTGGCCAGCGTGGTGATAAGGAGCCAACGCCCCAGGGCGCTTGCACACACGCGCCCGGCTGAAGGGAACGGTAACCGCAGGCGCGGCTGGCACAGGCCCCAGGCAGCCACCGCGGCTCCGGGCCCCCGCGGCGTGCGAGGCGAGCTCCGCCGGAGCGCAGC
>NW_004955448.1:11706647-11790368 GCF_000276665.1 Chinchilla lanigera | reverse complement strand
CCCTGGCCCAAGCCCTGCCGAGCTCGGCCCGCGGCCCGCGCTCCGGCGCCCGCCTTGCAAGTCTGCGGGCTGCGGACCGAGCCCGCCCCCGCCGGCTGGGGCTGAAGCTCGATCTCCCACCTCGGCACCTCCTGCCCGTCCGCCTCCGCCCCCGCACCCCCTCCACACGCGCACACGCCGCCGCCAGAGGACGCGCCCCTCTGGGGGAGCCGGGGCTCCCGTCCCCTCCTCCCCTTCCCCGCTCGGCTCGCGGTTTCACTGCAGCGGCGGGAGCTGACGGCGGCGCCTCAGCCTCCGCCTCGGCTGCTGTCGGATCCCGGGCTCCCCTCGTCCGAGGCGGGTCCCCGAGGAAGTGAGCACAGCCGCAGATAACCACACTGTAAGATGTAGAGGTCCTGCGCTGCAGCCCCGCAGCCCAGCGCGGGCCCCAGGACGGGGGCAGCGCCTGGGAAGTTGGGACCGGAGAGCGGGGGAGGGGAGCGGTGCAGCCGGCGGCTCTTCTGGAAGCAGGGAGTCGCCGGGAGCCCTGCGGTTGGACACAAGTTTGCGTAAGAGTGTTTTCCTTTTGTCAATAATTAATCACTGGACTCAGTCTGGCAGAATTGGAGTTTTAGCAATAATGCAGAAGGCGGGGCTGAGCACCTAAGTCTGGGAGTCTCTGGGTGCCCCGGGAGAGAGCAGCTCAGGACCGCTGGGGAGGAGCCAGAGCATCCGCGCTCGCCGCAGCCGCGGGGAAGTGCCCGCAACCTGGAGGTAAGCTTCTTCCCTCTTCCTCCTTCAGCTGGGAAGCAGCTCGCGCAGGGCACAGTTCTTGTCTTTACAGAAGGAGGGGCTTAATGCTAAGCTTTGATGCAAGGTATCAGTTTATTATTTAACTGCATGACAATTTTTTAAATGAAATGGGTTTTTCCATTTGCTTTTTACTATGTTGAAAACGAAGATGTTGCCCTCAGTAGAAAGCAAACTTTGATATCGAAACTTTCCCAGCCAAAAGAAAATTATTAATTATTTCCATTTTTTATCCATGCTGTTCAGTAAGAACTATTCAAGAAAATATCTTTGAGTTTTTTTTATCTTTGGGTTTTCTTAAATATTCATCTTTGTCTAGTTTCATGCCATTATGCAATACTTTTTTTGCCAATAAATTGCTTTAGGCAATGACATACACAAGTCAGCTACCAAAAAGGTGAAGAATTTTCAACCCAAAATGGATTTTAACACTTTCATGATTATTAAGCAGGATGTATTTCCTCAAAAATGCCTAAGTGATCCTTTATAACCAAACTTCAGCAACTAAGGAGTATGATGAACTTTGCTTACAGATGGGGTAGGGGATTAGGGTAAATAGATTGCAGTGAGACTTGAGTGAGATTCCAGATTTGTTTCAGTTAAATTGGCAATCAACTAGTTGTCAGTGCACGCACAGATGAGCCCAGCTCACGATCAAATAAAGAATTTGAGGAGCTGTTAACTGTAAAATCGTAGTCCTCAAAGTCCTGATAAATGCATCAAGGAAGTTGACAAGGTTGTTTTTCTAAAAGACTTCATGGTACAGTAGCTATTTTGAATTAAACCAAAATTAAGACGTATGTGGTAATTTTTTAAAATGAACTTTTAAAATTTATGCATAAAACTGTTGACGTTTTAATAACTTGGCTTCCACCTCTGAATTATTACTGTGCTTCTTAAAAAGCCATCATTTTAATGGTGGGTCGTTGTCTTTTGATACTAATGCTTTTGATACTCATGACCTTTGTACCTAGACTACCGCTAGGCCACCAGCTTACTTGGGTATGAAATGCGCTGTCAGTCTTATTCTACACAACTACTTAATAACAATAAATTAATACAGAATGTCAAGCCAAATGCCTGGCTAGTTTAGAATTTTACTGCATGTGAAGTTGAAAGTCAATCAGTCCTCAGCTTTCACTGTTTTCTTAATCTGCTGTTTATAAATTTGCAAACATTTTTATAAAAACCACCCTTTATACTTCTGTAGCCATTTTACCCTACTGTCAGCATAAACTGTTTTAACACATCTGCACAAGAAGCAGAATCTTTATTAAATAGTACCTAAATGAGGCTCAAGTTCTAGAAAACAGTGGTGTAGAAATCTTTGCAAACCTACTATTTACAAAAAAAACAGTAAATGGTAAAACTTATTTCTGGACATTATCCTGAAGTAATATAGCAAGTGAGGAAATATTTATTCGAGACATTTAGCATTTCAGTAAGAACAGCAAGAGCTGGTGGCATTTGAGCCACGATACATTTCCCACCCTCCTGCATCGTGTGTGACAGTGACCCACCCGGTTGAGTGGTGCTTCATTCTGAGTAAATACAGCAGGGAACACGGTATCCTCTCCCAACCTAGTCCCCAGTCTGCAGCCACAGCAGATTCCAAGAAGAAGCAGGCCATCCACATTTCTCATCCTCTTCAGCTTTCCATTGCGCAAGTTTTGCTGCAGGCAAGACCAACTGAGAAATCTGGGGCTTTCTTCTGTCAGCCACTGGCCCACCCACCACTCTTGTGGCCAAAGATGAAGAGTTTAACAATAAAAAAAACAAAAAGAAAACCATTTTAAATTGGACAAAGAATTTGATATGACCTTTTTCCAAAGAAGATATATGGTTGTTATGGTTACACTTATAGTTATAACAACAACAACAAGACATAACAAGTGTTGGAGAAGATGTGGAGAAATCAGGATTTACATAGAACTTGGTGATAGAATGCACGCCTAGCACATGCAAGCCCTGAGGTTGATCCTCAGCACGCATGCACGCAAAAACGGTACGGAGAATTTGGAACTGTCCTGCATTGCTGGTAGGCGTGTAAAATGATGACAGTGCTGGAGAGGGCAGTTCAGTAGTTTCTCAAAAAGTTGCACAGAGTTACCAAATAACTCAGCCATTCCGTTCCTAGGCACATACTGAAGAGAACTGAAACTCACATACATGGAAGAACTGACACACAAATGCTCATAGCAACGTTGCTCATTATAGGCCAAACAGTGAAAACAATCCTACTGTCCATTGAATGAATCCACACTTAGCATATCTATAGAGACACAAGGTAGACTAATTCTGCCAGAGGCTGGAGCGGAAGGGAGGGTTGGAGAGAAATAGGGGGTAACTGCTAAAGGGTACATAGGGTGTCTTTGGGGGCAATGCAAATGGTCTAAAACTGACTATAATTATGAGTGTGTAATTATGAACGTCATACTACTAAAAACTATTAAATCATACATTTTAAGGTAGGTGAATCATATTCTATGTTAATTATATCTCAACAAAGCAGCTTTAAGAAATTATCCAAGGCAAAAAAGAATACATGATTGTAAAACTTCACGTGCTTAGTCCTCCATGTAGCACTAGACCAACAGCTTCTGTGAGGCTTTTTTTCCCAAGGGGACACATTGAAATATGTGAAATAATTAAAAATGGCACAGGTATTACACAGCTATATGATTTGCATATGAGCTACATATTTGCATACCTGCCCAAGCTTCCTTCTATTTAAAAAAATAAATCAGATGTCATTAAGATAGGCCTATACAGAATGTGCATGCAATGTCACACCATTTTGGATTTATCCATTCATTGTACTGCCCCAGAACCTGTTATGATAATTGCTCCTTCTGCTTGTAGAAAAATCTGTTTTTTTCTGCTCTTCAGGCCAAATGTTGAGTTTGTGATGGCCCATACTGAGTGAGAGGGGGTGGCGCCAGAATCTCAGTAAAAAGTATTCTTGTCCCTGCTGGCATCGGCTGGTCTCATTAAACTAGATTGGCCCCGAAAGCTAGAGGCTTGGAGGAGCCAGAGGAACCGCCACTGCAGAACTCACAGCACTGCCCTATCCCTGCTGGAAAAAATCTGCTATGGGTATGACCTCAAATGCAGGAGAAGTTCCTAAAGAACTACTTCATTTCTCTAGGCATCTGTTATCTCACCAGCTTCCTGAGACTGTACTAAGCATGGAATTTGGGGACAGTGCCTTGTCCTGAGCTAGTAATGTAAAATTAGTGAGGTAGTAAGGTAAAATTAATTACACTAATTACATTAATTAATGTAAAATTAGGTAGTAATGTAAAAAAAGTCCTGTTATAATGGAGCATTAGAAGCAGAATCACATGGGGGCCATGAGCGTGTGCATACGTTGCTGGAATAGTTATGGGTACACTGAACAAAACAAACCACCTGCTTTAGGAAACCTCAAGCATTTTTCATTCTCACCAGACAGGCTTATCATTCTCCATCCATGTTTTGAAGAGCAAACCATGGTGCTATAATAAGTTCTGTCACCACTTTTGTAGAGGTTGTATTGTCATATTTTGTGCAATTACAAGGTTTCTATAGAATAATTTTTAATATCTAGCCATTTGTCTATGAGTTAGATACATACAGGAAAGTTGTCATTGTTATTTCTGTGTTTTGTTTTCATCAAGATTGAGATTCCATTTATTCGACTGATATTTATTGTACGTCTATACTACACCAGGACACTTTTAAATAATAAATAATAAACATAACAGACAAAAATTCCTGCTTCGAGAAACTTAAATTATAGCAGGGATGTCAAACATCAACAATAAGTGAATGCATACTTTAAGAAAAGGAGGTAACAGCTCTAAAAAAAATAAAAGAGAGCACAGTGAGATACACTTTTAAGTGGTGATACCAGGCTAGGAAGTAAGATTCCCTAATTATATACAGTTATATACGCAGATCACACACAAACCTGTCCTGCCACTGTTCTGGTACTGAGATAGTGTTACCAGATAGCGGGTACTGGGCAAATTCTTTCCAGAATCCCAGGGAACGCAGAACCAGATAAGACACACAGGAAAGATAGCACGGTGTGAATTTATGGAAGGCAGAAAACAAGCACGCTCTGCATAGTAACAGCAGGCCAGTGTATAGACTCACAGCCCAGGAGGATAAGGGAAGGGGTCTTGTAAATTCCTGGATTGGCCTCTTTCTCATGCAGATAAGGCACTGGGGTCGTTGTCCTGTCAAAACTCACTTGGCCTGGTGCCAGATTTAAACTGTCCTTTAAAAGACTTGCTTGGTTTTATGCCAGATTTAAGTGAAAAATTGAAAATAGCCCTTTTCTGATTGGTTCCCTGCACCTTGTTGAAGAGATGCAGAGTCATCCTGGATGTGTTCCACTCACGTGCCCTGGACCTCCACGACCTTGACAGATCATGCCCCAACCTCATGCTTCAATAGGCCACAAGGACTGCCAGCTCCAAATTAACTTCTTTCTCTCCCTTGAGAACTGGGCTTCTCCTTCCCATTAGTTTCAGCCACCAGCATTGTTTCGCTACCTAGGTATTCCATCAGTTCCTGAAGGAAAATATATCATCCGCAGCACCTGCTAAGCAGGCACAAGGAAGAAATAGCCCAACACCTGCACGGAAGAATTACAGCCCAAATAAAACAGTGTCCTGTGATAACAAAAATTCCCACTCAGTCAAGTAAATCATCAGCCTGGGCGTTGAGTTTCCCCTCGGCCTTTTTCTCTAGTTTTGCTATGAATTCTTGCAGCCTTCCAAGATATTGTGCATAAATAATTAAGATCTGCTTCCGTATAGTTAAAAGCTCTTGAAAAGTGAGAGTACAGACACATAAGGGAAGAAAACCTGAAGGGTCATCTTGAAAGGTCAAAGGAGGACACCTCTTTTCAAATTACAGAGAATAAGTAGAGCATCAAATCCCACAGATCAACTAGAGGGAAAAGGGGAAGAAAAAACTACCAGTGAGTCTTTATGTCACCAGATGGTCCCAGAATTTCCACTCAGGTAACCTAGTTTAAAAGGTATCCAAAGAGGCCTTGTTCCACTAAAGTATAAAGGGTGTGGCTGTTCCCGGAATAGAGCTTTTTGATAAAGGCTTAAAAGGAGCAGGAACTAAATTTTGTAAGTAGAAAAAAAAAGAGCATTTATTTCAAGCCTGAGAGAGAGTGTTAAAAGAACACTCAGAATAAAAATACAAGTAAGTAAAAAATGTCCTGTTATAATGGAGCATTAGAATTCTCATTCATTTATTCACCACATATTAATTCAGCAGTTACTATGTACCAGGCAGTAAGGGAACAAGACAAAGGAAGACCATGTTTCCAAGACCTTTCTTCAGAGAGCTTAGGTAATACGGCTTTGGGATCAAAACAGCTGAAGAACACAGAGATGAGAATGAGAACTTTCCCACCTGCTATCCTAATCCTGGCATTTTCCACCTATTGGCCTCCTCCTGCACCCCGGACTACCCAACACCTCCCTGTCATAGCACCAACTACGCTATGTGAGGGTGTTTACTTCATTGGCCCTCTTACTCTGTAAAAAGTGGCTTGAGGAAAGTGCTCATAACTATCTTCCAGAAGCTTCTACCCTGCTCCACCCTTGCTAAAGACTTCACTGAATGTCCGTCTGGTTGGCGGATGGGTGGATGGATGGATGGATGGATGGAGGTGGAGGGATAGATGGGTAGTCAAACAGTGGGATGATTTGACAGATTATGCTAGAATTATATTTGCATAGAAAGAAAGCCTGGCGGGGTGGTTAAGAGCATGTATACCTCATTTACTATGAAATCAATATTTAGATTCTCCAGTGCCTCAATTTCTTCATTTGTAAATTAGATATAGAAATAGTGCTTCCACTCTAGTGTCATAAAGCGAGCTGTATAAGGTAATAGCTACAAAGTGCTTAGTAAATTTCTAGAGTGTGAATTGCTCAATAAATATCCACTGTTGCTGTCACCATAGAATAGTAGCTTCCCAGGCGACAATTGCTACTGACGTCCTGCATCCTTTCTCCTCAACTCCATTATAAGATCAAAGATCAGTTAGTAATTCTGAGCTAAAGTTACGTTCAGTTGAAGATCTGCAAATAGATTAAAAAGAAACTTTGGAAATAGTAGCATATTGAACAAAAAAATTAAAACAACCAGGAAAAGGAAATGGCATGTCCAGAGCCACCTGTCAGGAGACCTCTGTTGCACTCACACCTAACTCCACCCACCCCCGTGGACAGGCGGTACCAGTCCGTGCTCACGATCCGGATCATATGCCGCGTGCCTTCCGGAATGTCATGCCCAGTAAGTGCCAGTGAATGTCCACTGATGTAGAAGGAGAAAGAAAAGGAAAAACAAATCCTAATTGAAGTTAAGTCTTACCCAACCCCAAAGTATGAAATTACCTTTTTTGCTTCTTTTGAAAAATCTAATCTTTTCTGTTCCAAGCTTTTAGTCAAAACTATCACAGTCCCTCCTCATACAGAACTGTCTATTCCCCTCTAAATAAGAAGAGCTGACCCGTGACCGCCTTATGAAACCCCAGTAACTTTAATGCTTTCCTCTGCTTCTATCAGTGCTAATACCCTCGGGCTCTTCCCGGGCCAAAGGGATCTTGTGGGGAACTTAGCATGCTACTAAAAAAAATTTACTTAAATTACTCAGACTGGAGCCGCTGATGGCCCTGGGCCCTGTGACTTGGTAGCCATAGCGCCTGACAGAAAGCCTGGTAACATCTGGTATGTTCCCGGACCCACACCCCGGCCTGCGATACGTGGAAGCTATTCCAGTCGGTAGCAGAACCCTCCTTTTGTCCAAAATTTTCTGTTATTATCATGAGAATGTAAATGCTATGTATCTGTTTGAAAAGAGAATTTTAAGCTTTTTAAGTTTAATAGACATATCTGGCACAATATCCATATATATATATATATATATATATATATATATATACACAAGCACATTTTCTTTCCTGCCTTGTCTGATAAACAACAGCCGGATAAATGACTCAAGTCTTGACACTAACAGGGGTAGGAGTAACAAACAAAGATTTTTGGATTTTTTTTTCATATACCATCTATATATCCTCTGCTGTCCTCCCATAGAATGCTTAGGAGTAGCATGTGCCTCACAAGTTCTAGGCTCATATTAGTAGCACAGTAAATATTTGTGGCATGAACAGAATAAATACAGAGTGAACTTAAAATTTAGCCAGATGAAATCATTAGAGAGGGATTTTTGAATGTAACAACTTAACAGTGTGGTGGTACACAACTATAAAGTCAGCTACTCTGAAGGCTGAGGCAGGAGGATCGCAAGTTTGAAGCCAGTCTGTGTAACTTAGGACACTATCTCAAAATAAAAACTAAAAAGGGCTGTGAATATAGCACCGTGGTGGGAAGTCCCTGAGTTTTATCCTCAGTTTTACAAAATAATAATAACAACAATGT
The DNA here is from genome assembly GCF_000276665.1 of Chinchilla lanigera. Lineage (NCBI taxonomy): Eukaryota > Metazoa > Chordata > Mammalia > Rodentia > Chinchillidae > Chinchilla > Chinchilla lanigera. The sequence continues at coordinate 11,782,125 of NW_004955448.1, read as the reverse complement.
TAGTATAAAAGCTATATAACAAAATAGAAAAATTATTTCTTTAAAATTAGTTGAAACAAACAGAATACAAATTAAATATATGCCATAATTACAACCAAGTTTAAAGGAAAAATGCATAGGAAAACTCTTCAAAATGTGAACAATACCTTTTGTTTTTGTTGTATATATTTATTCCGTGGTACTGGAGATTGAACCTAGGGCTTTTTCACTGAGCTACATCCCCAGCCCTTTTTTATGCTGAGATGGAATCTGGCCAAACTGTCAAATTGCCCAGGCTGGGCTCAAACTTATAATCCTCCTGCCTCAGCCTCCTAGAGGACTGGAATGATAGGAGTGCACCACCATACCAAGTCATATTTATTTATAAGATGATAAAATTATGAATGTCTATTTTTTTAACATTTTATTATGATATTTCAGGGGGAATATTTTACTTTTACAACATCAAGTATAGTTTTAACAGTGGTCAACACTATTAATAAACAAAGCAATTCTCCTTTTTCTTAAAAACCGAGCTATTTACATAGCAATAACATTTCTCTTAAAGTTGTCAACAGACTCTTCTGACGTAGCAGCTATCTGTATGTCCTCTACTTCTGCTAATTAGTAGATGAAAATCAGTTTTTGTCACTGCAACTATCACGACAGTTTGATTACGATATAGCAAGAGAGCAGTTTCTAAAAATTTTACATTTTTGCTCTTTTAAAAGGTTTTTAAGTTATACTGCCTACAAAGGTAATGAACACACAATTCAGAAGTGAATAAATAATAGTTCTTCTTACCTAGTATTGCCAACAATAAACTCTAAGAACTGATTAAAATTGATTCCTTATTTCAAAATTATAAAATAAATTAATTTTGTTACTTGAAAATTAAAATTTATATATCGTATTGTGCATATATGTATATATGTAAATGATACTAAATATACAGTCATTTAATTACTAATATAATGATACTATGCAATAAAAATTTCAACAACCTCTTACACATATGGCCCACGCTCTCTGTTTAATAAGTAAATATAGTATCACCACTATTCACTCTATTAGATGCTGTGGAAAGTGCCTACTCTATTTCCATGAGGTGTGTGACTAGTACATGTAACATACCTTGGTTTCTCTTATAATGCTTTAAATAAGTTATTTTACAAACTGGTCATGTAACCTATTCATCTACTTATCTGTAGTAATAAAAAAGGCAACCTTTTAAGAGATAAAGAGCTGCAACCTGATCATCTCCACTCTCACAATTATTGATTTTGATTAGATATAGCTTCTAATTTGTTTCTACTTTATAGAGTATTAAAATCAATTCTAATATATATGCGCTCTGGGGAAAGAGAATAGTTAATGTTGTGGGATACAGATTTGCTTTTTAGAAATAAAAGCAAAACATGATTAAGGAACAGAGTGAAAAGCTTAATGAAATTTAATGTGAACTATTTACCAAAGCATTGTTACTGGGTAAGGAGGCAGGGTAGTGGGACATTTACTCTTTCACTTAATTCAGTACATTGGAGGGGGGAGATTCTCACTTAATATTTGGCAGGATGCTTGTGAGAACACAATCCCTTGTGCTTAATCTCCTGAGAATGGTAAAGTGCTTCTCCTTTATGAACTCACCCACTGAAGAATAATTTTACGAACTTAGGGTCTCTTTATTGATTGGAAAATTAAGCATAGAAAGAAGACACCGTGGACTCCGATAGTCTAGTTGCCAACCTTTCTCATGCCTCTAGGCTGCAGATGCCATATCTACTCCACAAAGACCTTGGGACTTAAAATTTTAACGTGTTTTATTGCATAAAATTACAAACAAAGGAAAAATAAGTCAAGTTGGCCCTGTTCTGGTTTTGATGGGCAGGAAAATCAGGTTATGATTTAGTACAAATTTGTCTCATAGGTTTCTTCATGTAGGAGGAAGCAAACACGATGCAGACGTGAAACATGACACTGTGCCACTGTGACTGCTCCTTCCCCCAGCTGTGCTCTTCCTCCCAGACCCAGGAAAATCACGCATGTCCACTCACACAGCTGGCTCTTGAAAGTCAACAGAGTTACCCAAAAGGGATCTCTTAGATAAGAGGGAATAAAAGACATGTAGAAATAGGAAAAGTAAGAAATAACTGAAAGAAAAGTTACTGTATTTGAGCCTTCACTGAGATGTGTCGTGCGGCTTGGTCTTTACAACAGTGCAGAAATTTCATCTTACTGACGGTGTACTTTGATGTACAAAGAGGTAAAACAGCACCCTGAATATCGTGCAATAGCGAGGTTTAGTTTACCAATTTCAAAATCCACATTCCTTCACTACGAAAAGAAGTTTCTAGCAAAGCAAATTATTCTCTCATGGTATATTTAATTCTACAACAGAGATAGGATCTTCGAGACGGTAACATTTTAGTAATCTCTCCTTAAAACCTTCCTCCTATTTCTTGGCAACCCGCAGGAAGTGTGGTCCGGTCTCGGTACCATCTTTCTAATGAAGTTCTCAGGATCAAGAAACAAGTAACCCATTCCCCTCTACTTTTCATTTCTTTATTCATTCATTTGTTCATTTATTTTTTACTGCGTTGGGGGCAGGACCCGGGGCCTTATGTGCTAGGCAAGCACTTGGCCACTGCGTGGCCCCAGCCCCATTCCCCTTTCAATAGCGTTTACTGTTTACATTGTTGTCTGAGATTTGCCTTTGAAAACAGTAAACGGGTTCTAACCTTTCTCTGTGACAGCCTGAAACATCACTGCGAGGATATTTAGAACAAGCTGGGTACATGGCAAATGCCTGTGGTCCCAACACTTAAAGGCTGAAGCAGGAGGACCACAAGTTCAAGTCCCGCCTGAGAACCGTGAGAGACTCGTCTCAAAATAAAAAAGAGGAGGAGACGTAACTTGAGGCTAAGGCTCAGGATCAATCCCCAAACCTGCAAAAAAAAAAAAAGAAAAGAAAAAAATGGAGGGGGCATATTTAAATAATTGAAGCTTGTGTGACACATGTTTTCCTAGAGATGTGCTCTGCTGGCTGCCTGGAATGCCCATTTCCAGCAGCTAAAAGAAGATGCTAATAAAGGACAAGTGCATAGCCCCCTTCTCTCAGCTGCAGCACTACAAATCTAAAAATCTATGGAAACACTGAATCACTTATTTATTTGTCAACCATATCACAACGCTGCTGGCTCATAACGAACTTCAAGTCAAAAATCGCTTGAACTGCTATACACCGTTTTTGACTTGAAGTTTCTTGAGCCGAAGTCAAGAAAACCTTACTTGAACTGCTTCGAACAGTTTCCCTCATATTAGCCTCGGGTAGTTAACCTCTTGAACAAACGTGCAGGACCTTTTCTTTCCCTCCAAATTTTGCCCTCAGACGTTCTTGAGCACTGGAGTCCGCTGTCTCGATACCCGAGTCTACGACTTGCAGTCATCTGCAAACTTGGGCCTCCGTGCTTTCCACACCTTCTTTCAAATGGACCAAAAGGCCAAGGCCACTTTGGTCAGGACAAAACCCATTTACCTAATCTCTTTCTCCTTTCTTTTTCCCATGATACCAACAGAGACTAGTTAAAATCAAAGGAATGCTGAGATCCCATCTTATTCCAGCCAGCATGGCTACCATTAAAGACACAAAGCCCCAAATGCCGGCAAGGATGTGAAGGGAAAGGAACCCTCTATGCAGTTGGTGGAAATGTAAACTAGTACAACCACTATGAAAAAACTAAAAATAGAAATTCCATTTGACTCGGCTATACCTCTGTTGGGTGTCATCCCCAAAGAGTTAAAGATAACATCATAGTGCAGGGATGCATGCACACCCATGTGTATAGCAGCGTATGGCACCTGGGTTTGTGAATGCTTCTGTTTGTGAACAATTTGGTCACAAACAAAAGAGTTTGGCAAAATTTTATTTTTATTTGCAAACTTTACATCAGGTGGCAGATGAGTGCAGCCATCTTTCCCGCACAGATACAAACATGGCCATCTTTTCCAAAATCATGGGCAAACTAAGTTACGGAACCAAAATACCACTGTAATTCTCAATAGCTAAGTTATGGGAATAGCCTAGATGCCCTTCAACAGATGAATGGGTAAAGAAAATGTGGTATAGATACTCAATGGATTATTACTCAGCCATAAAGAAAGATAAATTGAGTCACTTGTAGGAAAAGGGATGGTTCTTGAGAACATAATATTAAGTGAAATAAATCAGACACAGAGGTCAAATATCATATGGTTTCTCTTATATGAGAAATCTGAAACAAAAATAGTTACAGAGTAAAATAAAGGGGAGATGGTAGGAAATAGATTTTTTTGGAGATGGGGAAGGGGGATCTAGACAATGGGAGAAGTGAAGGATGGGGGTGAGAAGATCAAAACTGATCAAGATGAATAGGTAGAAGATAGATAGATAGACAGATGGACAGATAGATAGTCAATTCCCCAAAAGGAATGGAATTATTACTTATCACTATATAGATATCTATGTAGAGATAGAAAATAGATATATACACAGATAGATTAGATGATAGAGATAGATAGATAGATAGATAGATAGATAGATAGCAGGCATTATAAGCTGAGCCTGGCATTTTCTCTCATGCTTACACATAGCTACTCTCTCTTCTGTTTTTCCACCATGAGGCAAAGCAGCAGTAGGTACTTACCAGGTGGTGGTCCCTGATCTTGGCCCTTCCAGCATCCAGAACCGTGATCCAAATGAAACTATTTTCCTTTGTTTAAAAAAATCAAAATAAAATCAAGAAATATTTTCTGTGCACTAAATCAACCCCCCAAAATAAAGCCGATTAAAAATGGGCTTCTCTGGCAGATGAGGTGGCGTTCGCAGCTCCTGTCTCCTTGTCTTACCTCCATGTCCCCTCAGCCCTGGCCCCCGCAGCACCTTGAACGCTCACAGTACAGAAATCTCTAGCCAGTGGTGAGCCCCCACACTGTGACCTGCTCTACAAATGACTTTTGTGAGTGACTATTCATCCAGATGGTTTAATGACATTTTACATGGAACAGAATTGTTTTAATGTTTGGAGCCACATTGAGGTTTATTTAATTCAAATTCTTATCTCACAGATGAAGCAATAGTGACCCAGGAAAGAGGGCTTAACCCGTACAAGGTCATTCTGAAAAGTGGAGCAGAGGACCAGACCTGGACGCTCTCGGGGAGGTAATTGCTCTGATTTTGTCCCAGAGCCTTGTTTTTTAGAAATCTGACCTTTTGACTGCAAGATGACATCATTAACAAGGCGAAGCTCCTAATTCTGTCTTATTAAGCAATCAATAAGTATTTGTAATATACTGGATATTATATTGGTATTGGAGATGATATAAATGAACAAAATATGGTAATTTGCTTTAGTCGTTAGCATCTGAGAATGCAAAATACTGCAGATACCAGGGTTGAGAGAAGGCCTGAGGTAGGACGCTCACAACAGCAGTTCTCAGCTCGCAGATAGTACAAGCTTCTTTAAAATGTGTGCAGAAAAACTTTCACTTAAGCAAAATTTTCATAAATTGCCACCCTGTCCCCATGCAAGTCCTCAGCCTCCAGGTTAGGAATGCCTCGGCCTGGAAGAAGCCAGTCTCGGTACAAGTGCCAGGGTCAGAATTGCACAGTGCCAGCTGCTGCCTTATTCATGGGCCTTTTGGTCAAGACTGCTTCTGTTTCAGCATCTGCATCTTTTATTTAAATGGACGGCATCTTATCCTGAAAGGTCTCGGTACAAGAGAGGAACAAGTCTTAATAAGCATTTAATTTACTAAGTGGGGCAAAGTAAGAAAAGTACACTGCATAGAAAACACTGTCTTTCAAAAATGTTTAATAATGAAAGTGAGACTGATCCGTGTTCACAGCAGGACATTCACTTTTTCTTCTTTGTCCTCGTTATTAAGAAAAAAAGAAAGAAGAATAAATAGTAACCTAGACTGCTGCTATTGTCTGCCCACTCTTACATCTATAGGAGCAGAGAGCTACCAGACAGAACAAGAACGGGTGGCAGCTGGGGACAAAAAGGAATAGGTTTATCTTGCCAATGGCTGTTTCCTAATCTTTCCTTTATTACCGCACTACTTCAAGAGATTCATGGTTCTGAAAGGGCTGGAAACAGCTTCTTCATTTCAAAATATTCTGGGGAACTCCAATTTTACTTTAAAGTTACTGGTAATGCAGCTTAATTTTACTAATTCAAAAAGGAATTCTTGATCGCTTGGCATTTGTAAATTTGGTTCTAGGAGGCAATGCGGTGTTATAGAAAGAACATTTCAGAGTAAGAGCACCGTAGACCTAATCCCAATGTTGTTTCCAACTTGGCTTCTTTTTTTGTTTGTTTTTTGTTTTTTTGTTTTTCTTTTTGAGATAGAATCTCACTATAGTGCAGCCTGACTTTGAACTCCTAGTGATCCTCCTGCCTCAGCCTCCTAAGTGTTGAGGTCATAGGCGTGCATCACCACACCCAGCTTTCCAACTTGGCTTCTGAAAATAAACAAGGTACAAAATTTATTGAGCCTCAGTTTCTGCATCTTTGAATTGAGGTGACACTTTTGAACTGCTCGGTAGAGTTCTCACCCAGCAAAGAAGAGTTTTCCAGGTAGCTAAAGCTTTTTGTCTCCTTTATGGCAGCCACATCAGAACTGAACATTCTGCAGCAGAATCTTTCTAAAACAGATACCTGAGAAAGGTCCTGTGTTCTACCTTAAAGATGACCCCATTCTGTTATGTCCTTTCTCACAATTTGGCAGGAGGATATTAATGTAACATGGTAGTGATCGTAATAGCTAACATTCACTTGGTTCTTCATATGCATTCTCAGTGCTTTACGCTTTTTAATCTTCTCAGCATGTGTAAGAGTGAAGTTCGGGTAGCACCGCTGCTTTCCAGTTGCGGAAACTGAGGGTAAAAGTGGTTATAACTTATCCAGAGTCGCATAGTTAGCTGGGACAGAGGTGGGGTTCAACTCCAGACGGGACCTGGAGCCCGAGTGTGTAACCACCCCAGCGCTGTCTCCAGCAGGATCACCTCCCAGCCCCCACAGGGTCACCGGGGCACCTTGAGCCTCACCTTCTTCCTCTTTAAAATGGGGACAATATACGTTAGGCATTCACCCGTGGCCCACCACGCCATCCTGTGCTCTGTTCTCTGAGTGGAGTTCTGTGTTACAAGGCTGTAGTGCTTTCACGGAGCTCCGCGTTTGTTTCCCAGGGCCTTTGGGACAACCCGCCACAGATCTGGTGGCTCAAACAGAGTAAACGTGCTTTCTGACAGTCCTGGAGGCAGAAGTGTAAAGTGAAGGTGCCGGCGGGGCTGCTGCCTCCGGAGGCTCAGGGAGAGTCTCTCCTTGCCTCTTCCTGCTTCTGGTGGCTTCAGGCATTCCTGGGGCTGGCCACGCAGCTGCGGCCTCTGCCTGTCTTCACACAGCCTTCTCCTCTGTGTCTGCTTTCTATGGCAGTGTCCCTGTGCTATTTAGTGCTGATCTAGATCATTCGAGATGCTCCTATAGAAGTCCTTGATGATATCTAACACCCGTTCTTCCAAATAAAGTTACATTGACCAGTTTCAGGACACAGACACATGTTTTTGGGGACCACCGTCCAACCTCCAACATCTTGACCCAAATCCTGGGAGACATTCTTTTGGTATTATTCTTACCACCAAGCGTGCATCTCTTCAGAGAGAAATTACAATTTAGTCCTATAGCAAAAGCAGCTTACAAAATCTGTTGAAATATATATATATATATTTTCATATGCTCAGTTACCATTAGCTTTCTCTGCATTTACCTGAGAGTCAGCATAGGTCTGAGGAAATGAACAATTGTTTCCTATTTAAAAGAAAACCAAGCTCGGGCTCTGGAGGCCTCCGCTCTGCACTAGCAGCACGTAGATAACCGGCCCTGCGGAGCAGATGAGGGATGAAGCCAGGTAATACGTCCACGCTACATGTCATCCCTAGACGAAAGAGAAGCCCCTCTGGCCAAACTGTCAGCAGAACTTTTGTTTGCTTTTAGTAGAGTATTGCAGTAAGCTACTTCTAAGTGTAAGATTCATGATGGCTAGTTAGGATGATCACTGTCTAAAATCCATACATCTTGGTTTAATTATGTAAATTCGAGGCTGGGGATTTAGCTCAGCGGCACAGTGCCTGCCTGGCAAGCACAAGGTCGTGAGTTCGATTCCCGGTACCAGAAAAAAAAATTATATAAACTCTTATCTTTCCGCTCTCATCAACATCTCATACCCCATCCCTGCAGCCATCAAACCTGGAACAAAGCAGTGTCACCCATCCTGCAGGGAACTGTCCCTCTAATGAAGGGGTTAACTGAGATGGCACCATAAATGTCACACCTCTCTCCACGGCAGGGCTCAGTCACCTTCTACCTTCATCTTCCTAACAGCAGGCAGATCTGAGATACGAGGCAGGTCACTTATGGTGGTGAAAGGCCAGCTGGCTATATCACTGCTGTCACCAACACATCTCGGAAAGCTTGGTGTTGCCGGTCACCCAAATAAGAAAAGCACTGAGCTCCTCACCAGAAGTCTTCTAGACAGCAAAATAAAAAATAACGACTAAGCCAAAAGCAGAACCCAGGGAAGAGAAAGAGAACAGGAAGCAAAACCAAAAGAGTTTTATAAGCACACTTATAAAAGCACACTTTTATAAGTACACTGGTAAAATTTTTATGAGTACTGTTTCTTCAGTAGTACCCCCCAAAGGTGCAAAGAAAACGTACAATTAGTGTTAGAAAAAGCTACAGGAATGGCCTTTGCTGACCCCGCAAGATTCCCTTTGGCAGTGGTGTGGCAGTAAGTGCTGGGCAGGTATACTCCTGGCAAATCAATGCTACTGCAGTGCGCTTTCACCCTCCAACTGCTCCTTGGATGAAAGTGTTCAGTTTTTGAAGAATCATCAAGTATAATCACGACTGGTAAGGATGGCAGGATGAGATAAAAGTTTGATTTCTCATGGTCAGGCTTCTAACTATTAACACGAACAGTCTTAGAAATAAACCATAAACCTGTGGCCCTTTTACCACACTGAGTTTGATGGCTGAGAGGGACCGGAGGAGAAGGAGAAGAGGGCGAAACTGTCCCCATAAACACGGAACACTTGCCAGAAAAAGAGGTGGACGCCAGCAGCAGAAAAGTTTCAGCCAAACATTTAGCTGCTTTTCCTCTCTTAGTCTCATTTAAGTACTCTACATATTAGAGGCTTATGAACCTTTTTTCAAAAGCAGGGAGCAGAACACAAGATTATAGTTCCCACAAATACTGTGGGATGAAGTTACCGGGGTTCACTGGTGCCAGAAATGGACCACAGCATGTCAGCTCTTCTCTCAGAAGGTTCTTTGGAATTTTAGTGTTGAGTTTTCCTCCTGTATCCTAAAAGCCAAGAAGGAACTTCAAGTGCAACCTGCAAATTATTATTCTGAAAGCTGTTAGGATTATTTGTTTACTCAGCTGTTGATAGCAGACCCCTGCAATTTAGCTAGACTATGTGTCATTCCAACTTGAGACTCTCAGTGGCTTTTCAAAAAGTATTGCTCAGACTATTTTAAGTTTATTTTCAAACATCAGTCCTAATGGTTAGTGTTAGGGTTATTCATTGAAAGTTTTAAATTGTGGCTTTAAAAAACCATAAAACAAAATATACCATCCCAGCCATTTTTAAGGGTACAGTTCAGTAGCATGAAGTATATTCACATTGTTGGATGATCAATATCCAGAACTTCATCATCTTGCAGAACTGCTAATCACTGTAATTTCTATTCCCATGAGGTCAGCTACTCTAGATAACTCAAAGAAGTGAAATCACACACTATTTGCCTTTTGTGAGTAGCTTACTTTGCTTCAACAACAAGATTAATTCGTGTTGTAGCTGAATGTCAGAAATTTCTTCCTTTTAAGGCTGAATAATATTCCATTATATGTGTGTATCACCTTTTATTGATCAGTTGTTTTGATGATGAATATTTGAATTTCTTTGCCTTTTGAATACTATCGATGATGCTACTGTGAACGCAGATATACAGTCAATGATTTTAAAAAATAACTTCTGGGGCTGGGGATTTAGCTCAGCGGCAAAGCGCCTGCCTGGCAAGCGCAAGGTCCTGAGTTCGGTTCCTGGTACCGGAGAAAAACCAAAAAAAATAAAAATAAAAATAAAAAAAATAAAAATAAAAATAAAAAAATAACTTCTAATGACTTCCAAGCTACTGTTAGTGTTGCAGTTTTGTTCACTTTTTATTTCTAAAAACAATTTGGTTGTCCGCAGCAATAATGTCTCAGAAGGGAAACGCCATTCAGAAGCTATAGACTTTGTTCTTTATAGAACAACAGGCTTTTAAAAATAAACGTTAATAAAGAATCTCATCCCAAGAGGGGCATAGTAGCTAAACCTTGGCCCAGCAGCCCACTGTCCATTCCAGTACTGCCAGAAATAAGCACGAATATCTGCCCCTTTTCCATGCTGGTAAGTACAACAGAAAATGAGACACCACCCTCCACCCTGTTACACATTTCTCATCCTATTTATAGCATCTCCACATTAGTGGACTTGCCACTCTTTCTAGTTTCAAAATAAATATCTCCTTTTTGGCAGCCACACAACATGGAGATTGAACTACTCTGAGTTTAATATATGCTATTATAAACATTTTCATTAAAATGGAATTCCATATTTTCTTTTTTTATTTTAAAGAGAATAAACAAAAAAATAACAAAATAACAACAACATAGACAAAAACAAAACAAAGCAAAAACAATAAAAAGGATACAGGGTTTCAAAACAGAACGATAGGAATTCACAGTGGTCGTTATATTACATACGGTTTCTTCAGCGAAGTTGCAGGTCTGTCAGATTATGCCAACAAGCAAACACTGCTCCGAAATAAGGTTGTTCTGCACACACCGCAGTGCACCATGGCATCAGCTAACGCTCGGACTGGAAAAACATGTTTCTGTTTTTCTGCTTTCATTGGTATTAGTGAAAACTGTGGGCAAAAAGGTTGGCTCAGATGCCCATAAACACTCTATCAGCAACAACTTGACTGCACTGTCAGTGAGAGCGTCTTCATTCAGTGCATTACTTCCCTAATTCACTTCTAGGTACAAGGTTGTGAAATTTAATTAGAGTAACTTTAGTTGCCTAAAAGCAGTGCATGCTTTGACTTACACGTGTTTGTTTCTTCCTCTCTGGGGAGTCTCTGGCATTATCCAACGCATCCTGAATGTGTAAAGAAAGTTGCTCTATGGTTGTTTAATTTTCTTCCTTGGCTTGGGCTCATCACAAATTTTTTGGCTGGTTTTTAGCTCACTCTAAAGACTTAAACTTTGAGTTTCACTTGTGATATTCACTCTGCTGTCAACATGAGGAGCTGGTTAGCAAAAGAAGGCTGGCGAGCGTTGTAAGACAGAAAGGAAATTCCCAGGAAGGTATTAGCAGGCGTGGAACTGTGTGTACAGTGCAGATGACACTGGCATCGCCCACAGAGAAATTACAGCACGATATCTGGATGTGGAAAGCCAGTAAATTACTGCTATACCTGATTTTATACAGACACAGTATGAGACCCTGCCATTAATGATACCATCTTTTTCATATCTTTGATGTAACAAGAAATTATGCATCTGTCCTCTGTGAGTCAAATTATGTTCACATGAAGAAGCAGCTTGTAATTAAGCCTCTGTGACAAGAGCTACCAGGTAACGATATGCAGTTCACCCCACATGGCAGTATTAGCGGCGTTGTTCAAGACACATTTGAAAATTTCTCTTTAGTGGTTTTCAGTAATGGTCGCATGAGTGATTGATTGATTGATTTTACTAGGGAGTTCAATTAGCAAGCACAAATAAGACCTAAGGTTTTTCATCCAAAATATACAAACCACTCCATTATCAAAGATATTGTTATAGGATGTACACAAAGATTCTTTGAGTCTATAATTTAGCAAAATCTTCTAAATAGTTTAAGGGCTGGGGATTTAGTTCAGCGGCACAGCGCCTGCCTGGCAAGCGCAATGTCGTGAGTTCGATTCCTGGTACAGGAAAAGAAACACACACAAAAAAGTTTAAGGCTATAGCAATCTACAAGTAACGAAAACAGATACTGCTATTGCCATGACTGTATTACTCCTAAAGGGCCAAAAACCCTTCCCTACATTCCATACTACATGACTGAGACAGCTTGGAGGCAATTATCAATTATCTTCACTTTACATGGAGACACCGTGACATGAAAGATTTTGGAACTTACCCAAGGATACAGACTAAAATAAATAAGTAGAAGTGAAGAGGGTGAGAGAAAAGAGAGAGGAAAGAAAACAAAAAGACAATATTACTATAATACCGTTCAGATCTCCAGATGTCCCCGTCTGAAATCTTTTTCCATTGGAGCCACTTTTCTACCTATAAATCTTAAATTATTACTCCCCTCTATAAGCACTTGCAAAAGCCATTTTAGTGGGATTTAAATCTACTTCGCAAGTGTTTCTTATTTCCTACAGGACCCATGAACATCTTACATTATGGAAAACTAGAAAAGTATTTGTTGGACTTCAAAAAAAAAAAATGAACGCTAGTTCTCATCCATCTTCAAAAAGGCAGATGGTACTGAATTTGTAGAACACAATGTACGTGGACTCATTTCCTGAGAGCAGAGAATGTGACTTCATAAGCACCTTATATGGCCCCCACGTGGTGCCGGGGAAATATTAAATAACTCCAAGTGTGGTTGCTGCCAGAAAACATACAGTTTGGTCAGTCAGCCAACCAGCCAGCTAAATACCCAGCTACATGCTGGGGATAAAGAAATGAATGCCATACATTCGCAGTATTATGCATGCCTAATTTCACTACACTGTAAGCGCTGAAATGCTGCTGCAATGGATAACATATAAAAAGCAATAAATTTTTTTCGGTAGGGAGAGAGCACCACGGAGAATGTTTCATAGAAAAGTGTTTAGAAGAGCTATCTGAAAAATAGGATTGTATCTAGCTGGGAAGGAACAAAAGAGACTTTCTAGGAAAGAAAAGAGTGTAACCTAAAACGTGGAAGCTTTAGCATCCATGGCATTAGCAGGAGGGTTGGGGGAAGCTGGACAGTGGAGAAATCAAACTGCAGGGCCTTCAACAAATGTCTCATTTCCTAGGAAACAGAGACCCACTGAAAGTTTCAAGCAGATAAATGAATATGTTAGTTTGGAAAAGAATGATTTTAAGCTGAAAAAGAGACAGTTTGCTGGGCTATTTCACTAGTCCCAGCAAGAGACGGAGATTTTCTACTTCACTGTTCAGTAGAATTTTCTAGAATGACAGAGATGTTCCGTGTCCATGCTGTCAAACGTGGTAGGCATTTGCTTTCTCTCACTGACCACTAGAAATTTAAGTTTCCACATGTGCCTAGTGGCTGCCGTATTGGGTAACACAGAAATGAAGAAGCCAGCACTGAGTTAAGCTGAATGTAAGCGTTTTTCCAATGGCAAAGTGCAACTGGTGGGTTAAGAAATTTATGCGGTAGGAATGGAGCTGCACTTCAGTGGCAGGGCACTTGCCTTGCATGTGCAAGATCCTGGGTTTGATCCCAAGTACAGAAAAAATCTATATGGTAGGTTACAGTTGGAAGAGTTTTCATGAAAGAGGAGAATGAAATAGAGTAGAATGGATGAGAACAAATACAATAGAAAAGAACAGAAAAGAAAATATCAGCATGCATTACAAAGTATTATGCTAGGATGTTTGTTTCAGTTGTATAAATATGTGCCATTGTGTGCGCTGGACCACAAGTTAAACTGTGTTTTCCCTCTTTACTGTGTTTAAAATATTTAAAGCCAGTGTCCTGTAGAAAATCAGTATTCACCTATGTACAAGAGTTACTGGGGAAAGTTTTCCAGTAGAGAAGAAGAACGTAAGTAGCGTTAACTGGAGTTTCAAAGAAAGGTAACTCTGAACCTTTCAAGACTTTGCTACTTATCATTTTTCTTTTGAAATTTTTAAATGGACTTTATTTTTAGAACAGTTTTGTTGCTGTTGTTGTTGTTGTTCTTTTGGTCTTTTTGAGACAGGGTCTCCCTATGCAGTTCAGGCTGGTCTTGAGCTCACTTTGTAGCCCAGGCTGGTCTTGAATTTGCAACAACCCTTCTGCCTCAGCCTCCTGAGTGCTGGGATTACAGGTGTGCGCCACCACACCTGGCATAGAACAGTTTTAGACTTACAGAAAAGTCGGGAAGATAGTACAGAGTTCCCCTCACCCTGCACTCACTTTCCCTTCTTGAAATCTCAATCAGTACATCACATATGTTACAATGAGTGAGGCGGCATTAGTATGCTATTATTAACTACATTCCTTGCCTTAGATTTATTTAGATTTTATCTCACATCATTTTTATGATTCAGGATTTCATGTGAGATGCCACATTATAGTTAGTCATCAATTTCCTTCAGCTTCTCTGAGCTGTGACTATTTTTTACATTCTGCTTGTTTTTTGGTGACTTCAAGAGTTTTGAGGGATGCTGGTCAAGTATCTCGTAGGACAGCTTTCTACTGGAATTTATCAAATTTTGTTGTGATTAGATTTCTGGGTTATTGAGAAGACTACAGAGGTAAAGTTCCACTTTCATGGCATCGTCTCTGTTATTATCAACGTGATTAACCACTATCAATGTTGACCTTGACCTATCAACTGTAGTACTTAATAACCTCCTCTGCTGCAAAATTACTTTTCATCCTCCTTTCGGTACTGTACTCTTGAGAAGGAAATCACTGGGATCCTAATTTTGTTTCATAAATAAAAAACTTAGAAGTTTGTGCTGGGGATGTAGCACAGCGGCACAGCACCTGCCTGGCAAATGCAAGGCCCTGAGTTCGACTCCCGGCACCTAAAAAAAACAAACAAAAATTTACATTTCAGTAAGTCATATTGAGCTCTTCCCAAAGAGATCTACTTCTGAGTATAGACCTAGCCTCTTTTTAGACATAGAATGTCTCTCTGGAACAAGATGGACACTTTTTATCACTTCTCAGATTTCAGGTTCAAAATATAAAGCACAAAAAAACTGAGGAATTGACACAGAATTCCAAAATGAATTGGACAGCAGTTATCCCCAGATCAACTGTGAGTCCTTCTGACTTTCAGCTTTTGATTCAGATTCTGATGCTCCAGAAGTAAATTTAATCCAAAACACATTAGGTCTTTTTTATTAAGGAAGGAAGTTACTCTTTAGAAAGAGAAAGCCCTTACTGGTGAAATGCAGAATTGTGGAGTACTTTCTTTTGTAGCAAGGGAGGGCTGCAGCATCACATCTTCTGCAAAATTCCGAGTCAGTGCCGCTGCCCCACATTACCTGACCCATCTTTCACTGCAACTTTCCACTCCTATTCCCAAGAACGGAAGACCACAAAGAACCTCATGAGAGGGTCTAGCCACTACCTCTCCTCTGCGTTCCCCTTGCACTGGTTTCATGTCCTGACTCGGACCAAGAGGTTCATGTTAGCAGTTTTGTGTCTTTAACTTGCCACCCTTGCTTATCCGTTCTGGTCGGAACCGAGCTCCACCCCAGACAGTGCGTGCTCCAAACCGTCTCCCTGTCAATCTGGGAAAGGGGATGAGACTTATTTTCCTTCCCCGCTGCACAGAAATCTAGTGAGAGAAAAATCTTTACCTCTTGGTCAAGATTTATTCAAAAATTTAAAAGCAGCAACTCACTTTCCATTTAGTTATGGCATAACTTTTTAGAGAAATTACAAGTCTTTAAATTCTTCATTGTCCTTGGGTTCCTGTTCAGTCAGTGGATTCTGCGTAGGATTCCATCTCCTGCTTTCAGTGTTCAAGACGCTAATGATCCTTCTCTCTCTTCTGTCCCATAGTCTGGCAGAGCTCCACTTGGGGCCTTTCCCCCACTCACATACAGTACTAACAAGAATCTTAGGTTTTAGGGGCTGGGGATTTAGCTCAGCGGCACAGCGCCTGCCTGGCAAGCACAAGGTCGTGAGTTTGATTCCCGGCACCAGAAAAAAAAATAGGTTTTACCCCTTCCCAGTAATACTTACAATAAATACACATTCAGCCCCTCAGGGGCAGGACAAGACTTTAAACCACAGAATAGCAGGAAAAAGCCCTATGTAAGGGTGGGAGAACATCCGTGGAAAATAGAGCTGGGGCTCTCCAGATTCACACCTGGGGCTCCATCCTCTTTGCTTGGCCTGAGAAGAACACAGAAAATCTCCGTGAGAATTTCTACTTCTCGTTCCAGTGTCAGTTCCCAGGACTGATGTGGACCCATGCCAACCCCACATGCATCAGTCACTTGAACTTGGCTTGACAAACTAAGTAAATGCCATCCAGCTTAATATCAGTTTCATATTACCCCATGGCGTGGTCCTTTCCTTTAAAATGAGTGATTCGGTTTGGGAGAGCTTTGTGGTCCACCCAGCTACCTGCCCTCTAGGGTACTTTAGCTACTTACCACAGGTGTAAAGATTTTTTAAAATGTGCTTTGGTGGGATACACTTGGCCACGTTATAATACTTGAGGGCAATGGCCATGACTGTTTTGGTCAACGTAGGATATTCTCTGTAATTCCCACAGAATAGCCACTGGAATGCCCTGAGTGCAAATTTTAGCATGCTGAAAATGTTTTCAATAAACACATCATGGTGGAGGCGAGGGGACAGTCTCTAAGTAAAGCGCTGCTTCCATATGCAAGTTCCTGGGGTTTACGCCTTACTTGCATGACTGATATTCTTCGAAGCAGCCCTAAGCAGGACAGATTATTATCTCCCTTTCACAGGTGAGGAAACTGAGGCCATGGACAATTAAGTAACCACCCAAGGTCATACAGCCAGTAAGCAGAAGAATCAGATGCTCAATCAATGTCTCTCTATCCCCATATATTCTGCATTATGACAGTAAAATAAAAGTACTTTCTAAACTATAAATACTCGGATGAAAGTATAAATTGTTTTCTTATTATTAAAAAAATTCTGATACATTAAATCCATTAGACATGTTAGAATATGGTCCTACAGTGACCCTCTCTGAAGAGTTCACCACGGTTTTCTTTTTCTGTTTTTTTCTGGTACCGGAAATTGAACTCAAGATCTCACACTTGCCAGGCAGGCGCTGTGCCGCTGAGCTAAATCCCCAGCCCCTAGTTCACCATGGTTTTAAAACCATGGCACAAAGAAAGAGCCTTGCCTTGAGCTTAAGGATCCATTTCTCCAGTAACAGGGCTGACTTTATCTGATCCCCCGCTTTTTACAGGGAATTTCAAGAGCTTTCTTTTTCACTGGGCCTTCCTGAGAACTACAGCCCCCTGGGTGATGGGCTCCTTTAGAAGACCCGGCCCTCCCTGTCACCAAGCGTATCATTTGTTGTGTCCAGGCTGCTGTGGTAGTACTGTCCTGGAGAGTGGGTGTTTTAGCAACAACAGGAAAACACTCTGGCAGTTCTGGAGGCGCAAAGCCCAGGACTAAGGCTTCGCAGAATTAGCATCCGACGAGGGCCCCTTCCTGGTTCGCAGACAGCTGTCTCCGCCCCGTGTCCTCACTCAACAGACGGCCAAAGGGAGCTTCCTGGCGTCGCTCCAACCCCACTCACGAGGGCTTTGCCTTGATGTCATCACCTTCTGGAGCCCTTGGCACCCAGTACAGTCATTGTGGGCTTAAGATTTCAACATAGAATTCGGGGCACCTGCATATCCAGATCACAGCAAGCGTCCCCAGGTGGTTCAGCACCCGGGCCGGGAGCCCGCGGAGCCGCGCCGTGGTCTGCTCCCTCAGAGCCGCTTCCGAATGCGCAAACTCACCGAAGATCTACGTGAGTCTCAAGAGGCATCATGTTTAGAGGAAATTGTTTTTAAAAAGGAAGAAACTACTCTCTCTTTTCCTATATGTGGGAAATTGCCTTTTAAAAGACACATAACGAAACACAAGAAGATTCACGGTGTATTTGAGTAAACATGTCGAGCCCTTGGCTGGGATTTGGCATTAGGTCTTTAAAGAAATGGGTAAATCAATTTCACATACCAGTGTGAAAAACCAAGGCTTTAAAATATTTACTGCGATTTAGTTCTAGGTTACTTGCAGATAATTAACTGTGTGGCGTTTCTGTTGTCTTATTTCCTGCAATTTAGCCTCTTTCCCCAGCTCCCTTGGTAACATTTTCATTCAGTGTGCATTCCCCAAACCTTACTCACCGTGTGCTGGTTACATGGCCAGAAGAGCCTCTCCTGTCTGCAGTGCCTTTTAGAGCAGAAGCCTTCCGAGGCCAGTGCTGCTCTGTAACACGGAGTATTCATTCATTTATCCAATGAACGCATAAATTTTCCTACCCACAGTACTAGTCAAACAGCCTAAAATATTTCCCTTTTAATAGTGCATGTCGCCACATAGTGATGATAAAGTGGGCCCACAGCAAAGGAGACATACATTACCTAAGTATATCTAGAACCAAAATAATGTGAATTCTAACAATAGGTTGCAGCAGATGGCCTGCCAATAATAACCAACGCCGTCTCTTCTCACCTTTTCGTATAAGAAGTAACTAATAAACAACATTTAAATTTGCTTCTTATCAGTAAGAGAAAAATGAAACAAAGGAAGGTGGCAGTCAGTGCTTTCTGCAGAATGACAGACTTCATGAGCTTTGAATTGGGATGTGACAATAAAAACAATTTTCATGTATCAGAGCTGGCTACTTAGAGGGCCGGGAAATGAAAGCTGTGGAAACGCAAGAAGAAAATGTTTAAATCCTAATTCATTAAGTTGTTGGCAGTATTCTGTATATGTAACATGGCCAGAGTTTAAATCACTGCAAATCTGAGGCATCTGTGACCAAAGTCTTGGCCTGTACCGTCCTTTGGTGTAATACATGTGGTGTGTTTCTCGTCTGTTATTTCTTTGATTGACCCATTGACTTTGAGCGGTGTAAAAGGATGAACATTGGTTATCTCACAGTTTCTAGGGCTCGGGAATCTGGACACAGCTTAACTTGGTGCCTGTGGCTCCAAATCTCTCACAAGGCTGTAGTCAGTGTCCTCCAGAACTGCCTGAACAAGAAATAAATTTTTAAAAAGGAAACAATGGCCCGGAGAATAGTTAGTGCACCTTAAATACTACACTACTGAGAGAGAAAGTCAATGATCTATCCAAATGAACTATATTATCTTACTTATAAAATTGAAAGGAGTACTAAGAATATTTTAAACAGATTCCTGGGACACCATGAATTCTAATAGGAAAAGTAGAGGCATAGATTTTTTTAAGTGATTGATATCCAAAATCATTTCAACTTGCCCTTAGAAGGCAGTGTGTCACATAAGCTAACCTCTTCCTCCTCTCCCACCCACAACAAGCCTCTCCCGATTAGTAACCAGGAGGCCTCCCTCACTCACAGGCTGAAGACGAGATAGGCTTTTTCCCTCCACTTCTGGGTGCAGGGCAGCTGTCCTGCTTCTTCCGTTCTTCTCACTCTATTCTCTGGCCCCTTGACCACCTACCTCCAAGATCCTTCCCACCTCTGATTTTTGCATGAGTTGGCCCGGTGTGGGGCCGTTCTCCCAGACCCATGTTCACTTTATGTGTTTGGAACTTAGCCATCCTGGGATGTTATCTCCAGAAGCTCTCCCTGAGACCCGCACTCACACTGGGTCAGGTTTCCCGAGTCCCCTTATACGCTACACTTTCCTCCAGGACCCTTACCGTAACTGACAGTCACACACTTGTCTATATGATCTGATTATTATCTTTGTCCCCAGCTGGTCCACACTTCTGAGGAGGAAGGACTGCATCTGTCTGAGAGCTCATTACCTCATCTTTATCCGGGGCATGCTGACACTGGGTACCTAATCAATGGGCTCCACGCTCCCTGTCAGTTACCTAGAACTGTCCTAAACTCTGATCATTTAGGAGAAAGCAAGTGTGGGTGCCCGTGCCTAAAACTTTTAAAAATTAAAATGCCTAGGACAGTCTAAAAGTTCAAATAGTGATAACTCCTAATTTGCACTGTTTCCTCCTCTCTGTAGAAAATCTTCTGGCCAGGATAATCTCACTCCCTGAAATTATCATTGTGCCAAGTTGGGATGTTTATTATGCCCCTTCCAAAATTCATGTTGCAATCAAATCTCCAAAGCAATAGCATTAAGAGGTGGAGTCTGTAGGAAGTGGTTAGGTAATTAGGGCTTCTCCTCCCTGGTGGATGGGATTTAGGCTCTTATAAAGAAGGCTGCACACAGCAGACACACTTTTCGCCCTTCCGTCTATTGTAGAAACACAGTTAAGGACGCAGCCCTCAAGTTGCCATCTTAGAAGCAAAGGCAGGGCCTTCACCAAACGTCAAACCCTCTGGCGCTCTGATCTTGGACTTCTCAACCACAGAACTGTGAGAAATAGATTTCTTTTATTTATAAAACATGTTTCCTGGGTTTTGTTGCAACAGCACGAGTGGACTGACACACCCCTTCTGTTACTCATTTCTTTCTATCCTTATCCGTTCATCTTTGCTCCTTTTCTGCCGTCAGAAATAGTAAGAGGAAATTGGAGGTAGCATCTCCCTGAAGTCCACCCACCAGGACCAGGCATTTACATCGAATTATTTAGTTCTCACTGTACCTTCTGGAATCCTGGGACTTTTCTTTTCATAGGAAAGTAAACTGCTTCCATTTTGTATTATCTGTTTATCTGAATGTTCCTGTTCTTGTTACAGATAACTGTGACCTGGTCACACATGGACTTCTCTGTTTAAGATTTTGTGGAAATGGGCCTTTCCAAGTATGTGGTGTCTTCTCAAACCCAAACTCTCTGAAAATCAGCAAGAGCTAACTGCACCCCATTCACATGGGGACTATGAGTGCTCTATGATTATTTTTAAACTGATTATTTCTCATTCGTTCATTTGTTCAGCAAATATGTATGGGTGACAATCTTTATGCCAGGAATTGGTCCATGATCCCGTGTACAGTGAGTGTCTTTCTTCAGGCTAAAGAGGTCACAGTCTTAGCAAAAGCATCTTGCTTCTACTCAGAAGAGGGTTAAAGAAAAGATATTTTCATGTCAAAAAATAAAATGATCTTCAGAGCATTTTACCTGTTCAGGAATGGTAAAAATTACCAGCACAGCCTTTAAGGATGTGATACTCGGGAGGAAGCAGCGGGGCGCCGAGGTGAGGCTGAATTCCCACGGGCACCCACTTCAGTGTGTGCAGAGGTCGGAAGGTCTTCCCACGAAGATCTGGGAATGAGAAATGACAGGTGCTCTTCTTTCTGGAAAGTCTTACATGTGGTTATAACTACAGTCCCATCAGAGGGCCGACAAAACACTTTTGTAGAGTTTTCCTAAATTCTGCTTCCCCAAACTAAATGACCAGAAGTACCCTCAGAGAGTCCCATCTGTTTTAGGGGTCTTTGAGACCACCCACATATTTAGTGGTCAGCTAGAACCCTGATGGCAAACCTTTTAGAGACCAAGTGCCAAACTGCAACCCAAAACCCACTTATTTAGTACAAAGTGCCAACACTACTGTTAAACCAGATTATTGAGGTTTTAGTTTAGAAAAAAAAAAAACCTCATGATTAACATCTTTTGTCTTAAATGAGAAACACAGTAACACCCATGCCATAGGTTCCCCACCAGAAGGACCCATGGGACTCAGAAGGACCCATGGGATTCGGCATATACTGCAGGACCCATGAACCAGAAGGACCCATGGGACTCAGCGTATACTGCATCTGTACTCAGAGCTAAGATATTATAGCAAAAGTATGTACAACAGGAGCAGCAGGTAAAGAAGACACAGGAGAAATACCTATGTAGGCTTCTGGTGTTCCCCCAAGTGAACACCCCAAGTGTGCTCCTATCTCTACCAACAAAAAGCATATCAGCGCCATGTGATCATGGTAAACAACTGACATGTTACCTTGTACGCTATCACTCAGCACTGACATTCAATAGGTTAGGTATTAAATGCATTTTTTTAGTTATAATACTTTTAATTTCTCATATGTTTATTGGGAAATAACTCCATTGTAAGTCAAAGAGCATCTGCATGTGCCATGCTTTTGCCTGAGAAATGCCCATTAGAGATTCAGTGACCAAGGAGCCTCACACTGGGGTTTGTGCAGTAGGCACTGGTCACACTTTGTCTGGAAATTTATAAAGCTTCGGACTATAAGAACGTGGTAGATTTTCACCATAAATCACATTGTTTGTAGAGTCTAACCACAGTGAGACATTCTAACCCTTTAGAGATTGGAGTGAACAATTTCAAAAGCCAAATTCTCAGATACTAGTCAAGGGCCAAACTAATTAGGCAGACTCTTCTGAAGATAGCAGCTTCAGGCTTGCTACATTAACTTCTCTGCAAACCATTCCTTAATTTTTCTGCTAGAATATGTGTTGTTGGAAATAGGAAAGTTCATTATTACCCCTATTTGTATGTATACGTGGATAAAGAAAACGTGGTTAGAATCCATTTTAAGTAGTTCTAGCACTAGAGTTATTACTAGCCATTATCATTTTAGATAGATGCTATTAATAATATAATTTCTGTAAGTTATAGCAATTATGCTAATAGTTATGACAATATTTTCTGTGATTAATATATTATGTATTATTTCTATGCAGTATTCATATGAATAATCCATTCGATGATCTTTAACATTCTTTCCCAGATATTAGTATACTGAGGTCATGAAAATTTAAGGAAATTTTGTGTTTGGTTCCTTATTTTATTTTTCTTCTACTCTATTATCTTTCTTAACAGGGTGGACTTTCTACAGCTTGAAGGAGCATTGTGAGCATGGATTTCAGGCGTGTGAAAGAATATTTCTCTTGGCTCTACTATCAATACCAAATCATTACATGCTGTGCTGTCTTGGAGCCCTGGGAGCAATCCATGTTCAACACTGTTGTATTAACCATCTTTGCCATGGTGGTGTACACTGCCTATGTCTTCATCCCGATCCACATTCGCCTGGCTTGGGAATTTTTCTCAAAAATATGTGGCTATCACAGTACAATATCCAGTTGATCTGATTTGCACTCTGTGAAATGGCATTGCACATTTATGTTGCGTACAACTTCTTGATTTAGGTGACTACTATGCCATCTTTCACTCTCTGGCCAGAAAAGCATTCTTCTCTATGCACTCTTACATACTGCCTGGAGTTTTAGATAAATGTCTCTCTTGTTTCTTTTGTACATGCTACATTGTGCTTCAGACTATAGAAAATGCAATGCCTTTACCTCACACACCATGTTCACTCAATGAGACTCTGTCACTTTATTTTTTTTAATTAGGATGGCTTCATACAAATTTTTTTCTGGAAAATAAATTCATAAGAGACCCTACCAGAATCCCAATAAAATTCTCCCTTGACATCTATTCTATACTGAAGGATATACTACCAAAAAGAAAAAAATCCTTCGTAGGCTACTGTCAAAAGTATCCTATCCTTGTTTACAATGTATAAAAAGATGTGAATAAATTATGTTGACCCATTAAAGTCTTATTTTCTAGTAAACTGCTAATACCTACAATTATTTTACTTCTTTTAATTAAATTTACTTAAAATTCTTTTACCTAAATGCAAAAGAGCAAGCTGGGGGAAATTATCATCTTTCAGATATGGTTCATAAGTTGCTTCCAATATTTAAAATCAACAATGTTCATTTTAGATAAGCATTATCATGCATAATAAGGAACAAAATATAATCAAAGTAAACTCAGATATTGTGACTTCCGATGTTGCTTTGCCTTTGCATGATGCTGGAGGGCTGGAGAGAGAAAAAATTGTTTCTTTTCTATGCTTTCACTCAGTGCAGAAAAAAAAGCATGTATTGAGGACAGGAAGAAAAGCTAATAAATAGGCTGGAAGTAACGGTCTACCAGCAGGAACGCAACAGCTCCGGTTAAACGCTTTGATACAGTGGCTCCTTTGCAGAGCAGCAATAAAACTTATTAAATTTCCTTCAAAATGTTTATCTTAAAAGCAAATATGTTTTTAATTATACTGCTGAATCAAATGTGAATGCCAAAGACCAAGCCTTGCAGCTTTTCTTTCCTCTTAATAAATATTGTCAGTAATTCTGGAGGGGAGTAATACAAACTGGGTTGGGACAATATTTGTGCCTTTGTTTTTTTTAGGAAAAAAAAATCCGAGAGCTAGAAAGAAACAGGTTTGGCATGCCAAATTCACTTGCATGTTTGGTAAAAAGCTAACAAACACATGTTTTGAAGAGAAATCAAGTCTGAATATGTTTTTGTTGACTTTTGCAAAATAAAATTAAGTTTAATTTTATAAGTAAAATATTCGCTCTAGATTTGCTTTTACCTTATGTTATACTATTTACCTAGGTATCCGTCACATCCCCTCAATTTATCTCTTACTAGTGTAATGCTCACTGATCTTAGAATGGTAGAGTAAAACCAGCATTTACCAAGGCACTTCTCCATGCAAACACATTCCCCATGTTGAAGTGGGTATTGAGGTCTCCCACTGACAGCTAAGGACCCTAAGAAAAAGTTACATTTCTTCTTCATCGTCCATTAGGTGCTAACAGCATAGCAAGGATGCAAAGCCAGGTCAAGACCACACTGGGGCAAATATTTGCCACATGGAAGCCCATGAGAAGACAGCAGGAAAAGGAAAAGCAACAGGATGGAGGGTACCAACGTGTCACCAATTCTGTTTTCAGAATCCCATCAAATGAGAAGGGTAGAGCACGGAGGATGGCCGAGGTTGGATGAACAGGCCCAGATCCCAGTGCCACCTTCACTGCTATACCTACCGACCCATTTGCTTGCTGCTGACCCGTTTCTATGCCTCCTAAGCCCACACGCCTACCGTGAATGCTTGCTGCCGCTTTTAAGTACTTAAAAGAAGATTCTCAGTGAAGCACGAATTTGAATGCCTTCCCACCTCACAATGATCCAACACCTCTATGCACCTGCCCCCTGCTAAGTACTCTTGGAATATAATTACTTAGATACTGCTTGATCTTTTCAAAATCCTCCTTCTAAAAATAAACACGAATAGATACAGTACAGATTAATAGGGGATTATCGCAATGCACTGTTTAAAGACCACCATCACCGCTGAATAATCAAAAATAATAAAGACTACAAAAATATAATCAAACATAGTTTGAAAAAAAACTAGAAATGTGCGCCAGGAAAGAAAAGAAAACTCTCCCTGGCCGCCCTGTTCTGTTGATTTTCTAAACTTGGCAGAGATTCCCTGTCCCTTGACCGCAGATCTCCCAGGTTAGAAACACTGTTTAAGTACTTTTCCTTTGCTTCTATTAGTTGGCTATTTCAATGGTGTGTATCCAACCTTAAAAACAATAAAATCCAAAAGTTCCATGGTTCTAGTGAACTTGCAGTCACTCACTGAACTGGGAATCACAAAACATTTTTCCCTGGTGTTGGCAAAACCAGCAACTGCTTCTGTACACTTGTGCAACTAAACAAAAACAGAACAAAAATGCCAAGAAATCAGGCAGGCTTAACATAATGGCATTACTGGTGCATCTCGGGTACTTGTGGAAAAAAATCACTAGTCCACAGTTTCTACTTTTTCCATCATTAGTATTCAGGTCCTGTCACCAGTGTTCTCCTGCAAGGCAGGGATTTGTCTTTGTTTGTGAATCCCCAATATGTAACCCAGTGGTTGGTACAGGTCTGAGCAGAAACGTATCCCAGGGAATGGTGTGAAACTCCTCATATCCTGGACCCACACAAAAACAAGGAAGCTTAGTACACGTGTTGGACCAGCCTAAGAATGACAGTTTCTGGCTGCCACACCCATTCAGTCAATAAACAAATTTAGTAAAAGTCAGCTACACATTCTGTCGACAGAGCCTCTGCCCAGAACAAACACACGCACACACACACACACACACACACACACACACACACACACCACAGGTACACTTCCTGGTTGGCATAGCCCCTGCAACTAGGAACACAACAGTGGAGAAGGGCTCCCTGTCACTGAGATCAGATGAATCCTTGCTTGGATTCCCCAGAGACCCAGAGACCCGGATCAAGGAACAGGGGTGTTGGGGTGGGGCCAATTGAGGGGAAGGGAGGGAAAGGAAGGAAAGAAGGGAACAAAAAGAGTGAGGGGAAAGGGAAGAAATGTTTTCCTTTTGTTTTCTAAACTTAAACCAGGATGGTCTCACAAAGGTAAAGACAAAATTACGACAAATTTGAAAATCTAATTGACTTTTAGTAGTGATTGTAGAATTAAGCAACATGTCATCCTACAAACTGGAACAGCTGTTCCAGTGAGCTGAGAGGAAGGGCGGGGATTACAGGCAGGAAAGGTCTGAAGAAAGCAGAAACAAGAACAAAAGCAGACTGGTCTTTTCAAAGTCAATCTTCTTATGGGGTCAAGGCAGAAGGAACTTTTTTATTATGCCAACTAGGTAAATGGGGCCCCTTCCCACCAGTTGCTACAATTCTTCTAATTTTGTTTTAGTTTTTTTAACGGGGCATTTCTAAATACAGTCTGATTGTGTTGCGCCTAGCATGAGCAACTCTATCCCATTCTGGTTTGGTCTGTCGGGGCCTGAAGCAGGAGCTCAATGTAAAACAATGGCCTCCCATGAACTTTATTTAACACAAGTAAATTACAATTCTTTTCTGACTTCCTTCATCAAAGAATTTCCTTCACCTCAGGACCTATATCTAAATGTTTCACATCTTTGTCCTTATTCATACTTCTGTTTCTACTGTTTAAAATAATTCTTTTTCCAAAGATAAAATAAATCTTCGGAACAAGGAGCCCGTCCTGGAGGAAGCCCTGTGGTCTTTCCTCTAAAGCCTGTCTAGTGAGGTTCCCTCTGCCTCACTCCCCGCCGGGCCACTTCTTCACTATTTCTACATGTTTAACAACTTCATCTAGAAAGCTTGGGGTGGAGTAAGGCACTCCAGAGTCTCTTCCAATTTAAAATAAAATCTGTATTCTATGAAATTCTAGTGACTTCTGGCATTTCAGCTCTCTGTAGATTTGGAGGGCTACTGATTGGAAGCTGACCCTTCTCTGAAATGCTACAGTGTTTGTAATCCTAGTACCATCACTCTTGAGGGTAAAATAGTCATAAGTAGCAACAAACACTAAGGACCTAAAACTTCAAGTAGTAATCAGTCCTGAACGTGAGATTCAGGTGAGAAATGCAAAGGGCTTGGTTTTTATGGGCAAGGCTCCTGTCAGCCTGTATTGCAGTAACCCCTAGCCGCACCCCTTCCTCGCATTCCACTACCCCAGTTCTTATAACCCTCTTACGGCCCTCATTCTGTCTGCTCTTACGTTCAGCCTCCAGGAGAGGTTACTGTCTTTCAACAGTCTCCGTTTTCCCCACTGGATGGAAAGGGACATGGAGAAATTAGAGTTGGAGAGAGGTGGCTCGGAGGAGGGCTGGCAGTTCATGTCCCAGTGTAGCCAATAAGTAAAGCATCCGGAACTCAGCTGCCAAAGTGAAATCGAATATCGGTCTCTCCCACCTTACTAAACAAAGGCAGTAGTCAGCCCTGAGTTACATTAACTGAGCTAGAGAAAGCACCTTGCTCCAAAGGAGAGGAAAAGGAGAATCCATGGCTCACGGGTGCTACTCTGTGCCTCTTGTGTCAGCTGCCACAGCTGCTCAGGTGGCAGGAGAGCACAGGCCGTGTTCCACTTTGCTTTTTGTTTTGTTTTGCTTTTTCACACTGAGTATTCCCGCTGAAGCTCATTAAGTGGGTGAAATGATGCATTAATGAAGGCTTTTTATGCTTCCAGGTTAGAGGCACGGAATCCTATTCC
Source organism: Chinchilla lanigera (assembly GCF_000276665.1). NCBI lineage: Eukaryota > Metazoa > Chordata > Mammalia > Rodentia > Chinchillidae > Chinchilla > Chinchilla lanigera. The sequence continues at coordinate 11,754,324 of NW_004955448.1, read as the reverse complement.
AGACATGATTTGTCACCAGAATTTGTACTGAGTCAGTCACTTACAAGGTGAACTTCCAAGCATCTGCACTACCGGGGCAAGGTTCTGAGAGACGATCGTTCCTCCTCTGATGTCTCCCACCAATGCACTTCTCTCCTGCTTCTACATTTACTCTCATGTCAAGCTCCTTGATATTTTTAAATAAGAGGAAAGGAATTTTCAAAATCTGATGCATCAGTAAAGATCTGTGACTATGTTGCTCCTCAAATACTGGACTATTGGTTTTTAGCTCTGGCTGTACGTTAGAATTATCTGGAATCTTTGAAACTATTAATGCCTGATCTCATCCAGAGAAATTAAACTGAAATCTTTGGGAAGGGGCTCCAAGCATGAAAAGCTGTGCAGGGGGTTCTAGCATTTGGCCACGACTGAGAACTACTTCCCTGGACTTCTGGTGGATATTCATTAAGTAACTGGGACGCAACATGGCGCTGGATCTTTTGCTTCCTCTCCCCCACTTGCTGGGTTCTCCTACTACGTGTCTCTGTGATAAGGTCAACGCACCACTGTTGTCTAGGTACAGTCCTCACCATTACAAATACCACTTTCAGCAAAAAGTACTTAATGTCCCCATAAAAGCTTGAAGTGCTAAATAGTTAACATCATACTCCCTGCTGAATTTTGTTCCACATAATGATGTTTTCAATCATTTCATCATGCATCATTTAAGGACAGTAAAATATCACAATTTATGCTTACAGGCATGAAGCAATAAAGTACACCCAGCCTGCTGCTGATGAGCTTGGTAGAGCCTTTTCATTTGCAACTTGAGTACAAGATCATGTCACAGTAATTTGGTTAAACCAGATGGATTGCACCATCACTGCCGCTGCAGAGCATGTTAAGCAGTATGTATTTCACAGTGAGGTCCTGAGCACCTCCTGGACAAATGATTGTACCTTGCTTCCTTTTATTTTTAATCTTGCAGCCATATATCTTTAGTGTACCATATCTTTGTATGTATATATACACAAAAACATATACAACTTGATACACACATATATGCACATGATTTTTAGTCATCTAAAACTATAGCGATATAATTTGTAGCAGAAACCATCCTAATTAGAAACTAAGATAACCAAGTGATATGTCTGATTGGCAAGATAATCACAAGTTGGAGAGCGGAGTTTTGCAGCCTCTACTTCTTGCTCTGACTGGCAGTGTGCAGCCCTGGATGAGTCACTTCACTTCTCGGGCCTTATATTTTCTACTGTGAAGTGAAAGAATAACTTAGGAATGGAATGTGTGTTTTATTCCTCATTGGCTCCTCAGTTACTGACAAAGCCCCCCTTAAGGGTCATGCTATGAAGATTTCTGGGGCTACATCTGCTCACTAGAGAGATCACCATCATCAACATATCAGTGTCTGTAATAGGTCAGGAGAAGGAAAACAGAATTTAAGTTCCACTGGACCAAAAACATAGAATTACTTTTCATTCCCCACTGCAGTGGCTGGAAATCAGTAAAAACAAAATGAAAATAGCTATTTATAACACCTTAACTAATCTTCACGGCTATGTAAAAATGTGTGCATGCATATTATCAGCTTGCTTCTATCTACCCAATTAAACTTATCCTTCAACTCCATTTCAAATTTTACCTCTCCCACCAGGCCAGCTACACACCATAACAATAAATAGCTAATATTTTATGGCACGTACTCTATGTCAGACACTGTTCTAAACATTTGGCCTACGTGACATATTTAATCCTCAAAACATTCCTGCCAGGTAAATACTATTATTATCCCCGTTCTACAATGGGAAAGCAAAGCACAGAGTATTTAAGGGATTTTTTGAAGGTCACATAGCCTTGAGAGAGCTGGGAATTTAACTGAAGCCATCTGTTCCAGAGGCAATGTTTAGCCATTGAAGAAACATCCACATTAGCCATCCCATATTCCATACTTTGTTTTCTCTTGAATTCTATCATTCACTCAGTCTGTGTGTTTACAGGAGGTTAATCACCATCGTAAGCACTCTGAGACACAGACAGAATACTACTTAGGGTGAGCACCCATCCTCGCTCGTGCACCCACTGCCTTTAAACAGGATTGAGGGTGGGAAAATTCAGAGAAGGCTTCTTACAGAAAATGATGCCTGAGCTAAGTCTTAAAGGATAGAGCGATTGGCCACCTTTAAATCAGCAATTAAAATCAATTTGCTCTCTAATATTAATATTCCCCCTTGTCAATTGGTTATATTACTTGGGCCCAAAAAAACACACTTTTATAAATAGAGTTGACCATCCCTCCCCCAAATTGAAAGAAAACTTAAATTATTAGCAAAAATAAAGTTTAGGTCTGCTAAAATGTTTGTCACACACAAGGCTTAAATTTTCTCTTCCAGGCAATGTTCTTGGTCTGTTGGAAAAAGAGGGCAAGATTTAATGAAAAAAAAAATTTTATGTGTGCTGGGGATTGAACCCAGGGCCTTACTAATAATGCTAAGCACATGCCTTGAGCCACTCCTCTAGCCCAGAAGTCTTTGATTGGCAAAGGAGGAAGTATTCCAACAACAGGAAGTGAGAGAAGTAGTTCCTTCTCATAGTGTGGAGCTTCAGACTCTCCCACACATCAAAGGTAGTGAACCGGTAACTTCTTGAGGTTGTGAGGGAAATGTTGCTACATTTTGATGAGTTCAGACTAATAAAACCTTATTCCACTCACATGCTCTGAGACCTAGTTCTGGGATGGTTCAATCAACAGGAAAGCAGTGAGAAAGAATTAAAAAGGACTATTGAAATGCTACTTTATTTTTGTTTTGGTGAGCTCACTTTTTAGTTAATGGTCACATTATTCAAACTTACAATGGATAATTTTTTAACCCTACCATGAAGACAATCTTATTTCAAAGACATTCAAAGCCACAAGTCTTGTGAAACATAATTACCTGAGGCCCAATAACACTGAGAACTTCAAAGAAGAAATATTAGGGAAGATATGATGCTTCTTATTTCTTCAAGGTTGCTCCAGATGCCCCTGAGTTAATTGCCACAATAGGACACCCAAGCCAAGCTTAGCTGATATGCTTTAAAGATGATCCATATACCCTGGAAATTGTAAATGTAAGGAACTGAAATGTAATTTCTCTCCTCCTCAGTGAGGGGCAGAGAAAAAGTGAAACTTAGTAGAAGGATAAGAGTCGTACCAGTCTAAGAAACCAACTTAAAGACAAGAAATAAGTCAGAGATTTCAATTTATCCAACTGAGTTAAAAACAGAGATCAGAATCTGGGCTAAAAGGGAGATAATCAGGAGCTTCAGAAAGCAGAAATAGAAGTCAAGATCAAGTGAGAAAGTACAGAAGCTGGAGTGGGATGTCTGGAAACTCCTTGGCTTCTGCTGCTCGTAACAAATGTCTGCAGGACTAAACTCTCAGCTGCCCTTGGAAGGTTAGAGCGAAGAAGACTTTTGAGCAATCCTACTCAATCTCCCAAGTTCAGTGCTGTGCCATTTTCAAAGCACACTCATTCTGGACTCTGAGACAGATGCTTCTGAGAGGCAAAGACTCCCTGGAGCAGCAGAACAAGTTTCTGCCTGACATCATCCACAGTCAGTGCCCACATGAAAGAGGCTCCACAGGTCACAGCAAAGCCTCTGCACAAGCCCATCTGGGTGCTTTGCCCCAAGTGGGCATATCTTGTATAAGATGTCATGACCTTTCCTGTATTAACTTTCTTAGCAAACCCTTTTTCCTCAGGACAAAGGTAAATTGGGAACTATCCTGTCTGAATGACCACAAGCCCCACAGTAGAACACTTTTTTTGCTCTTGAAATTTTCATGATGTAACATGATTTGTTCAGTGTCTGTTCTTCCTTTACATAATAAGAATCAAGAAGGCAGGGATTTGTGTGCACCGCTATATCCTCATCATCTGAAACTCTACCTGACACCCAGAAGGTCCCAAAGAAATCTTTGCTGAAGAGATCATACCCACTGAGAAAGTTGTGAGCCCTGAGAAAACACATGGTAAGAACTATCACAGTGTCAGCAACTCAACCAGAATTTGTTGAACTGTGTCTTAGTTACTTTTCTCTTGTTTCTTAGACAAAATATCCAATACCCAGAGTTACAGGGGCAAGGTTTTTTTACGTCACAATTTGTAAAACTTTCAGTCCATAATTGGCTGGCTCCAAGGCAGGGTGGCGCATGGCTGAGGGACAACAATTCATGGTGGCATAAGACAGCAAAAACGTGAGAGCAGGAAGGGAAAAACAAGCATCTTTCTGCCCCTTTTATTTTTTTTTAGGGCAGTGCCAACCCACTTAGTGGACTGATCCAACCATCACTCATCCTTCATCCCAGAACCCTTAATCCCAGCATTACACTATGAATGAATCACAAACTCTAGACTCAGTTGCCTCCAGAAAAAAGAAAACCCATCTAAAAGTACAGGAGGCTTTGAGGGGACAGCTAGACACAAACTATCACAGAGTGAGAGAGTTAAGAAGTTTCTACTTCACTCACTCTTGATGCCCCTTCCAACTGCCTTTTGGCTTCCTTGCACTTCCATACTTTCCGAATTGTTACTCAGTGCTTTAGTTATTGGGTTATAGTTATTCTCCAACTCCTGCCCTTTCCACTGTACTGTACCATTCCCCTTGAGACTGCCGTAATGAACATCTGCTAGACTCACTCTTCTCAGTGCCTCTGACTTCTTCGCTACAGATTCTCCTGCATTTTCTTCTTTTGGTCACTGACTTGATTTTCTCAGCAGGGGACTCAACCTGACCTGCTGCCTTTTTTCTTTCTTTAAGGTTGGTTTTATCGAGGCCTGCCTGGGCTACATGAGGAGTTCAAGGCCAGCCTGACTACAAAGCAATACCCTGTCTCAAAACACAGAACAAAAAAGTAATTGGACGAGGCTTCCATTACTACATCTTGCTAATAAGTCCAAAATTTTCAGATCTTCTGTATTTGTCTGATCTGGAGCCTCCTATTCCTAACACCCTGGAAATACCTTTCCTCCTCTGTTTCTGCAAAGCATTACTTCCATAAACCACAGTCTGCATGCAGTCCTCCAGATGTGCTTTGCCCGCTACAGACTCCCTTAGGATAAGATCCCACCTAGCACAATCCTAGCACAAAGCAAGCAATAAATGTCTGCTGAATGAATGAATGAGTTCATGAAACTTTTACTAAACATTGTCATTTGCATCATTGCACTATTTCAAATTCTACATCAAAATGATGTCTTTTTCCTCCAAATTCATCTGTGTCCTGAATTTCTTTTCTTTTGTGTTTTTTTTTTTTAAATGGGAAAGGTTTATTTAGCTCACAGTCTGTGGAGGTTTCAGACTGTAATCAGCCGGCTCCAAGGCAGGGTGGCGTGGCAGAGAGGCAATAGCTAGCAGCGGAAGACAGCAAAAGGCAACAAGCCCAAGTAGGGGAGGAGTGAGCCTCTTTTCCTCCCTTAAATTCTACCTGCGCTAGGGCAGGTGTAGCACTTATACCCCCAATTCCAGCACTATACACGAACCAATCACAAACTCTAGATTTAGCCACCTCTGAAAAGCCACCCCCATGACCACATGAGGCTTTGGGAGGACATCCAGACACAAAGTATAACACCCTGGCTGTGTGCGTCTGTCATCCAAATTCTCTCTTTTTAACAAGGAAACCACTCATACTGGATGAGGACCTCATCTTAACAATCACCTCTATAAAGAACCTATCTCCAAATAAGGTCACATTCTGGGGTACTGGAGGAGTTAGAGATCCAACATATCTTTTTAGGGCGGACAAATCTCTGTGTCCTGAATTTCTTGCTGTTAATATTAGCATCTACCCACTTGAGCTTAAAATCTTCAAGTTTTCTTTGACTTCTTTCCATTTCCCTCATATCTAACAAATATTGAACACTTCCTATCATTTTCCACGTCACATATCCTCACTGCTAATACACAAACCCAGCAAGGCCTCAGGTGCCATCAGGATTTTCACAAGGTGTTCCTTCCTCAAGCGCACAAAGACTTGCTCCTACCTGCTGCAGGCTTCCAGTCTAATATCATCAAGCTGTTTTTCAGAAATCTCCACAGTCCAGTCTCCTTTCCTCCCTAATTATGGCTTCAAGCTCAGGTCCACGTGCACTGCCCAGGCTGCTCCTGTCACAGACCACTCAAGGGCTGGCTTGTTCATTCTGTACATGGAATATTTCCTTCCTCACCACCCACGAAATTCTGCTATAATTCAAGACTGAGAGCAAGCACTTTGTGAAATTTACTGCGTCCAGACCTGTTCCTAGCTCCCTTTCCTCCACAACACTTAAATTCTGCCCCATGACCTCACTGAAGGTTTGATTTAGGATTTTGCCATGATTTCTCTGTGTTCATTTGTTTCAACTGAGAGATTCCAGTTTTAGGGAGAACAGGACCATGACCCCTCAGCAAGTAGTTCAGTAGACAGTCGTTGGCTATTTTTATTAATTTTGATAGAACTACCACTCATATTAAAAAATGAGGTTCATTCCCCAAAAGCAGAATACACAGAAAACTGAGGGAATTAAGACTCCTTTTACCTTCTTGCAATGTTGGAAATGAATTTCCAAAAGGAAAAATTGTGTGCTCAGAATTTTCTAACAGTGTCATTTTAAACCCAATTTTGAAATTTTACTTGTCAAGGAAAGGCAAAACATTTTGGTGGAGAATGGAAAAGGGAGGGCAAAATGGAATTATAATTTCTCATGCAAAATATGACCCATGTACCTTTGTTCCCAGAGATTTTTACGCCGTCGGTGTCATTCACTCACTAAAGATGGCCCTAAAGACTCCACATTTTTCATCCTTCTTAAGAGAAAATCTGTCCTAAGTATGTCTTTTAGTGGGCTTTTTAAATATTTTAATTTAAATAACTTTAGGCTTGCCGAAGAGTTGCAAAAACAGCACAGAGAGTTTTCATCTCCTCTTCACCTATATTCTAATGCCAACATGCTGTGTAGTCACATGAGAACTATCACAACAAAAACATGGACATTGTTGCACTACTGGCTGAACTAGAAATCTTATTTGTGCTTCTGCAGCTTTTCCCTTAATCTCTCGTGTCTGTTCCAGAGAAATTTAGGACCCAACGTTGCAGGGGACTGTCTCCTCAGTTCTCTGCAGTCTGGGGTAGCTTTCAGTCTTTTCTTGTCTCCTATGATCCTGACACTTAATAAATGTTAGTCGGCCATCTTGCAGGACGGCCCTCCCTTCGGGCTTGTCTGATGCTTTCTCATGATTAGATAGGGGCTGTGCGCCTTTTTGGCAAAACTACTGCAAAAATGACACTTTCCTACTCAGTGCTTCGTGTCATCCTATTGATTTGTCTCAGCAACACTGACAACAAGTTTGACCTCTTGGGTATGGTGGTATCAGTTGGGTTTCTTCCTTCAGATTGATTATTTCTCCTTCTTTAATTAATAAACACGCCCAGAGGAAATGCTTTGAGACTATATGAAAATCCTATTTCTCCTCAAACTTGTACCTATTAATTTTGTCCCTCAGTAGATCTTCTCTGCAAGAGTTATTATTGTGGAATTAGTCTAATGATGGTTTTATCTTTCCCCCATTTCTTCTGTATTTACTGATTGAAATTCTTCTGGAAAGCTGTGTGTTTCTTACTATATTAGTGATTTTTGTTCCTCAGCAGGTATCTAGCTTGGAGAACATAGTTCTGATAGGCCTTAGGGATGCTTGCTTAGCTATATCTTTCCCTCGGTGGGTCTTCATCATCTCACAAATGTATCTAGCAAATAGGATGCCTGTCAGAAGAAAGGAAGAAGAGAGAAGGAAATGAAAAGAAATGTAGGAAAAATAAAGATACAAAAAAAAGAAGTTAACCTTTTTGTATTTTCCTTAACTATACATTACTTTGAAAACAAATAGCATTTGAAGGAAACACTATGCTTTCAAAAAGATGGATCAATAGTAAGCCCCAAAGAAAAATCTAGAAACAAACACATTTCTGGCCTTTATGCCTCCTAGGTGAGTTCCACAGCATTATAATGCATTTATGAAGTTATTACATACCATACAATCACCATTATGACTCTTACTTATCTTTTATAGCAAGTATATCATAGAACAGGAAAAAAGGGCCTCAATTACAGTACAAACTAGGGAAAAGGATAATTTGGAAGGCTGACATCAGTCTGGCAGGGACCTTAGAGCTACAGAAAAAGAACTAGTTTCAGCCTGTCTGCAGACAAAGGAAATATCTCCGTGCCTTGGAATGGGGAAGGTCTAAACTTGTACAGAGCACATTACCCCACACCCAACGCCAATTTCCTTGCTAGCAGCAGACAGAACACCGGTGAAGAAAGTGATGAGGAGGCAGCTTCTCTCCGCTCCAGTGGTTCATTCCTCCATGCCCCAACCGTGGTTGTTTTTATGCCCCATGCAGAAAGGTAAAGCGTAGCACTTAGCCGTCTTCACACTGGGAAATGCTCGCTGCTCAGACCTACTGGGAACTTGGGGCACCATCATTGTTCCTGGAGAGATTACTTTCATTTTACAGTCCCATATGACTGATACTCTTTTAAAAAAATAGCAGACAGATTCTTGATCAACCTAGATGACTGTTTAATACCTACACATAGCCGCTCATTCCAGGGCCTGCATTTTTGCACTGCTGCTAGTAATCAATTTATAACCAGTGTGATCATTGACAGCATTTAACGTCTACATGTTGATAGGTATAACTGAAGGTTCTTGAGATGACACAGATGACATGGCCTAATATCCAAATGACAGCATCCCAGAAATGTTATTATATTAATTAAGTAAGTAATTATAACCACTTATGATGAATATTGAGATTTCCAATGGTCGGCTTGAAAGACATTGTCATGTGCTAACACTGTGTTTTCTGAAGTCACTGAATACTCTAGTAGGCTTCTTTACAGCCTGGTGAAAATGGCAGTGTGCTCTAATATGACTGGAGAAGCCTAACGAGGAAAGAATTGAGGCCGATCTAGTATGGGAATGAGATACCAAGGTCACCCGAAGGCCAAATTCATTCATCTTGTGCTGTACAAACAAAAGTTTAATGATTGTTGGAAGAAGGAAAAATGTGTGAGAGAACTGAGTCATGTCATATCCAGTAACTCAGACATAGTGGCATGGTTGTTAGTACCATTTCCAAAATACTGCACATGAATTCTTTGTGTGTGTTCATCTTTGTACTAGCCAGCTTGCAAAAGTTCATTATCAAAATATATAATTGCAGAGACACATGGAAAATACTTCTGTTAGGTGGTTCTTCTTAAATATTTCAGTACTGTTTGGATGTGTACTATTATATTGATTGCTTATAAACTCAAAAGAGTATATTTGGGACTTGGGATATAGTTCAGTGGTAAAGAACCTGCCTAGCATGTGTGAGGCCCTGGGTTCTTTCCCCAGTAATAGAGGGGAGAGGAGGAAAGGAAAGGGAAGAGGGGAGGGAAGAAAAGGGAGGGAGGGAGAAAAATTTTAACTATTTTAACAGAAAGTAATACTGATAATGATTTGAAGATAGTCTTCCATACTCAAAATCAAAAGGATCAGGTCAAAAAATTAAATATGAATAAACAAAGAACATATAAATAAAATATCTTCATATTATCAAACAATATTTCATGATTTTATTTCATTTACATTAAACCATACTGCATTAACATTGACAATTATATTTTTAATTTAAAGTATTTGTTACTCCTTAATTCATTTTGGTTTTATAGTTGTTTACTACCTAAAAGTACAAGGAAGTTTTACCCCTAATTACGTGTCTGAATGCATTTAACCCACAATATAATAAAATAATTCCATTTGCTATGGGAGGGAGAGGTCTAAAGTGAAAGAACAAAACTCCAAAGTGAAAAGTAGACAAAGACACTAGGGAAATGAGCATGCGTGTGGGTGCTGTCTGGCAGCGGCAGACTTTGGGCAAGTCGCCTAGCTTCTCTAGGCCTCAGCTTCCCTTCTCTGTAAAAGCAGTTGTCTGTGTGCTTATGTGTATGTGAGCTTCCGTATGTGGAGCAGACAAAGATCTGGAAAGCAACTCAGCCCCCTGATAACTTCTGAGAAAGCAGACGGTTTGGGGGATAGAAATGAAAAGTACTAAGCTGAACTCTCTACCATTTCTGTGATGTTTATATTTTATGCAAATACGTACATTTAATTAATTAATTAAAATATAGTTAAGTAAAATATACCATGATTTCGTACATTGAAAAGACCAAGAGATTACTCAAGTTGTGAAAAGGACAGACTTTGGCTTCCAAAAACTGCAGAATAAACTTTGACTCTGGTGCTTCTTATGAGCCATGAAAACTTAAGCAAATCATCTCTCCATTCCTGTTTTCCATCTAAAAGACATAGTGATATTGGCTATGTGAATATTATAAGGTGTAAATAAAGTACACAATTTGGTGAACACAATGCCTGGTCCATGGGGAATGTCCAACACATAAAAGCCACTAATTTTTCTTATTCTAGTAATTACTATTAGTTACACTTGTTTTATGAGATTAGGGTTACTCTGGAAGTAGCCAAATGGTCTACCTGATCCATGCCGTGGTTCTCTGACAGACACTGTTATCTGCCCCTCAGGTCCACACATCCCCCTTCTCCATGTGCTCTGTGCCTTGGAAGGCTGGACCTTAAGACTTACGTCAACAGCCCGCGTGCCTGCCAGCCTCCACATATGTTCTGCCATCACGTTAAGCTGGTAGGAAGGAGACCGAAAGAAAGGTGGGCTAAGAGAAAAGTCAGGTATTAATTTTCACAGCGTCTTTCCAACTAGAAGGCCACTGCTTGGATGTTTCTCTCCTAAAGCCTGCAGCTTTAGTCCTTAGCCCTCTCTGGCTCTGGGAGAGCAGCTTGGTGGCAAGCCCTTCCCTAGCATGCCCAGGGCCCAGCATCACTGAAAGAATCATCCATACACTCACACACTCCTCTGCTTTTATGTAGGAGTCCGTACACTCAAGCACTTTTGATTGTGCTTTTTCCTGCGTGTGCATTTCAATAAAAAGTGTGCTTAGAAAGGGACACAATGGGTAATTACTAATTTTGAAGACTAAAGGTATATGTATCAATCACTATATTTAGCTCCTTACACATATTGTCTTCATTATCTTCACGAAGCCCTCTGAGGTTGGTATATTATAAACAGTTCTTCCTCTCTTGCCTGTTCCGTGTTTTTCTCTGTACAATTACATTTATTTTCTTCCAAGGATTTGACACATTAGGAAACTGTGGTCCTTGTTCATGTGTTTGTTTATTGTCCGCCCCATCTGAATGGGCGAAAGACTCGATCTTTTTCTTCACCACTGTGGCTGGGGTGCCAGCTGAGTGCCTGGAATAGAACAGTTCTTCAGCAGACGGTAACAGGTACTAAATATATGAGCATCAGAATTTTGTAAAGAAAAGGACTCTAATGTGAGTGAAGCAATCACATGTGGGACCAACTTGAAATGGCTGTGCAGAGACACGCTTTCTAACGGCACAAGTTCCCCAGGACGGCGGGAGACCCACGCTGCAGGAGAAAGAGCTAGAGCTGGGGGAGGCGCCCGGGCTGAGGCGGGCTTGGTTTGCTGCAGGGATGAGAAGGGCTGTGAACCTCGAGCACAGGGGCCGGGAGCCGAGGAGCCCACACTGCCCAAAACACTGCGCATTTGTGCGTCCACGTCTTTCCTCCTGCCAGGCCTTCTGCCTCTAAAAGGGAAGCCTCTAAAATTCTATGCAGGATTCAAGGCTATTTTCAAGTTTCAGTCTCTCCTGAGGACTTCAGCTCCAAAGCTGGATGCAGTAGTGTTTCTATAACCCACGCTGAAGGCCTCACCGCAGGCTGCCTTTACTTCTTCCGAGGCAGTGTCTTCATTCTCCCTGTTTTGCTTATGTGTGCATGCAGCTAATTCTCTTATCTACATAACAAGCAACTTAAAGACAAAAGAAACTGTCTTCTCATCCTTTTGGTACCTTCATTCCACTGTTAGTATAGTGTGGATGTTGTCCAGGCTGAGTGCACTGGAGACATGTCATGAGTTGGCAGATATGAGACGTACAAAAGTAGAGGGAAGCACTGAGTGTATAAAAGCAGAAGGCAGGGAAGAGGGATGGACCGGGGATGCTTTTATCTGCAAGCAACAGAGAAGGGGACCAACTCAGACTTATACAGCAAAGAGCTTATTTTTATTATATAATCAGAACTAGGCAGTCACAGCCCATGTAAGGGTCCAGACACTTGATATATGTCTACTCAGCCTCCTTCACAAGTTGGCTTTTGCCCTTGTGGCTATCTCCGCATGGGTGCAAGACGGTTTTTGCATTTACAAGTAACTTGTTCACTTAGCGGAATAAAGAAAAAGGGAACGAATGGTCAAGGGACAAGCCGGCTATACGGTTCCTTTCACAGAGAAATTTAAAAATCGCTCTAGCTACCAGCATGTTCAGCCTGCATCTCATTGGTCAGAACTGGGTTTCAAGGCCAGAAATAAAAGGAGCTGAGAAATAAAGGAACACTTTCACATTTTTGGCACAGACCTGACTCTGGGCACCTGCCACCAGAAAAAGCTCAGAGTTTCACTGAGATGAAAAGAAAGCTATTCCTGAGGGTAGGAAATATTTCAGCCTAGGGGTGATCTGTGCCCAAAACTGGATAACAGTTACAAAAAGTGAAGTAGGGATTTCGAACCGCAAACCTACAATGTAAGTGAATAAAATAGGCAGGTGATTTCAGTGCCGCTGAATCTTATGTGGATGGCGCTCCCTGGAGTGATCTTCACTTCCGCAAGGAAAGGGGCCTTCTCCCACTGTTCTTGAATCAAGCAGCATCCTTGGTTATCTTTGTGACACTTTCAATAGAGACAAGAAAGGGTATAAGAAATATTCAAACAATCTTATGAATTCTACTATAAGACGAACAACAGTGTTGTCACACCGATGTACAGCAACTGGAACTTAGCTTCAACATCTGAAGAAAATGGGGGGGTGCGGAGAGGGCAGGGATGGTGGTGAGTCGGCTCTGTCCCAAATGAGCGACAGAAGCTACCAGAAATTCAGTTTCTATTGATAGTTGCCTTTGTGGAATGGTATCAGATTTTTCAAGAGAATATGGAAATAAAGACTTTTTGTGAAACCTCATAATTAAAGGTGAATAACAAATGTGGGAAGTTGCAGGTGTTGAGAGGTGAAATGTTTGGAGGCCTCTGAAAGCAGCTGTCAGGGACAAGAGCACTCACCACAGGCGGAGCCCGGTGACTTGCCTCTCGGCCTCCCTTACCACTGCCTGTCACAGACTTTCCCCGGCATGCTCCTTTCCCTTCCCAAAGTGTGGAGAGTCCAGTCAACTTTGAAAAGAAAAGTTTAGCACACTCAGCCACCTTACCTTTGACAAAGAGCCAAACATGTTCACTGGAAGAAAGATAGCCTCTTTAATAAATGGTGCTGGAAAAACTGGCTCTGTACATGCCGAAAACTAAAACTAGACCATGTCTATCACCATGCACTAAACTAAAGTCAACATGGATCAAAGATCTAAATACCAAAACAGAAACACTAAATCTACTGGAAGAGAAAATAGGTAAAAATCTCGAAGACATAGGGGTAAGGCAGAGAGGTCATGAACAAAAACCAGACTACAAGGGAAATATTTTAAAGAATCAACAACTGGGATCTTATCTTATTAAAAAGTTTCTGCACATCAAAAGAAATCACCAACAGCATAAAAAGAAAACTAAAAAATTAGGAAAAAAATTTAGCCTACTACCCCTCAGACAAAGGACTTCTATCTAGAACATATAAACAATTAAAAAAAATCAGGCCCCCAAAATTCAAAGACCAGTCCAAAAATGGGCATCTGAGATGAATATTTATTTCTCAGATGAAGAAATATTAATGGCAAATAAATAGATGAAAAAATGTTCAACATTATTAGTCATTTGAGAAATGCAAATTAAAACAACACTGAGATTCCATCTCACCCCAGAAAGAATGGTTATCATCAAGAAATCAACAAATAACAAATGCTAGAAAGGCTGTGGGGGAAAAGGAACCCTTCTCCACTGATGGTGGGAGTGCAGACTGGTGAAACCACTGTGGAAATCAGTTTGGAGATTCCTCATACAACTAGGATTAGAAGCCCCACTTAACCTAGCTATTCCCCTTCTGGGTATTTCTCCAGAAGAAATAGAAACATCATACCACAGCAATATCTATGCACCCATGTTTCTAGCAGCACAATTTGTCATAGCTAAACCTTGGAAACAATCCCAATGCCCACCAACTGAGGAAGGGATAAAAAAGATGTGGTATTTTTACACAATGGAGTATTACTCAGCTATAGAGAAAGATAAACTCTAGACTTTTACATGTAAATGGATGCAACCAGAGGCCATACTCATAAGTGAAATAAATCAGACCCACATGTGTAAACATCATATTGTCTCCCTAATGTTAAAACATGGAAGAGTAAATAAAACCTGAAATGTACAATAGATAAAATGAAAGGGAAAGAAATTCCTCAAAGAAAGGAACAACCAGGATGAGGGAAAGAAGAAAAAGAAGGAAAGAACTAAGGCAAAAAAAATATATATATATATATGAGAGAGAGAGAGAGAGAGAGAGAGAGAGAGAGAGGATAGCTGGGATAACTATACTGCTGATGTCTGGTGGTTTACTGAAAGGAACAGTTAATGCTTAAATTTTTTTTATATATTTTGACCAATTTTGCGTGCTTATATCTGGTAATCTGAGCAACTGATATGAAGACAACAATATGCAACATAAAACCATCAGTGAATCCCCACCATCTTGTCTAATGAAACTCTGTATTGTCTCTAATGTTTTTTAAGATTATTCTTTTCTTATTCTCTTGAATGGTTTGATCAATCTTCCATTCTTACACCTGGTAATCTGAGCAACTTCGTTGAAGATAGCAGTGTACAGTGTGGCAGCCACCATAAATTCCCATCACTTGGGTTGAAACCCCGTATCATTTTTAAGGTTCTTGCTTTGTTTTGTTTGCATTTTGCTATTGTTCTTTTTTTACTAGTCTCTTTAAAAGAAAAAAAAAGAAAAGAGAAGTTTTTGAATGAGGACATTTTTCACTCAAAAACTGGAGTTCATTTCTAAAAGCAAACATCGTTTACTTATTGGAAGCTCTTCCCAGTTTTTCACTAAGGGCCATTGTCTTTGTCAGTAAAAATTATACCATTAATATGAAAAAAAAACAAACCCAGGTCTGGTTTCCACGAAAAGTCCTTACTGATTCAGTGATGCTGTGGTGTCTTCTTTCTTTGTTTCTTTCTTTTTTTTTTTGGTTTTTCTCCGGTACTGGGAACCGAACTCACAACCTTGCGCATGCCAGGCAGGTGCTTTTTGCCACTGAGCTAAATTCCCAGCCCCTGTGTCTTCTTTCTTTGATTTGATTCCTTTCATCTAGAAAGTACAGTTTCCTTTGTAAGTAAGCCCAATGGCTTTTTGTGCTTAAGAAAGTGCTAAATGTCTTATTTTCTCAAATGTTCCAAAGTAAAACCTCAATAAATAAGGCTCTCACTTTAGCTGTGAGTCTTTTGGTAGGCTTATATCAAAATCAGGAGTAATTTGACAGAAAATATCCTCCTTCCTTTGCAAAATAATATTCCTGGCGATTTATGTCACTGTAACTGAACAGCACAGCCATTCCTCAGTCTCAAATCTAATACTGTTTTTCTCTCATAGCGGTGGAGATATACCCTGCAGACAGCTGTCTGACCCTGCTACCATAACTTACATCTGCCTTCCTCGCAGCTGGGCCACTGTGCTGCTTTCTCACCAGGTTTATAATATTCTTTTTCCCCTAAGAAATCTTTTGGACTTTTATGTTCTAGTCTCCTTCTCTGCAATATCAAAGAAAATGCAATAAATTACTAAAGGTCGAATGGTTCTTTGACAAGTGGGTCCTTCACACTTCATAGTTTTGATTAGTACCAAGACAGCTTCAGCAGCTCTCCCCATGTGAGTAACTGTAGTTTATCCATCTGCTGTCAATTTTTTGAATGATCTCTAAATTCCTTTCCTGTTCCTAAGCATAATGGACATTATCTGCCCTGTTTATCTGGTTGTCAGTGCTTTTCTTGCTGTGCCCACGGTGGTTATTAGGCTCGATCTTCCTTCAACACAAATCACGGAGAAGCCACAATTTGATATTTACGATTTACATCCTTTGTCATTTCAAACAGCATTTGAGGTCATTTTGAATGAAAATTTATAGGAGAGTTAATTAAAAGAAAAGTGAAAAGGATATCTTTTTTAGGGTCAAGAATAAGATAATTCCCGGGCGCACGGGGATCCTCGGGTAGGGAGCGCCGGTCTTTGGATCAGCGGCTCACTCCCGGCCTCGTAGTTCCCCGGAAGGAGGGCTTCCTGCGCACAGGGAGCCATGGGCAGGGAGCGCCGGTCTTCCGGCTGGCTAGCTTCCTGCCTCGTAGGCCCCCAGAGGGAGGGCCCCCAGCGCATGGGGAGCTATGCGGCCGCAAGCGCTGTTGCAGGCCGGCCCTTAGGCCGGCTGCCGCTGCTCAATTGAGATCTATCACGACACAGAGAAACAGTGACACAATTGGCCCACCATGCACCGACTGCAGTTGCCCACCCACGGATGTGTGTGAATCATTCAAACTTTGAACAACCCCTGGGAATACATGCCATACAATGGGCCACTCTTGCTCCTGCCACTGGGAACCAGAAAGGTCCAGAGCCAGCGGAGGAGCAGCTGCTGAACAAGGACTCAGAGAACATGAGAATGCAGACTAAGCCCACGGAGTCAGAGGTCCAGTGGACTGGGGTCACGAGAGCCGCTCAGAAGCTGTAAACCAGGAGGACCTTGCACAATACCTGCAGAGACTCACTGGAAGCCATTCTTCCCCTGACAGTACAGGCTGTGGTGGAGCTCCGGAGAAGTCTGCAGCAGGATTCCTGCTGCCTGTGCTGACAGTTGGGGAGAGGACACTAACTGGTTGTGGGGTCCCAATGCGATGGGAGGCTGGCGAGAAAACGCTACAAAAAATGGCTTTCACCCCAGATGACTCAGTTGATTTTTGACAACCCTTAGGCTGTAACTACTTGTTAGATCCTTCTTGTGTATCTCTGTCTTCCTGAGAAACCACTTTGAAGATACCACCATGTATTAAAGCAGTCATTGATATTTTCCTACTAATCTATCCATAACTCTGTAATGTTTGTATTGTTCCTATCCTATTTCATAAATGGATCCAAGTTTATTATTATGTGTTTCCTACAACAACCATTGAGAATTATTGAATGATTATTCAATAGGTCACTCATGTATAGTTCTATTTATCTTCTTTAGAAGCCACTTTGAAGATACCTAAGTATAGTACAACAACTATTGATAATCTCCTACCTCTTTTGTCTGTAACTCACTATCATTTGTCTATTTGTTTTCCTGAGAAACTATCTTATAGATAACAATATGTAAAACAATAACAATTGATAATTTCCTACCACTTTGTCTGTAATTTGGTAAGCCCCTCCTATTATTATGTTATCCTTCTTTTACTCTTTAAAATAAAAATAAAAAAAGAATAAGATAATTATTTTCACAGAGCATAAAGTTTGGCTGGAAATTTTCCAGCACACCAATGAAAAGGTTATAAAGCCCTCATCAGGAGACAAGTAAACCACATGAGGTCTTCCTTCAACAAAAATCTATTTAACCAGCGTCTGTGAAGGACTCATAACACCTTAGCAGCACTTTCACTTCATGGACATGAGGACAGACCCGAAGAGTATACAGTGTCCAGCAGAGTAGGCGGGCATATAAAATGTGGTGTGAGGTAAATTCAGTGATTGCAGTCTGCACAGGACGCTGGAGTGAGGAGAAGCTGCCTCTCTGGAGGGAAAAGCAGACCCAGCACAGAATTCAC
Source organism: Chinchilla lanigera (assembly GCF_000276665.1). Taxonomy (NCBI): domain Eukaryota; kingdom Metazoa; phylum Chordata; class Mammalia; order Rodentia; family Chinchillidae; genus Chinchilla; species Chinchilla lanigera. Next base: position 11,736,400 of record NW_004955448.1, on the reverse strand, counting down.
ACTCAGGGTCCCTGTGCACCAGAGGCTTGAGCTAGAACACATCTTATGCCAAGAATACTTGAGGCTTCAATTAAAAAAAAGAACTGTGCAGTTTGTAGTAGGCAAACATTTTCAATTTGTGTAAAATTTTAACTGTTTCCTCTTTGAGGTATTAACATTACATTTGGGGTATTTCAAGTTCAAAAATCCATTAAATTTGAAATGACTGGGTACATGCATATCTAGAATAAAAACACACTCTAAGAGTTATAAAGTATAAAACACAGGCTGTGCTGCCCTACTTAAGAGCAGTTCACACAAGCCAAACTTGTAAGACTGTGTTTTTAACCTACAAAAGCCTCGAGGTTATCTCTCTTTATAGCTGAGTAATACTCCGTTATATAAAAATACCACAACTTTTTTATCCATTCCTCAGTGGATGGGCATTTGGATTGCTTCCACCATTTAGCTATTACAAATCGCGCTGCTATAAACATGTTCTATTGTTTTTGTGTTATTTTGTAAATGTGTGTGTTTGTTAATGTTTTTGTTCTTTTATCTTTAAAATGAAAAAGATGGTGTTTTTAATCGACATCAGGATTAGCGTGGCCCATGGGAAAATTTGATCACCCAGTTTTGGAGGGCAGCCAAGACGACCAGATGCAGTGAGCTTCACGGGGGACACTGGGGATGCTAGGGGTCCCCAAACACTGACCAGTGCTGCCATGTAGGGAACCCGCTAAACATCCCCAGCTGCTGTAGCCGGAATGTTTACATTCCTCTAAAATTCCTCTGTTGAAATCTACTCCCTCATGTGCTGGCATCAAGAGCCTTTGGCTGTTGATGAGGTAAGACGGACTTTGCCCTCAAGAATGGGATTAATGCCCCAATAAAGAGAAGCCTTAAAGGATCTGCAGGCCCCCCACAGTAAGAACACAGGAAGGAGGCGCTGTGTGTGGAGAACAGGCCCTCATCCAACACCAAATCTTCTGGCAGTTTGACCTTGTGTTTCCCAGCCTTTGGAACTCTGAGCAATATGCCTCTATCATTTATAGATTTCCCAGCCTCAGTTATTTTATTATAGCAGCCCAAAGGGACTGAGACACAAGCTGTGGATATGCTGGGAGGCAGGGGGATGTCTAGCTTGCCAAGCTCACTCTCGGCTATTGTGGTGGGCTGAATATTGTTTTCCCTGATACAACACCTCCTAATCCCCAGATACATCACCTCCTAATCCCCAGAAACTGTGACTATGTTACGCTACATAGCACAAGGGACCTTGTGGATGTGACTAAACCGAGGATCTCAAGATGGGGAATGATTCTAGATGATCCAAGTGAGCACAAAGTAATAATAATGGTGCTTCTAAAAGGGAGGTAGAAAGAGTCACAGAGAGAAGGCAATGTGACAACAGAAGCAGAGATTGTAGTGACATGATTTTAAGGTAAAGGAAGGGGGCATGAGCCAAGGAATACAGGCAACCACTAGAAAATGAAGGAGGCAAGGAAATGTAGTCTTGCTGACACCTTGGCTGTAATCGAGTGAAATTGATTTGAGAACAAAAGGAAGTGTGTTGTTTTAAGCCACTAAGTTTGTGGAAGTTTCTTAGAGCAGCAATGAGGAACTAATACAACAACTCGTTTGTCCTCCCTCCTTACCTGACAATGTGAGCCACCATATGCCTCAGGTTCCTTCAGGGGTCAAGGAAGATACAAGACCAAGCATGCAGCTTTCTCTATAAGCACACACTAGGAAGAGCAGGACATCCGTTCAGCACCTGTGATAAGAGTAGAATAGAGACACTGAAAGACCCTGGTCCTTGGGTGGTGTGAGAGCTGAGAGGGAAAGCCTCGGTCCAAGACCTACTTCTCCAGTGGATGAGGAAGGATCACTAACAAGTGAATGTAGGCCACAGCTTCGCCCTGCTTGTCTCTAAAGAAAGGCAACGTGTCCATAAATTCTACAAGGAAGAAGTTACTTGGATTCTTATGGTAATAGAGATTCATAATATAACAGGTAATGTCCTCAAATAGCAACTCTATAGAGACATTCTTAAAACATCAAGAGAAGCAGAGACCATACTAATTCAACCACAGCCCAAAGAAAGAAGTTTCATTTTTTTTTTTGTTTTGGTTTAGTTTGGTTTTTGGAAACAAAGTCTCACCATGCAGTGCAGGTTCTGGCTTGAACTATGTAGCCCAGGCTAGCCCCAAACTAATGGCAATCCTCCTACCTCAGCCTCCTGAGTGCTGGTATTGTAGGTGTGTGGCACCACACGTAGCTTTCTAGAAATAAGGTTTTATAAGAACAAGACAAATTGACTCAGAAAATGCTATTTGTGCCAGTCCAACTTGATAAAAAGCATACATTCTTTAGAGCACCTGGCTGAATTACCAAAAATAATTCAAGGAAACAAACTCAATTTTTAAAAAGTTGACTTTAAAACTCCCTGCATTAGTAAAGACATTAAATGCAAAGAAATTGAACAGGCCTTCTCCTGTGTGGTTAGAACCTGTTTATAGACTACTAAGTCTCTTGATCATAACAAGTAGGGCAGATTTGAAAATCTCCCAATGGAGGTAGCTCAGGGCACCAATTCTGGGCAGTTCAATTCGAAACTGAGTGTTATTGGATTTATACTCTACTATAGATCCTGGTGTTTAGTGAGAGGACCAAGTAATCGGATGTGATTGTACTAATTACAGAGAAATTATGTTTGTATATTGTGCATTTATTTTTTCAAAACAAAATGTTGATAATTACCCAGAGTTGACTCCACTCATAGAATTCTAACAATCCATTTCCCTGCAGAAATGGATAAATATTCTGACATGATTAAGCTTCCACCTTTGGCAACACAGGTCCTCTTTTTACAATGCCAGAACATTAAGGATAAAAATGTGAGGTGGAGGGGAAGCATTTTTATCCCTCCCCACTGGCCACGCACAGCTCTCTGCAGTCCCACGTCTCAGGCATCTGAGTCCACGAACTCAGAGTTCAAGACATTTATTATTTTTCATTCTCTTTATGTTATGTTATTCTTTTAACTCAGCTTACCTTCTTTTTCGAGTTTCCATCCTGCTGGGCTGGAAGGATACACAGCCACAAACCTCAGGGCTGCATCCTGCGCTCCAGAATCTTAGGCCATGGAAAGAGTTAGGAGTAGACTGCCTCTGAGATATCCATTGCCCCAGGTGAAGGTTCCTAGAATTTCAATGCCTTCTTGTCGCTGCCCTGATCCGTTTGGGTGAGTGAGAGTCTCTGTCAACCTGCCCCCAACAGCCTTCTTTCCCTAGTGTCTTGCTACCTTCCCAGCGTCCCCCTCAGAATTAGGGAACCGTACTGTGCATGTCTCATTTGCTTCCCTTGTAAGCTGGGGAGATAGTCTAATTCCTAAGGTTATTGCAAGAAAAAATAAGTATCTGCCAAGCTTTTAGAAGAGTGTCTCTCTAGAAGAATCTATATATGTGGACAGTTGCTAAGAGGCAAGCTCCCTGAAGGCGAGGACTTTTGTCTACTTGTTCGTTGCTCTTAGAGCAGTGCCTGGTATAAAGGGAGTCGATGGGTGTTGAAAGATTCAGGGCACGTTTTTCCTCTGCCCTCGTACTCCAGAGCGCCAGTCTCAGGTTCCCTCCTCCCTGGAAAATCTGCTACCAAAGAAATCTTTTTTTTGAGGATACCTAGCCAATATTTTGTATATGTGCTTTCTGGCCCTCGCCTTTCCTATCCATGCTCCCAAAGCCAGGAAGATATGCAGATTCTTTCTGCAAAGATATTCCCACAGAGAGGCAAAGAACAGCCTTTCTCTGCTTGAATGGAAGGAAGGGAAAGGAGGAAATATAGAAGAAAAACAAAGGTTAAGATTCTCAAAACATCATCCTACCTCAAGGACTTTAGCTCATTATTTTTTAAACTTTCAGTTTTGCATGAATGAATGACTCCTACACTTCTACAAAATTATAGGACTGTTTCTCATAGTGGTGATGTGAAACACAACGCACACTTATTCACATATTAACTGAGTCTAATTAGTGTGTGAGTGATGGCTCTGTCAGCACTTTGGCTCTGCTGAGCGGTTTCCTCCTGGCCCCCTCGGGAAAGGATGGGCCAGGCTCCGGGTACTCATAACACGGAATTCTATCAGTGGGCCGTTTGCCTTATTTGATAAACGCTCTATTCCAGTTGTTAAGCACACACAGCCCATATCCAAACATACCGTATCTACCTTTTGAACACAGGTGGGGCAAGTAGGTCATAGAAAACTCCTAGCAAATAAGATTTTATAATAGAGCTTCCCTTCTCCACCCTTCCTCCCCTTCACCCAGCTGGAAGAAAGCTTAGAAGCTGTTCCTCGGCCAAAGCTTTCTGGGTTTCTTTGCCAAAAGACACACCCAGGAAAGCTCTTTTGCCTATATCCAGTTACACCAGTTTTCATTTCCATAAAGGGCCCTACAGCTCGGGTGCCACGTTAATTTGGCTTCTTCTGGAACAGCAACACGGAGCCTGCAATTTCTCACTAATATTTATGGTGAAATTGTCAAATACTCATTTCAAAATAGCCCTGTGAGTGGTTTCAAATCTTAGTTTAAGCAAGATACGTTTTCTTTTTCTGTTTTCAAGTCAGAGTTGAGACTAGACTTTAGTCTATGCCGTGCTGCCTAGAGGGGGACATGGTGAATGATTTTACTAGCCAAGACATCTCTCCCTCAGTGTAAATATTCTCCATGGCCGGTGTTACACAATACTCACATGGTAACTACTGGCAAGGACTGGAAATTAACACAATATGGAGGAAAAAGCCCTGGATAAAAGTTATAATATCTGCATCCCAAATTATGGCCTTCATATTGTTGGTCCTTGGGGAAGTCAGTGACCCGTCTATTCAGTTTCCCCTTCCATATGTTATTTTTGTATATTTTTTCATATCATAGAATTATATTTGCAATATGGTAGCTTCTTCATTGACTCTAGAATCTATTACTTTAGGAGGAAGATAATACCTGAAATAGTCATCCTCCCCGCCCAAAGATGCCTTTTGTAAACTTCATAGTGGAAACAATAGTTCTAAAATCTTTCCACTATGTTTTTGTAGCAAAAGCAAATCTTGGAGGAGGGTGACCTGTGTATCTCAATTTTCCCAGGACTTTTCCAGTTTGTCATGGAAGCCCAAGAATCTTCCTTGGTCCCAGGGCAATCAGGGATCACACCACTTGGAAGTATCATGATGAACAATAGTGCAATGATAACAGAGTTACGGTGGAAAGAATGTGAGGAGGAATGGGTGTTCTAGTAATCTAACAACAAATCGCCTCTGAAAAGCGATCCAAGAGCAGCCATGTTTCTGCCCATGAACCTGAGCACTGAATAGCTTAGCTGGGAGGTCCTCACTCAGAATGTCTCTTGAGGCTGTGGTCAGTGACTGCCGTCATCTGGAAGGTTTCTTAGCTCATGTCAGCTCCTGGGGTGGGCACACTTGAACAGCTAATAACATATGTTTTTCAGGTCTCTGAATCTCTTCCCATGCGGTCTCCCCAAAGGAAAGCCTCAGGGGAGATAGACACGTTGTACAGTGGCCAAATGGTCTTCAGGTAAGATCTAAATGGAATCAGTAGAAGCAGAACAACTATCCTCATCTCACACAGCACCACTTCTGCCATGTCTTTTTTGGGAAGGAGTCACAAAAGCCCAGGGCAGGAGCTCCAGAAAGGACCTCAAGGCCAACTGAACCCAGAGAATAAACTAAGGTTTTTCCAGACGCAGGACAGCAAAGTGCCCCAAACCCCACTGCCTGACTAAACTGACAAGGAGGGTCACTAGGAAAACAGAGTAGCCAGAGAGCAGTCAGACTGGGCCCCGCTCTTCCCTGCCACTGGGGGTCACGTGCGCCATTGCCAACATGGACAGAAGCAGGCGAGGAGAAAGAAAACCTGGGAGTGCTTTAAGGACAAGAAGACTAAGGTGGTGAATTTGAGCAAGTAGGTAGGACCATTTCCTAAGGTGGGGAAGTCTGGAAAGGAACAGGTTAGGGAGAGTACGGGTGGAGTAAGGAGTGGTTTATTAGAGAAGCTAAATAGGCACTGAGACCAGGAAAGGCAGGAATATACTCATTTTAATAAAGCAATAAACAAAAGCCTTACCCAAGTGCTGACATTTAAGAAAGGTGTGAAGGTATGCGGGCCAGCCCCAACAAAGGGCACTCCAGGTGGAGGGAAGGTTGCAAAGGAAATGGAGTCATGTGAAGGAGATAAATTAATTGGCAGCTTAAAGTCCTGGTTCCTTCTCCGTCTCTGCTCCCATGAGAAAAATCAAGTCAGTTATGGGGGGGGGGTCTCTTTTGCACTTCGAAGATACAGTATGAAAAATGGATCCCGCTTCTTTGATGACGTCACTCCCTGGTCTCCAGTAACACTGGCTTCATTTGGCTCCCTCGGTGTGCCGGGCATTCCCCACCCCCCGCCCTTGAGCCTTCGCACCTGCTGTTCCCTTTATCTGGAATGTTCTTTCCTGAATGCGTTCACCGTTCAGCCCTCACCTTAAATGTCAACTTCTTTTTTGTTCTTGGGTTTTTGAGACAGGCTCTTGCTGTGTAGTCTACGCTGGCCTCAAACTCCCTACGCAGCCCAGGCTGGCCTCACACCTTCCACCCTCCCACCTCAGTCTCGTGAGTCCGGGGATTGTAGACCTGAGTACTGGAATGAAAAGCATGGACCACCATACCCAGTTTAAAGGTCACCTTCTCTGTGAGGCCTTCATTTACTGCTTTATCAAAATGCACCTACTTTTACATTTTCTGACCTCCCTAACCTGGTCTTCTCAGGACTTCCCCATCTCAGAAAACAGTATGACATATTTGATTGTGTCAAAAGCCACAGTCCTTCTGATCAACCTCTCCTTTCCCTTTACAACCCTGACATTTCTGCCTCCAAATAGGTATCCTGAATCCATTCCCTTCTCTCACTCACCTTCGTCCTGTTCTAGGTCACATCCTTCTTGCCTGACCTGAATGCGGAGTCCCATAACTGCTCTTGCTTCTGTTCTTGCCTCCTCACACATCATTCCATGTTATATCCAGAAAAATATTTTGCAAATGTAGACTGGATCTTTCAACTACTCTGTTTAAACCTTGAACAGCCTCAAGAGTCTTCATCTCGCCCCACAAGCCCTGCGTGGTCTCAGCCTTGCTGAGGTCTCTACGGAACAGCACATCTCCCACCCTAAATGTGGGACCCACTGACACCTTCCTGCCTCAGCCTTGGCTCTTGCTCTACCTGAAACAATCTCTCCCAAATCTTAACATAGATGACTTCTTTCCATCACTGAGGCTTTAGCTTAAATGTTATCTCCTTGGAAAATGACTACTCTGATCCTCCCTCCCTGCTAATCTCCAGAGTTCTCTTTGGTCTTCTTTTCTTTACAGCAATTAACGCTGAGATGAAATTACGTATTATCGACTCCCTCTTCCACGTATATACTTACGTGAGCTCCCTGGGAGCAGGTCCCTATATCCTCAGCACTCAGAACAACATCTGGCTCAGGGTGCTCACAAAGCATTAGATGAATGAACACATGAATGAATGGGAAACACTCTTTGAAGAAAGGGCATTTTCTTCTTGTCTCAGTTTCTTCACCTATAGAAAGAGGCTAGTTAATACAGCAGTCTCTAGGGCTCCTTTTAAAACCACCTGGGATTCTTTCTGTAATCGAATGGACACTCTAATAGTTGCTTCAGTCAGGGCATCTTTTCTTCACAAGAACTATTTCAGGCTTCTAAATTATCAATTAATGTCTGCAAAGAGAGAGTGAAATTCTATTGGTTAATAATACAGTTGACACTTGCCAAAAAAAGGCAGAACCAAGCAAAATATAAGTCCTTCACTACAACAAAGGTTGGAATAAATGATCTATGCTCAGGATTTATTTACAGCTGGGATTTAGTTTTCCTTGGAGTTGGCTTCTCTGGGCTGACTAACCAGTAAACGCAAGAAAACACAGAATCAAGATTTTTACTGCAAATGGTTTGTGGTGTTCCCCTCTGAGGCAAAATTCTTTATTGTCAGCAGTACATGGTTTTCAATTTCTTTCATTTTTCAAGTTTTTCCTGACTGCCACCCCCAAATCTGCTAGGTAGAAGAAATACTCTTACCTTGACAGAGTTCCCAGCTATATGACCTCAGTTTAGAGCCTACCAGTGAACAGCAGTAGGAGGACTTTCTTTTGACAAACTAAGAAGGTACTAAATTCTCTTTAAGCTTCAGAATAAGCACATTTCAAGCCAGTCCCCATGGTCCATTTTACCATATACAAACACACCCAGCTTCAAAGGTTAAGGCATGAAAGAATAAGCTTTGAGTAAAAGCGAAAGTTTGATTTAAGAAATGCCAACTGAAAAGAAATCTCAGCTGTGCATGGAATAATTCCTTACTGTCTTCACTATTTTTGTAATCAAATCTATCTTTCAAGTCTACTTCAGAAGCTTCCTTCTCCACTAAATTTCTCCCCAATCACCCAGATCACTATAAAATCTCCTTGTTCTCAAGTCCCATGAACTTTTTGTGGAATTACTGAATTTTTTTGACTCAGGTTTCACAGATGGTTTTTTTAATATATGCTCACCTCCCAGTAAACTATTCCTCTACTGTAAAGTACTTACAGGGCAAGAGCCTCCCCTCCCTAGAGCACTCAAGAAGCCTAATATCACAAAGAGTTTTTCAATTTAATCACTGTCTTTATTGAAATTATTGATAAAAGACACATTTTGAACTATTAACGAGAATTTTTACTTAACACTTAGATTTTAAACTTTGTGTTTTAAAATACTTGTAGATTCACAGGAAGTTGCAAAATAGTACATAAGTCATCATAATCTTCATCCAGGTTTCCCAAAACAAGCAAAGCAACTAAGACAGTAACATCTTACTACAATATCAAAACAGGAAATTGACTTGAGTATATTGCTGCTAACTGGACTGTAGGCCTTTTTCAGTTTTTACAGATGTGCACTTATTTTTGTCTGTATGTGTAGTTCTATATAATTTTACCCCATCTATGTTAGTCAGCTCTCTGTTACTATGACAAAATACTTGAAATAATAAACTTATAAAGAAAGAAGGTTTATCTCAACTTAGAGTCTCAGTCCATGTTTGATTGGCCCTGTTTTGGGCAGCCTGAACTGAGGCATCACATCATGACAGCAAAACAAAGATGATCACCTTATGGTGGCCAGGAAGCAAAACAAAGAAAAAGCAAAGAAGCACGGTTTCACAATCCACTTCAAGGGCCTTTCCTCAATGACCAGAATACCTCCCACTATGCTCCAACTCTTAAAGTTTCCACAACAATAGTGCTAAGCTACAAACTAAGCCTTTAACAGTCTCTGGGGTACATTTACAATCTAAACTGTACCTGTGCATGTTTACGGAGCCATCACCACAATACAGATTCAGTACTGTTCCACTACGACAAAAGAACCCCCTCATATTCCTCTTTGGCATCCAGCCCACTTCCCTTGCATGTCTCTGCTTCCTTACAACCACTAATCTGCCCTCTGTCTCTGCAGTTTTGTCATTCTGAAAATGTTATATAATGAAATTACATAATATATACCCTATTGAGATTGGCTTTTTTGTTTTTTACTCATCATAATGCCCCTGAACTTCATCCAGGTTGGTGCGTGTTACCAATTTATTCCTCTTTATGGCTGAGTAAGCATTAATTATATAGATGTACTGGAGTTTGTCTATTTCCAGTTTTTAGCATTTACATACAAAACTCTCTCTATATATCCACTTACACAAGTTTGCATGAATTTGAGTTCTCGTTTCTCTGGGATAAATACCCAAGAGCACAGCTGCTGGATCAGATTCCCAGTGATGTATGAGAAATTCAGCTTCCCTGCATTCTCTCCAGCATTTAGTGTGATCACAATTTTAGCTCATCTGATAGGTGTGTAGTGGCCTCATTGTGGTTTTAATTAGCATTCTCCTAATGGCTAATGATGCTGAACATCTCTAAATGTGCTTATTTAACACTGATATTGATATAGGGGAAAGCAACTCCCAGCCAGCTAGATGCCCGGTACAAGTTCATTTTCTAAAATTAAAGAATGAACTTAGGAACAACAGAGAATAAGAGCAGAATATATTTATTGGGGTAAAGAAAGCTTCTGTCCAAGAGAGAGACAGAAGGGGTCCCAAGTGGTTTGCCAAGGACCCTGCCTTCTAGGGATTTTTAAAGAGCAAATCCATGACCCACCATGAGGTGGGTCCGAGGTGGGGAGAATGGGAAATCACAAGGTGGGCATGAGGTGGAACAAAACTATAGTCAACCAATAATATTACAAGTATAATTGCTAAGGTAAAATTGAATAAATTGGTATCAAATGGGGAAGCAAGTCATGTAGCAAGCAGGTATGAATACAGAATGGGGCCTTCCCTGTAGGGTACTGAGTTAGTAGCTCTTCCTGATTTTCTCAAGGTGAGCAATACCTATTTAGAATATCAATCTCCAATGTTTATTCTTAGGAAGTATGTGAGTGCACTTGTTTTATCTTTTGTCTTGAGGTCTGGCCCATATGGAGGTGTCTGTCTCTCCCACAGTTGTAACGTATCTCATCTACTGAACTGGCTCCTTCGAGGGCCAGGCCTTATCTCACTGCCTATAATATTTTTATCAAACTTAATTGCCTGTAACAGTATGTCTTCTTTGGTGAAAATATGTATTTGAGTCTTTTATCCATTTTTTTAATTTGTTGGCTTTTTACTGTTGAGTTGGAGAGTTGCTTGTATACATCTTCATCAAATATGTGTGCACAAATATTGACAGTCAGTCTGTAGCTTGTATTTCTGTGCTCATAACAGGGTTTTTATAGCACAAAACTTCCAATTTTGAGGCAAATCCACTTATCAACTTCTTTTATAGATGTGCTTTGAGTAGCATATCTAAGAACACTTCACCTACCCCTAGTGTAAATGATTTTTCCCAGTGTTTTCTTTTAGAAGTTTTTACAGTTTTACATTCTTTGGTAATATAGTTTTACACTTTATACTTAAATTCATGACCCTTTCTAAATAAACTTTATTATAAGATATCAGCATGAAGTTATGCCTCTTTTTTTCACCCTGTGGATGCCCATTTCTAGAGAACCATTTGTTGAAAAACTCTTTCCTCTATTGAAATGCTTTGCTTCTTCATCAGAAATCAGGTGGGCAGTATGCAGTAACAAAAATTGAACACAGATACTGAAATGGGTAGATGAACACATATATTCATAGCAATGTTGTGGTAGATGTATACATATTTGATATATGTATACAGTGTAATATTATTTGGTCACAAAAAGGAAGAAAGCATTGATTATATGCTATAAGGTAGATGGGGGTCAAAAATATTATGATGAGTGAAAGAAGCCAGATAGAAAACACAGCATATTGCACAATTCCATTTATATGGAATGTCTAAAATAGTAAATCCACAGAGACAGAACAAAGATGGGTGATTAACAGGAGTAGGACGGAGGAACAAGAGTCAAAAAAAGAACAGGGAGAGGATTTTCTCTTGGGGTGATGAAAGTGTTTGGAACTAGATAGAGATGGCAGCTATTCTGGGGTTTTCTCTCAGAGGAACACACCCCGGGGCCCCCATATACTCACACATTCCCCACTATTTCTTTCCCTGCTGCATTCAGATACAAGCTGACTGAACTGACACAATTAGCACAGGTTCTCAAGAAGCTGAAGACTTGCTCAAAACCATTGCGCATGATCACTTTCATTCTCTGCTTATCCATCTTACTGTTTCAAAAAACTCCTTCCAGGATTAAATTAATACATGTATTATTTAAAATTGTGTGCTTGATTTAAGTGGGAAATGGAGAGTTTTAATCTTCCTTCTACTCTACAGAGTTAGAGTGGAAATTACTATCAAAATACTTAAGTTTCCAGAGCTTGGCTTAATTTCAGTTTTTAAACTAGAGAAAAAGCCTCTGGAAGGCATTTCAAAGACACACAACGACTCCAACTAAGAGCTGCCTCGTGGAGCTGTGGGACACTCCAGTCTTCATTTACGGAAGGCTGGGCCTGCAATTGGGTTCTTCACCAGACAGGCTGGAGGTTAATGGAGGAGCCCAGTCCCATCTCACGCCTGTGCTTAACCAGCTAAAGAGCTCAGTTGTTGTGTCAAGTATACACTTTGCTAACTTTGTGGATCTGATATGAAGATTGATTTTTTTACTGCCTTGTCCTTCTCAGTGGCTTGATGAAGAGAATCAGTTCATGTCAGATTGTTGCTTAGAACCCTTCACTGACCTCCAAACGAAGACTAACAGGCCAGAGTGTTTTACAGGCCCCGTGGCTGTCTGGTTTCCTCTGGCATCTTCTCCTCCAATCCTGAGTCCTGTTCACCCTCGTAGCCAAATATTTGTGGTGGTGCACACTCATAAACCCATCTCTCTGTGCAACTGAGGCAGAAGGACTGCATGTTCAAGGGGAGACTGAGCAACTCTGTGGCTTTGCAAGACCTGGCCTCAAAATAAAAAATGAAAACAGGACTGTGGATATAGCTACTATGAAGGCCTTGATTTCAGTCCTCAGTACCAGAAAAAAAATAATTTGCCCTGCCCGTACTCTGCTCTGTTCTCTGCCAGCCCGGTGCCTTTGCATATGCTGCCTTTCTCCAGTTTCACTCAGGATAATCCCACCTGCAAAGCTCTCCTTGACCCTTCACTGCTGGGATAGGAATCCCTGTGGCAGTGCTCCTCTTTCCGTGGCAGTCCATCTGAGCTACAATTTTCTGCTTCATCTTTCTCTCTCATAAGACTAAAGACAAAGATTTTGCTGGGAAAATAATAAGTGCTCAACAAATGTTTTTATAAGTTAATAAGCTAATTAATTCACTGTTTCATGAGCTTTTTCTTGAGCTCTTATTTTACTGCAGGCACTGTTTTCAGCACGCAAATATAGCACTTTATAAGGCAAAGTATCTGCCTTCTTGGAGTTTATATTACAATGAAGGAAAGAGAACATAAATAAATAAATAAATACATATTTATATAACTTTTCAGGAGCTCTAAAGTATATTAAAGAAAGAAAAGCAGGATGGGTAAATAAATGAATGAATGACTCAGAGCTCAAAGTCAGGAAGCTCTAATTATATTGTCATAGAAGAAAATTGCTACAAATTCAACCTGGAAAGCACATGGATTTACTTATAACTCATACACACTCTACAAATAGTTATCGAGTGCCTCCTAGGTGCCAGCCACTCGCTGCTCTAGATACGGGATTCAGCAAGAGCAGAACAGAATTGCCTGTCCCAGTGCAGTGTGTATGCTAGAGTTAGCAGGTAAACATGTACTATGTCAGACAGTGATAAGTGCTTCGGGGAAAAATAAAGCAAGGAAAAAGACAAGTTCTCAGGTGTGTGTGAAGAAGTGGGAAGTTATTAATATTGTAATAAATCAGGGAAATTTTTACAAATAGAAGAACTGTTATTGCTTGTGTATAGATGGTCCCACAAAGCCTCAAGCAGTCACAGGTGGAGCTTGTTCAGAAGTAGTTGGATCTAGAATGTGTGATACTGGGATTAAGTGTATGTAATTACTAAATTACTCCACTGATTGGTCTGGCACCTGCCCTAAGCTGGGTAACCTAGATAGAATATAAAAGGGCAGAAAGAATCTGCTATTGTTGCTTGTGGCTTGTTGCTTGCTTGCTTTTGCTGTCTTCTGCCTGCCATGAACTCTTTCTCCTCTGCAATGCCCCTCTGCCATGCTATCTTGCCTTGGAACTAACTGCCTAAGGACTGAAACCTCGACAAATTGAGCCAAATAAACCTTTCCTCCTTTAACTTTGGGTGTTGGGTACTTTGTCTCAGCAACAAGAAAAGTAACTAACAATTTTTGAGCAGAGAGATAAAGGAGGTGAGGGAGGGAGGTGACTAAAAGGTCAAGAGGCCAGTCAAAGAGAACGGCAAGTAGAAAGACCTCTGCACAGGCTGAGGTCTCCAAGCTGAAGCCTGTTCCCACTGTGCAGGAGATGTGAGGGCTGCAGCTGAGAGGGCACAGATCAAGAGCCAGACACACCTGGCTTGAGACTCAGGACCGTACTTATTAGTTGCACGGCTTTAACAAAGTTTGTCATCTCCTTGAGTTTCCATATAACTAATACCTACCTAAAAACATGGTCCAATGGGATGATGGACTCTACAATCTGGGCTCTATAAAAATATAAAAAACGTGAAGTGACTGTGAGCGTGTGTGTGTGTGTGTGTGTGTGTGTGTGCGTGTTGCTAGGGATCAAACCTAGGGCCCCATGCATGCTAAGAAAATGCAAATGTTACTTTTAACTATCTTCTCGTATACCCGTCTTCTAAGATTGTCGGAAATGTTAATTTGATCACTTAATACAAGTGATATCAAAAACACTTGTTATATTTAAATACACAATGAAATTATAGAATTTAGTTTTTTTGGTAGGTTTATATTACACAAATATACAGTGATCCCTCTTCTATCATGGGAGTTAAGTTCCAGAGACCCCTGTGATAGGTGAAAATCTGCGAAGTAGCGGCATTATATTTATTCTACTATTTATACATATTTTAAGGATTTATAAAATTTTCCCACTCTCCTTTAAACCTTTCCTACTCTCTTATTAACCTTTCCCACATTCTTCTAAACATTTCATACTCTCTTAAACACTTTCTACACTCTTAAATCTACGTAATTTTAATGACATGTAAAATTCTAGATGGGTACTGGATGTGAAGTGGACAAGGAGAGATGCCGAACGTATGGGCACAGTGTGGGAGGGCAAACAGACTGATGCTACAGTCACTGAGCCAATCAGCACCCAGGATACAGAACACAGTGCTGTGGTTGGTTGCCTTCCATTCCATCAGCCAATAGTGTGCTGTGCACAGTCTCACTTTGGCAAACTTGTGCAAGCGGTAGTGGCGTACTGCATTTCCATTATGTATAGTATGGTCTTCATCTGCTAATGAAATACCTATGGTATTTTATTTCAATTTAATATTCTTTTAATGAGTTTGAATTAACATTTTTATATTGTTTTAAATTTTTAGGCAAAAATAATTAAATCATAAGCATTACATAAATACCTATGTACTGCAAAATCCCATGATATAGCAAAAACTCCATGATACAGAATTAGGTATTTTTTTTAAAAAAAACCCGTTATACAGTGAAGCCACAATAAGTGAACTGCGATATAGCAAGGGACAACTATATATTTATAGAATATTATTTATATAACATGGCTTATCAAACATTTGCTCAAACTCAGCATTCCTGGAAAGACTCATTTCTGATCACTATCAGTATCTACATTTCTCACATCACTCACATTAAATTTTTCAAGATTGATGTTTAGTTTTGTTTTCATGTACACTACAGTACGTATTGCAATGTAGTCATATATGAAAGCCACGTTTAGGTATTCTATGGGCAATACAAAGAATTTTAAGTGTAATCCTGGAACATGCAAGTCCCTTGGGAAACAACACAGGCATACATAAAAAGATAATCCACAAATAAGTCAGCAGCACATTCTGAGCATCAAGTGAGTAGCAAAGGCAATGTAGGAATGAGGAATTTGAGGCATGAGCTAGCGTACCAAAGAACACAATCAGGAAAGGCTTGCCGGTGGCTTGGGACTTGAATTGGTGACATGTGACTCAGATGGAACTAAGAGGAGGAAGAAAATCCCAAAAAGATATGGCAGGTCTTAGAGATACAAAACAGGAGATGTTTAGGAGACAGTGAATAAAGCAATGCTGCTGGAATCGGGAGCAGAGCTCAGGCACAGATTTATTCAGGAACGTATTGCAAATGACAGGTGGGAGGAAATATTGCTTAGGAGAAATGTGGAAGGCCTTGATTGATTTGATCTCTGATCCTCACATAAACTTCTGGTAGGAGTAGTAAATTGATAAAGCTTTCTAGGAAGTTGTTCAGCAATACTTCTCAACTGTATAGCTCCCTTTACTTAGAAATTCTACTTCTAGGAATTTATCCTAAGGCTATAATCAGAGAACATTTTAATGATTTGTGTATTAGGATTTTAGAAAACTACAGTGAATCTAAAAAATTGTATTACACTTCAAAACACATGGCCATTAATCCCTCTCAACATCCTCTTTGCTTCCAGTAATCCCATTGTCCTTGCAACTTGCTGAACAGCTCCAGATGTCCTCTTCGGTGAGTCTTTAGTTGCACTGTGCTGGCTGCCTCCACGTCCTCAGTCAATTCAAAACGTTTACCCTTTGTAGCCATATTAACTTTGGGAAAGAGCCAGAAGTCTCACAGTACCAGAGCAAGGTGGATGAGGACACACTGTGATGCTTCTACGAGCCTGCCTTTCCGTCAGATGGCACGCCGCAGCAGCTTTCACATTTTTCTCAGCGCGCCCTGTAAAAACGTGAAAGGACTTCAGACTGCCTCAGAAAATGACAAGATTGATTGTATAAGCTTGTTTCAAGGTGGGCAGCGATCTTGATTAGATTAATTACAATGTGTCTTTTGCTGTAATAATATTTTTTAAGGGCGGGGGATTTAGCTCAGCGGCAAAGTGCCTGCCTGGCAAGCTCAAGGTCGTGAGTTCGGTTCCCGGTACCAGAGAAAAACCAAAAAAAGGGGAAAAAAAAATTTTTTTAAATTTAAACATTCACTGTATATTTTGATCATACTGCATATAACCCTGAAATGAAGAAAGCAGGTTACTAATGTCTTTATTCCAGTGTACAAAGATCATATAAGAATATGAAATACACAAAAACCTTACGTATGATTAGTGAACAATTCATTTTTTTAATCTCAAAACTAGCAATCTGTACTTGCCTTGTGCTCTGTCTTGTCGGGGCCGACCTGATAACCTGGGACATGCCGCTGGACGCTACAGTGAAGGACTGCATCCCTCACAGAAACCCTTTCTCCCACAAAAAAAGCCCTCCTTAAACCAGAGCCAGAAGCCTTAGGCACAGTGAAAGCCCAGCAGCATGGACGTTTGGAAAGGAGGTAGGTAAGCCTTTCGGTTTCTTAGAAAACACCAAGTAAAAACAGGGATTTCGGTGTGCATTTGGATGCCAGGCTTTCTGACACTGTTGTACAAAGATGATCTCTTAATTATTTAACAGCTCTATGAGTTAGTTATGATACAGATGAATAAACTGAAGCTCAGCAAGGTTAAGAAACTTACTCAAGGGCATACAGCTAAGAAATGATAGAGCCGGGATCCAAATGTAGACAGTCACCCCAGATGATTCATAAATCCAGTTGACTACTACAACCTTTTACCCATCAAAATGCCAGACAGCATTAAAAAAAAATCGACCCTTGTACGCCTTCTCATTTTAGGGTCCTCTATTGCAACACCCTGCATGGAGAGTTAGGAGTATGAAATCCAATAGAAACAATCTGGGTGGAACTCGTAGGAGCCATTTGGTAGTACTGGGTCTGCACTCACACGAGCTTTGGAACTTTGGGAAAGTCATAATTCTTTCCAGCCTTGACTTTGTCCTGGGTGAAAGGGTAATAGTATCTGAACTGCTGGCATCCCAGGGTGGCTGTGAGATCAAAGCAGACAAAATACATTAGAGGCCTGTGAAGACTCTCAGGTGTCACTCAGATAGTGAAAGGTATCATTAGTCAAAACACCAGCAGGGTACTCTCAGAATGCTCAGATTGGACACGATTGGCCTGAGAAGTGCCTCCAGGGTCGTTCTCAAGGAACGCACTACCTGTCCCAGAGACATGGCTCCACACGCAGCTGATAGCAGTGGCGCGCCGCTGGAGGGAGGCACCCCGTGCTCCCCTGCGCCGCAGGCTGTGTAGAGCAGCCAGCTGTGGGTGGCAGCGACACTCTCAGAGGTGAGCTGAGTGGCGGCGCTCTGGCAACCCAAGCCCCTCCTGCAGGGCCAGTCACGGAACATACGCTGACACTCTGGAAACTTTCAGATTCAGAGGGAGAATTCAGGTGTCCACACCACATAGCTGTGTGGTAAGGCCCTCCGAAACATCTCCGCGCCCCACAGAATTCTGCCTCTGCTTCATTTTACAGTTAAGAAAGCTGAGGCTCAGAGAGGTTGAGGATTTCCGGGTACAAAAAGTAGATTAAGGCATCCTGACACAGTTTTTTTTCCTTCCTTTCTGTTCTGATAAAATTACCTAAATTCTTGGGCTCAGTCCTGTAAATGAAGGAAGTTAATAAATCAGACCATTTCTGGGTTTCTGTTGATATGCTAGATGAGTACAATGGAAATGAACTTAAAATATTTTATTAAAATATAAAGTATGTATCATTGTTTTGAGACAAAAATATGGCAATCAACTCCCATGAAAATCATGTGAATTTAGTAGGAAGTAGTTCTGTCTATTTTTTTCTTAATGAAAAGGGAAATGTTTCAATTTGGATTGTTTTGTTATGTTTCACTTAGGAGGGTTGTTTGTTTGTTTGTTTGTTTGTGACAAGGTCTCACTATGTACTTCAGGCTGGTCTTGAACTCATTGTGTAGCCCAGGCTGACCTCAAACTCATGACAATCCTCTTGCCTCAGCCTCCTGAGTGCCAGGATTACAGGACTGTCCCACCATCCCTGGCTTGTTTTGATTTTTTTTAACTGAGAAAAATAATAAGGATATGCTTAGCATTTTCAAGGCTCTGGGTTCAAATCTCCAGCATCAAGGAAAAAGATCAAATAAATATTTATTAAAAATATGGGACATTCTTGATGTCAATGATGGATACGCAGCTCAGACAATTCCCTAAGGTTGTTTAACACAAAAAAATTGGCCCTCACAATGAGCAGACAATTCACAAAGAAATAAACATAAATTTTTATCAAGCATTTGAACACTCACTAATAATCAAGAAAATTCAAAATAAAACAATGAGATCCCATTTTACCTATCAAACAAGTAGAAGTTTAAAAATTCTAACATTTAATATTGGTGTCAGGTTTTCTATTAGTGTATATTCATTACACATCTGGATCTTTTTCAATACCTTTACCCCCCTTTCCATTTCCTCCCTCTGCCCCTACTCTACTTCCCTACCTTTAAGAATCTACTTTGTGGTTTTTTATCCTCTCTCCTTTATTTTATTCATTTGTTTCCTCATATTTTAAGTTTTTCATATAAAAGAAAACATTCAATACTAAACTCTCTTTGTCTGGCTTATTTTACATATAGCCGCATACATTATCTTGCAAATGACATGATTTCATTTTCCTTGTGGCCAGATAAGATTTCACTGTGTGTATATACCACAGTCCCTTCATTCGTTCATCTGCTGATGGCTATCTAGGCTGTTTCAACAACTTAGCCATTGTGAATTGTACCTCTACAGACATGGGTATTCCTGTGTCACTGTACTGTGCTGTTTTCACTTCTTTGGGGGATATGCCAGGAGTGTTGTAGTTGAATTAAATGGTATTTCTATTTTTAGTTTTTTGAGGAATCTTCATACTGATTTCCACCGTGGCTCTTCTAGTTTACAATCCCACCAACAATGTAGAAGTCTCCCCCAACCCCTCCAATCCCTACCCCATACCCTGCTCAGCACTGTTTTTTATATTCTTGATATAACCATTCTGACTGGGGTGCTTGAAGTGAGGGGGGTACGTTAAGGGGGATTAATGATAATATGTCTTTTACTATAATAACCTCTAAAAAAATTAGACATTTGCCATACTTTTCAATTATACCGCATAGACCAGTGGAATAAAAGAAATGACACTGTCAATACCATATTAAATGGAGAAAAACTGGAAGCTTTCTCTGTAAAATCAGAAATAAGACAAGAATATCTAGTATTCCCACTCCTGTTCAATATAGAACTTGAAACAGCCAGAGCAATCAAGTGACACAGAGAAATAAAAGGAAAGGAAAAAACCAAGTTATTTTTATTTGGAGACAACATGACCCTCTACACAGAAGGCCCAAAAAAACTCCACCAAAAGACTCCTAGAATTCAGCAATATAACAAGATAAAAAATCTACATGCAAAAGTCAATAGTGTTTCTGTACAATAATAAAGATCTCACTGAGAAAGAAATTAGTAAAACTATACCATTCCCAACAGCATCAGGAAAAATGAAATACCTAGTAATTAACCCAACCAAGGAAGTGAAAGAAGTCCACAACAAAAACTACACTACCTTGAAAAGGGAGACAGAAGAGGACATCAGAAAATGAAAAGATCACCTGACCTGGCAGGCAGACCAATATATTCAAAATGGCCACACTTCCAAAACTAGTAAACATATTCAACACAATCTCAATCAAAATACCAACAGCATTTCTCACAGAACTGGAAAAAAAAATCCTAAAATTTGTATAGAACCAGAGGAGACCCAGAATAGCAAAAGCAGTCCTGGATAGCAAGAGCAAAGTGGGAGGCATTACAGTGCTGGAATTGAAGTTGTATTACCAAGCTAGAGTGATTTTAAAAAAAAAAAAAAAAAAAAAAAAGCACATTACGACAGGCATGTAGAACAATGGAACAGAGTGGAGGGGGTAGAAACAACCTCAGGTCGTTTGACCTGAGACAAAAGGGCCAAAAACGTACAACTGCAGGAGTGCTCACTTCAGCAGCACACATGCTAAAGCAGACACCAGAGGAAGGATTGCCTCTTTAATAAATGGTGCTAGGAAAACCAGCTACCCACATGCTGAAGATTGAATCTAGGCCCGTACCTCTCACCATGTAGTAAACTAAAATCAATACATATCAAAGAACTAAATGTTAAAACAGGATCACTTAATCTACCAAAAGATAAAATGGTAAAACTATTGAAGCCATGGCTATAGGAAAGTGTTTTCTGAACAGAACCTAAATTGGACAGGAGATAACAGCAGGAGTCAACAAATGGATTTATATCGAATTAAAATCTACCATCTGAAATGTACAATAGAAATTGTGAATTGGGAAGAAACTGTTCAAAAGAAAAGACAAACTGTGATGGGGGAAAGGGGAAAGGAAAAGGAAAAGATATATGTATACACAAGATCCTTAAGATAGTCATATAGTTTCTCTTAGTTCACTAAAAGGAAAGGTTTGTGCTAATATTACATAGACAAGATATCACGCCTATATCTTCTACTCTGAGTAACTACGAGGAAGACAACCACATGCAATGTAGCAACCATTGTAACTGCCCTAAAATCCTGTTTTGAAACTCGGTTTCATTGTTATGTTTATCTTTTTTCTTCTCTCTCTAAAATTAAAAAAAAAAATTAAAAGCTTCTGCACAGCAAAGGAAACAAGAGTGAAGAGACAACTTACAGAGTGGAGAATAAATTTGCCAGCTGTTCCTCAGACAGAAGATTAATATCGAGAATATATAAATGTCTTAGTTACTTTTCTCTTATTGCTGAGACAAATACCCAGCACCCAAAATTAAAGGAGGAAAGGTTTATTTAGCTCATAATTTGTAGGGATTTCAGTCCATAATTGACTGGCTCCAAGGCAGAGGGGCAACAGTTCATTGCAGCAGACTCTTTCTGTCCCTTATATTGTATGCAGGCTACCCATCCTGGGGTGGGTGTAGGACTCACCCCCTTAATCCCAGCCTTGGACCATGAATCAATCACAAGCTCTAGATTCAGCCGCCTCTGAAAACCTACCCTCCATGACTGCATGAGGCTTTGGGGAGACATCCAGACACAAACCATAACAATAAAGAACTCAAAAAATTAGACCCCCCCATAAAAAAACCAATCAAAAGCCAGACAGCTGAAATGAATACATTTCTCAGAAAAAGTACGAGTGGCCAATAAATACATAAAAAATACTCAACATCTCTGGTCATTAAAAAGTACAAATCAAAACAGTAGAAATGCTACCTTTCTCCATTAGGAATGGCGCTCATCAATAAACCAAATGATAACCAATGCTGGGGAGGCTGCGAGGAAAGAGGAACCCTTCTCCACTGTTGGTGTAACCACTGTGGAAATCAGTACAACCACTATGTACAGCCACTGCGGAAATCAGTAAGGAGGTTCTCCAAGAAACTAAAACCAGACATTCCGTTTGACCCACCCTTTAGGTATCATCCAAAAGAGCTGAAGACATCATATGACAGTGATACACGCACACTCATGTTTATAGCAGCACAATTTATAATAGACAAATCTCGGGTGTGGCCTATATGTCCATCCACAGATGAATGGATAAAGAAAATGTGGTGAGCATGCACACTGCAATAGTACTGTGCCATGTCAAAGGGTAAACTTGAGGCTCTTGTAGGAAAATGGATGCACCATGAGACCATAGTGATAAGTGAAATAAGTCAGACACACAGCTTAAATATTGCATGGTTTCACTTATATGAGAAACCCAAAATATGAATAAAGAGCAAAGTAAAAGATACATAATAGGAAATAAGTCTTTTACAAATGGGAAAAGGACCAAGAGAGGGAGGAAGGGACAGAGGGGAAGAAAAGGGAATGAAAAAAGAATTAAGATAGGTTATGTACAGACACCAACAGGAATTAATCTCTATATACTGCATACATGTATTAATAAAGAAATAGAAACTGAAAATAAAGCTTCAAGCGTAGTTACAAAGTCATTTTCATAAAGCTATTTAATCAGAGCATTCAGCAGTGTTCAATGTTGGTTCACCTGCTATATCTCATAATTGACAGGCTGATATACAATTATCAAAGTCAGCAGGAGAGAAATCTATAAGCAGAAGGCTTTGATAGTCTGTAAACTAGTTATTAAAATCCTGAATAATTAAGCAGCACTAGTGATGTGGCAGAAAATGAATAATTTGAAGAAAAGCTTCAAAGAGCCAAATGGGCATCATTGGAGGCCGGGCGCCTGCTCACACACCACGCTCCTCGTCCTCTGAGTGGACTCTAGATACGGCGCCCTCGCTTTGCAGATGAGCTACCTCTGACCTTGACCGAGGTTAGATCCGCTTGTGTCTGTCCAGCTGTGATCGCAGTCCACACACTCTTCTCTCAGCATCACTTCTCTTCACAAAAGTCAGAGGCTCAACATGTTTGTAGGGTAGAAAAAGGTACCAAACAATGGGCTATGTTAAAAGGCTTTCCTTCAAATTTCTTAACGGAATCATCATCTTTGTGCAGAACCTGAAGTGACCCTAAACACAAAAGAAGTGAAAGCTGACTTCCTGAGAAGCTGTAGGGCTGAGCCACTGAACAGCAAAGGACTGTGCAGAGGGGAATCCCCTCGCAGTGCCCGGGGCAGCTGCCTCCTCGCCGTGCTCCCCTCCCTTAGAAAACGAGCGCTTTGCCTTGGCTGTTGCTCTCTCAGTGTTCACATGGGGCTGGTTTGGCTTCCAGTAGGCTATCTGCATATGGGGGAGCAAAAGTGTGAGGGCCCTGAACAGCCCCGATCTAAGGCAACTGACTGGAGATCGTGATGAGCTAGATCTCCGCCAATCCAGCACCTTTTTGTTGGACTTTAAATTAAGGAATGGTAACTAATAATAAAAATTAAGGTTGCCATGGTGCTTATATGTATCAGTTGTATGCTGTACACTTTACATGTGAACATTGTCCTACTTACCCTCTTGACTCTAAGATGCATACACTTTTTATGAGTCATTTTACAGAGGAAGAGGCTGAGGACCGAGACCCCAGTAGGTGGTGCTGATCAGGGTATGAACTGGCCCTCTGATCGCAGCTCCTGCTTCCGGTGCCACGTTGCCTGGTCACACGGGCTGCAGCAGTCAGGGCTGGGTTCGGGAAGAAACCTGCCTCTTTCCCCTTCCCCCAGCCCCAGAGGGAGTCTGAGTACAAACAAAGGGAGCAGGGCTGTGGCTGGGAAAACGGGGAAATGGGAATCCTCATCCTGCCAGGCCGGGCAGGAGGGTGGCTTTTCCCAGAGCTGGGGCAGTTGGCTTCACAGCCCTAAACTGCTAAGTTCTCTGTGTTCTCTTTAAAAGGTATTTCTATTCATTCATCACTCCCTATTTCTGATTATAGTGACATATAAAATACAGTAACATGAAAGAAAATGAAATGAGTGAGACTTCAATTAGTCAGGGGCCACTGGTCATTCAGGAGATGCAAATTAAACAATGCTGAGATTCCATCTAACTCCAGAAAGAACGGCTAATGCTCTCAGGGCTATGGTGGGAGTGTAGACTGGTGCAACCACTGTGGAGATCAGTGTGGAGATTCCTCAAAACACTAGGACTAGAGGTGTCATTTGACCCAGTTGTCCCCTTTCTTGGTATCTTCCCAAAAGCATTAAAAACATCGTACCGCAGTAATATATGCACACCCATATTTATAGCAGCACAGTTTGTAATAGCCAAATCTTGGAAGCAACTCAAAGGCCCATCAATCGATGAATGGATAAAGATGTGGGTTTTTTTATACAATGGAGTTTTATAAAGAAGGATAAGCTTGAGACATTTCTAGCTAAATGGATGCACCTTGAGACCATACTTTTAAGTGAAGTAAATTGGACACACATGTGTAAATATCACATGGTTCCTCTGGTGGGAGAAAACGAAAGTGTAAATAAGGACCAAAATGTATAACAGCTGCTGTGAAATAGGAAGAAAATGCGTAACTGAGAAGGGGAACAAGGGAGCGGGGAGGACAAAGGAGGGAAGGGACAAGAAACAAAGAATAGAAGGAAAAATGAAAACAAAGATTTTGTAGGTAAAGAGGGGGTCTGAAGGAAGGGGAGCAAATGGGAAAAGAGCAGAGGAAGGATACATCATGCACAGTTACAAACTCCCTAGATGAGTGTTATTACTATATATATCTAAAATGTACCAACAAAATAAAAAGTAAAAACAAAAATCAATGACCAACATAAAATCGTGATCAACAATCGTCAAAGATCATAATGGTCTTTAGATTGAAATAAACCAACTGTTCAAGACAAGCACAACTAATATCAGTGTGAAGATAAGAAAACTATTTTCTCCTGACAGTGAAGTAGTACAGTGTAATGAAATGACCAATGCCCTCCACATCTCCAGGAATGAGACACAGTGGCAGAGGGCAGGGGTTCAGCACAAGGACCCTGGGGCCAGAACACCCGGGTTCCACAAGTTACGCACGTCTGGGCCTCCGCTTCTTCAGGGTCAACTGGGATAGTGAAAGTAAAGCTTTGATAACATTACCTGGCATGGAGGAAGCACTACACATACATGTGCGGATGTTATCATCAGTCTGGTCTTCAACATTCCTGGCACCTCCTACCTCAGGACCTCTGTATGCCTCCCCAGGGCACACATGGCGTGCGCCTTCCCTCCTTCAATCTTTCCCCTCACACACTCTCTCAGCATGGCCTTCCCACACGATATTTAGAGCTGGATGCTTGTCCTATGCGTCTCACCAGACAAATAGCCTACGTGTCCCGCCCTGACTTACTTTCCTCCACAGCACTTTTCATGCAAACAATAAATCACTATTTCTTTTGTTTGTTGGTTGGTTTTTACTATCGTCCTCCATTAAAAGAGAGAAACCCTGTTGTATCTACTGGTTTATTCCCAACAGGTAGGACAGAGCATGAGAGAGTAGATACCTACTAAACGTGTGCTGATGACTGAATGATCAGCAAACTGAGGCATCACTTTACAGCCAATTCCAGAGTCTCTTCAAAATATCTGCAAAGACAAGTCAGTCACTAGAAAGATGAGCTGGTAAGTTTTCTGGACTTTTTAACCCTGCAGTAACAATTCAGAAAACATATTGAAAATCTTACAAAATTTTGTGGGGATTACGGTAATTCCACTGAGATGCCTGATGACTGGTACTGCCTCATACACTTCAAGTGACTTTAGAATCAGTGATTAACAGTCATTTGTGGCAAGTGCACAGCTAAAGGAGTAGTCAAAATGCAGAGTAAAGCATTACTGGAATCAAAGTCATCATCGATTTCTTTAACAGATACATAAGAACATAAAAATTATACATATTTATGGGGTGCTATCAATTCTTAATGCACTGGTCCAAACAATCACAGGTTTTATTTTCTAGGTGGTTCCTGAAAGCAAAACAAAGGCAGGAAATGCCAGATTTTCCTTATTTTACGCCTTGGAGAAACCCTAAATCCCCTGCTTCCTAACGCAAGCTTGAATGCATAGAACTGGGAAAGGTACGTGCTTTGAGGAGAGACCAGGCGAGGTGGAGCTCCTGCTTCTCACAAGAGGCACATGCCTGCACACGAGTGTGGTGGGGAAGAGTTATCTTTTCAACCAGTGAGTGCAATCTACGAGATCAGAAATCATGCCGCAGACAGGTGTGACAGCGCAGGGTGAGTCAGACCCCAGGTGGAGCTGGGAAACTCACCCAGACTCGCCCTAGACTGATCCACCTATGTCATTTAAATGTGACAAAATGCTGATTTCACATCTGCAGCAGCATGCCCTTACTGAAAGTAAGGTTTGGCTTTCCCATGCTCAAGTATGAGAGCTGAAAATAGTTCCATGATAAATGAGGGTGTTTTGGTTTGGATTGAGGGAAGAGGTGCTGTTGGAGATTGAACTTCTGGCCCTGCCCACGCTAGGTAAGTACTCTATCACTGACCTACACTCCCAGTTCCTTTTCATTGCCCCTTTGAGACAGGGTCTTGCTAACTTAGTTGCCCAGGCTAGCCTCAAACTCGAAATCCTCCTGCTTTAGCCTTCAGAGTAGCTGGGATTACAGGTTTGTGCTACTGCACTGGGCTTTTTTGTTTTGGAGGTTTTTTTTTCAGTGCTGGAGATCAAGCCCAGGGCCTTACACATACTAGGTATGTGCTCTACTCCTGAGCTACAATCTCAGCCTGAGATTTTGTAAACTACGGTATTCAGAAGAGAAAGTTGACTCAAGGTTGAGGTTGCATTCTCATGCGCATCTATTGTCCTGTCCCCTTCCTTCACGTTCCTTCAACAGTAGCACTGTGGTTACAGCAGGGGCCTGATTGATGGTCAGCTCTCCCCTGAGTCTGTCAATAGTTCATGAAGCTCAGCTCACCTCAACCTAGAAGAGGCCTCAAAACACTGGTCAGTTCCAGAGCTCCTTGAGGGAGGGAGGTCAGAACTGTTCTGAGCAGTCCCTGTGGATTTCCATCTGATTATACGTGTCCAAACCAGATGAAGTCCGATGCTTGGGGAGGGCCAGGGACCACCTGAGCCTCTGCGTGTGGCTGGGCCCCTGTGGTCACTCCAGAGATCTCCTGAGGAGACTTACCCAGCTGCTGAAGCCACCAGAGAACAGTCTCCCTGGAGTGCCAGGCTGAAGTGCACCCAGGGGTGCAGACACAAACTAGGGAATTCCCTCCTCTGCAGCCACCTACAGAATCTATAGACTACAGACCAAGACAAAGCCCATGTGAAAATAAGTCTGTGCATGACTAGCAAGGAATAAGCCTACGCGTGACTATTAAGGAAGCAATGGGGATATACAAAAGCTGGGTCACCTCTCCGGACTATCCAGAGGAAAAAATAGCAACTCCCTTAAGCAAGAGGCTGGTGATACAAAATGAAAAAGGAAGTGAGGCTGAAGACGGCAGCCCCGAGCTCAGGCGAAGACCCTGGGGAAGCACCTGTGCATGTGGCAGCCTAAGCTTCAGGAGTCGCACTGCTACTGTTTGTCTGTGGATACGTCATGATGTATCTGTTAATTAAATAAGTGTTCTCAACAGATTATAATCGTAACAGAGGGAAGAATCCATCTGCTAAGGAAAAATAAACCTGTATTATATTGGTACAGAAATTTCCATTTTCAAGAAACTTTCCCATTCAGCATTGCAAATGACGTTCATAATCTCCAGTGAGGTAGATAGGTAAACTACAACACAGACATCAACTGCAGTCCCAGACTTCACAGCGAAGCAAGAGCAGAGCCCAGGAAGGCTGATTCCCAGTCTGGTGATTTCCTAAGCCTGGGCGAGTGTGGTCAATAAGAGAACCTTTATAATCCACTAATGCTATTTATCCATCTCCACATGCAGTGTCAGGTCCTTTTGACTGAGTTTCTTGGAAATAAATTCCTGTCGCTGACTCTTTAGCATTCAGACCTAATTTCTTTACTTCTTGATACCTACTGGATCCTTCAGGAAAATGTTTTGTGGGGCCGGGGATATAGCTCAGTGGCATAAGCGCCTGCCTGGCAAGTGCAAAGCCCTGACTTTGACTCCCTGCACCTCCCCCAAAAAAATGTTTTGTGGAAGCGTTTGAAACAAATCATCCTCATTTTTATTTCTTTTTTAATGATACACACAGCCTTTTGCATATGGGAAGAGAAATGTAAAACAAACTGCTTGCTGTCAGGTTTCTAAATGTCCAAAATCACAAATTGGGTAATTATAGGAATAAGTCATCACAACTGACACTTTTTTTAAAAATTCTATACAGTCCTCTAAGGAATCAAGAAGACCCCAGTGAAGTCCTTAACCGGTTCATGGGTGTGCGGAGAGTGGACAGTGCCCAACCTGAGCAAACAGGCCCTCGAGACTCACCCGCTCGTCCCCCACTTCCGGGCCGTCTCACCACACCTCACCTCTGTTCACCCACACGCTCACTTCCGCCTCAGCACCGGGTCTGTGCCACCCTTCCCCACTCAGTACTCCACCTGTAGCTTTGCCTTGTCTGCACTCCAGGTCCCATCTTCATTATTAATTAGTAAAACCTAAAAATATGCATTGGCCCACATGCTGGAAGAGTAGTAAATTTACATTAAAATCTGAGAAACAAATAAAAAACTCATCAAATAGCTTAATGAAACTTTGCAGGGGGCATCAAATAAAATGTGCTATTCTCAAATAAATTAACGATAAGAAAATGCTCCATTTTCTTTACGTAGGATAGTAGTTCCCAGCCCTAAAGGACCTTAAGTACTTTGTAACTGCTCCTTTATCATCCTGAAACAAAATTCTTAGGATATGTCCTACAGAAGTATAATTTCCAAGAAGACCAACAACAATGTAATACATATCTTAACATCTAAATGCTTAGGCAAGACTACCCCCTCCCCAAAATAGTGGTCAGATTCTTGCTATATTTGGAGATCACTGCAAATGTTGCAGCTACAAATCAGTCTACTCAGATGTGCTGTGTCAGCCACTCAAGTACAACCGGTGGAGTTGCCGGTGGTGCCTTTCTGAAACTAAGCCATTCTTAGTAGAGTTCCAAGCCAACAAAATACAGTCTTTCGTAGAGTTACACAGTAATTATATTCCGATGAGATTCAGTGTCTATCATAAAATCTCAACTACTTCGTGTTTACACCTAAGTAGAGTTAAGGAGTAGTCTTAATGATATTCAGATATAACATTGTCAGGACAAGCAAAAGTCCCAGGGGCTAAAGGGCAACTTTGCTTTTATAGGACAATTCTGTGCATTGCAGAATACCTAGCACCCATCGTGACTTCCCACCCAATGTGACAACAAAACACTCCCACAAATTCGTAAAACATTTCCTAAGGAGTAGTGCTGTGCCATTGAAAATCACTCCTCTACGGTGTCCATGACTCTTTAATATGATCATGTGGGTTGGGAAGAACAGAAGCACAGAATACCCTTCTTTCCCCAACTAGTTTCTTGAAGGATTACCACTTCACTAATCACATTTTGGGACATGTGGGTACTGATTATATTTAAAAGTCTATTCGGTAATGAAATCATATCAAATAATTAGCTACAAAGTAAAGAGCAGTCAGAAGGCTCCAGAGGCACTTTTTCCCAAGGAGGGAAAAGCTAATACTGCCCCAGCGCACGGGGAGCCTCGGGCGGGAGCGCCGTTCTTCCGGCTGGCTAGCTTCCTGCCTCGTAGCTCCCGGAGGG
>NW_004955448.1:11670931-11705647 GCF_000276665.1 Chinchilla lanigera | reverse complement strand
TCTGTAATTTGGTAAGCCCCTCCTATTATTATGTTATCCTTCTTTTACTCTTTAAAATAAAATAAAATTTAAAAAAAAAGAAAACCTAACACTTGGCTCTGCTTCTCAGCGTACCAACAATACGGAAAAGATGCCATGTCTGAGAGGCTGACAGGGCGAGCTGGAGAACCCTACCACAGCCACAGCGTGAATCTCAGTGCCATCCAGAAGGCATGGTTTTGTAAGTCTCATATTTGGAGTCCACATACTTGTTCTGAGGTAGCTTTATGGTCCTTGGACACACTAATTCCTAAATAAATTTATCTTTCAAGAGCTAGCAGTGTCTCCATGGGCTTTTCCAGAAAGGAAATGGAATTTTTAGGTCAGTCCAGTAAATGGGTAGATAATATTGGCTGTTGGTCATTATCAGTTCAACATATGAAATTCTACTATTTTCCCAAACCTGTAGGCTTTATAAGTGTTGTAAAATGTGTTTAAATCATAAAGACTACATTGTAGGTAATGTTACTTCTCCCAAACCTGGCTTTAGGTGATAACCCAATGATCACTAGCAAAACACATAAAAGCCACACATTCAGGACCTATGAAAGCTAAAAATGTCTTTCTCTGCACTTCAAATGAAAGAAATATGCAAGGAAATTAGAGAAATCTGTGAGCGCCATTAGCTACAAAACCATGGAGAAAAAACTTCACCCAACCTGGAACCCTGTAAGAAGTTCTATAAAGCTAGTGGGGTGCCACTATTATACCCCTGACTACACTGTAGACACATTTATATTTTCACAGATTTTAAGAGCAAGAATAAGGCTTCTTATTTTCAGAAGTACTTAGCAGGCATTGGTGCCACCTGCTGGCCATTTTAAGCAAAATTATTGTTTAAAGGCTTTACTCCACTTAAAAAAGAAAATAAAATTCTGTTTTTATTTTTTGCAGCATACTTTGCTATTCTATAGTTTCTGAGACTCAATGGCCAATACATCATTTCACTCCTGCTAGGTTCTCCAACCTGATTCCAGTCACTTACCAAATAGCTGCACCTCATCTTTACCCAGCTAGGTTAAAAGTTACCATATTGTTTATAAAATAATTACTTGACAATAGTATGGCAAAGAAAATTGAAATAACACAGGCACTTATAGGTCATCAGTATTTATCCATATTTGTAAACACCTCAATTCATGACACAGTTTTTAATGTAAAGATTTTTACTTACCAGGAAAATATAAATTGTGAATGTCAATAGTCCTATCTAACAGACTAAGGGGGCTAGGGATATAGCTCAGTGGCATAAGCTCCTGCCTAACAAGTACAAGGTCGTGAGTTCAGGTACCAGGTAAAAAAAAAGACTAAGAGAAGCAAAAACTTTAGACTAAGAGAAGCAAAAACTTTTTCCCCGGTACCAGGAAAAAAAAAAAGACTAAGAGAAGCAAAAACTTTAGGGAAAAAGAATTTACCATTATTTCTATATCAAGGTGAAATTTTCTGTTTAACAAAGGACATCACATACAATTTTTCTTCACATACAATTTAACAAACAGGATATTTTCAATGTCTGAACTCCAGAAGGGTTATTTATTCAAGATATTTCTACAAATTAACAAGATATAAAAGCCAAAGATCAAATATATGAATAAACACTGACCAGAATGGGAATCCCAAGTAATTAGCAAGTAATATGAAAGGATACTCAATCTGTCGCCTAATAATTAATGTATCACTTTATAGCTATTAAGTTGACAAAAATGAAGGGAAAAGGTCTGATATTATCAAGTGTTGGGGAAAGAGTAAGGAAGTAGAAGCCCTTGCATACAGTACTAAATGTAAAACAATCCCAAGCAGTCTTTACATAAGTGTATGTTCTACAACCAAACAATCACACTACTGAGTTTATCACTTAGCTACTGCCCTGTAAAAAATCACCCCCAAATTTAGCAGACTGAACAATTATCATGCATTATCCCAAAGTTTCTGGGGGTCAGGCGTCCAGATGTGACTTAGATGAGTACCTAGGGCAGCAATGCGAACATTTCGGAGCTTTCCATGATAACGAACAGCTGTGGCATGTACCATAGGTTCTCCACCACTGCATTAGGGGTTTGCTGGCTGTTGGCCGGAGACATCACTTGCCTGGACAGAGAGAGAGAGAAGCAAGACAGAAGTTAGTGTTTTTCTAAACTAATCTTGGAAGTACCATCTCATCCATTTGCCATATACTATTTGTTAGAAAAGAATCACTAGATCCAGCACATGTTAAAAGGAAGATTAAACAAGAGCACAAATATCAGGGTGTGGGGACCATTGGGGGCCACTTTACAGGGAGCCCCACTTGGTATGTATTACAGAAACTCTCAACAGGCCCACAAGAAAGCAGGGATGAGACTATGTATTACCCACTGAATGCAAAACAGGTGCGGCAACTTGGATGTCCGCGAATAGGAAAATGGGTAAGAGAAAACGTGGTTACATGCAAAATGGCAGAATTCCAAGGAATAAAAAACAGTGAACTAAGTTTCTATTCAGTACCATGAATCCACCTCAAAAGCCTAATGATCAGTGTAAAAACTAAAGGAGTAAAAACAGCGCATCCCTCCACTGCTGTGCTCGGCCCCTGAACTCTTCCTACTGCTAATCATAGCTGCTGATTAGAGAAGATAGATGCATGTGTATGAAGTCTCTGCACAGGTTATTAACCTGTACTTTTTCTACCCTTCCCTATGCTATTCTGAACATCTGGATCTGTACATCTGGAGCTGGAGACATCCAACTACATTTCCAGGCTCTCTCGGCAGGTGGCTTCCTCTGAGGCACTGAAGGGACCGAGAAGGTTGAAAGAAGACAAAGGATCCTATCTGCAAATGTGTGAGTTGGTGGCAGATATTCTTGTTGCCATGGGAATGGAGCGATTCCAGATGAGCAGCTGGGCAGAGGCAGCGCCCTGGCTAAATGACATCTCGTCAGGTCCAGGTCTGATTCTCACAATGCCTCCAACAGCCCGCACCTGCGGTTTCTGACTCCTGCATGTTCCTTTTCAACTGCACCAGCCCTGCCGGCTTCCTTTTCACACTTCCCACTCCCTTTTGTCACTGGCATCGAAAAAATACTGATACTCTGCTGACTTCACAATACCAGGACTCCACAATTTCACACAACGGAACTTCCATTTTGCAAACGAGATTGAGTCACAAGGAGGGTAAGTACTTACCTAAGGATCACAGAAATAGGCAGGAGCTGGGATTTGAACCCAAGACATCTGACTCCTGAGCGTATATACTTACACCTGCATTTATGCATTTCCTTTCACACACATTAGTAAAAATTGCATTTTTATAGTGTATGCTATTAGAAGAAAGAAATATGACACCAAGGAAACCATATGACCCAATAATTAATGCCTGTGGGCTTCCTAGGAAAACATGTTTATTTGTACCCTCAGTTCTTGGTACAAGGAAAATGAAAAAAAAAATGTTATGAAGTGATATGATCAGTCTCCCTTTCTTAATTAATTCATTCATATGCTTGGGGTAAAGTTAAGTAAGGGTCCATCTATCACAGCACAGATGTGCTGCTAAATTTTCCTTGGTTTAATCAGATGAGAGTGCCACATCAAGTAAAACAGTATCAGACCTGTGGCCCGTGTTAGGCTGTTCCTCATCATACAGCATTTTGAAATTCTAGGAGAACAAAGACAAGCCATGTCATCACCTTGAAGATTCTCTTTAAAAAAAGACTTCTCTTATTCTTATTTATACTGGAAATTCTCAAGCCATAGAGCCACAAGGAAAAATAATCAGACACTGGTAATACACCATCATCAACTAGGTTAGAGTAAAAATGAGGTTCTACTAAATAACTTTTCTCCCAGGCAAGTATTCTCCACCCAACGCTTATGAGCTTCAACTTACTCCCAAATATCTGACAGCAAAGAAGCGTGCTACTCTGAACATTTGCAGCTCTGAACACTCCTAATGAAAAAAAAAAAAAAAATGCTTGTTATTTCCTAACACAGAAGTCTTTCTGGATGGCCAAAACTGGAAATTGCTAGACCCCCGCTGCCGTCTGTCTAGGTAAAATAAGGAGCTTCTCTTTTCCTTACTTAATAGCCCCCTCTTTTTTTTTTTTTTTTTTTTGCTAACATCAGTAATAACTCTATAAAAATGGCTTCTTTCATGAAATTCTTCTAAATGAATTCCAATAGAAGGAACTGAACAAACATACACACCCTCTTCTGTCACATTAACTGTTCTCTAAACGACGCTCAGAAATCAGCGATGGCTAGTTTGCGCAGCACTCACTCGAATTTAGCCACTGGATACGAAACAGCAAAGAGTTAGATGCAGGAGCAGCTGTTAGACACCGCAGTGCTTTGAGTTCTTTTTTGAAATAACTACAGATTCCCAGAAAATGTAACAATAAAATGTGCAAGGAGGTTCTGTGTAATCGTTTCTCAGCCTCCTGCAATGCTTAATACTTATATGTAACAGCAAAGGGTCCAAACTGACAGATGTAAACCAATACCTAAAAGAAAAGTAAGGCCGCCCGTTAGAAGCCGCTGGGAACGGTCAGAGCTGGTCTTCTTAGCCATCCCGACCCCACCCCAAGACATGTTCCAGAGCACCGTTACAGCCAGTAAAACCCACAGTGCAAGTAGGAAGAATGTATAGTAATAACCAAAAGTAATTTTCACTCCCATCCAGGATAAGAGCATCGCTGAAAGTCAGGTTTCTGCAAGATCTGTAAGGGTACATCTACTGTCACCTGAACTTTCTCCCCAGCAGGCAACCAAGAAGATGAAGTTGCCTATTTCCATAATCAGAGCAGGAATTCTTCAACAAATGCTCAGTTAAATGAATTCTTATAAGACACAGAGAATATCAGGTAGCTATCGCTGATGAGGCTGCATAACAAACCACCCAAAACTCAGTGCATTAAATACATCACGGGTTTATTAGTTGTTTGGGATGACACTGGGTGACACCGATTCAAAGGCCCCATGCTCAGCCCACTTCTGCAGGCAGTAACCACCCAGGTATGTGCCTATAGTGGTGACGGCAGAGGACAAGGACGTAAGCGCAAATAAACAAGCACATCCGAACTGTTCTTACATCTACCACCAGCCCACTGGCCAAAGCAACACCACACAGCCAAACGCAAAGCAAAGAGACGGAAAATGCACTCCGGTTATGAGGACAGGGCAAGCGTAATGCTGTATATTACTACAGAGGAATCCAGAGTTGTGAATAACGATTCAGTCTACCACACAGAAGAAGACACGCTATCTCCCAAAACAGTTCCTCCATCTGAAAGTACCTGCGCTTACACCATTAGTCCCTATGAATAAATAGGGACTATGAATACATAAAAATAAAAATATTCTCAGGAGAAAAACTGTCCTCTATTAACTACTTATTCCTTATGAATACCACACTATTTCCTGTGAAAAGAGAAACAACACACACAGCTAGAAAATACAGAGAGTGAAGGATTAGAAGAAACCCCAAACACCTGTAATCCCCACACTCGGGGCTACCTAGTGAGTCCAAGGCCAGCCAGAGCTACAAAGCAAGAGAAGGGGATAAGATGCGGAGGAGGAGGACTCCAAATTTTTGCTATGACACAAATTTCCTAGATCAGACTCTACCTAATTCTTGAATTGTTCTTAAATTAGAAAAAGCAAGGCAGTAAAAACGGAATTCAACACTTAGGAGCAGATTTTTTTTTTTTTTTTTGGTTTTTCTCCGGTACCGGGAACCGAACTCACGACCTTGCGCTTGCCAGGCAGGCGCTTTTGCCACTGAGCTAAATCCCCAGCCCGCTAGGAGCAGATTTTATAGACCTTTTTTGAGACAGAGACTGCTACACCCTATTCAGCATCACCAACTCAGAAAACTATCTACTATGTAACATCTCAAAAGATCTCTGCAGCATTCCTCTATGCTGACAGTGAGTGTAGAGAGCACTGATTTAGCCCAGCGTTTGTTAAGCAGCTGGCCATCAACATTATTCTGGTCCAAATGCATGCCCACAGGCAAAACTACCAAACGTATTTTATATCTTTTTGTACTTCTTGAATGTAGATAATTTGTGGTTTTCTGTGAGAAAATAATTTGACATGTTAAACAGTTACGCTAACACATCAGACTTCTGTGATTAAATAAAATTACATACAATTTACCAAAGCATGGAATTAGGTGCAGGTTTTGCTTCTGTAAACAAAATGAAGCCGGACAAAGTAGTATACATCTGTAATCCCAGTGCTAAGGAGATTGAGGCAGGAAGATCTTGAGTTTGAGGTTAGTTTGAGGTACACAGTGAGTTCAAGGACAGACTGGAATATAGCAAGATCTTTTCTCAAAAAAAAAAAAAAAAACCCACAAAATATAATCTTTACTAACATGGAAAATTTTCTCTACAACTTTCATTAATGTCCTCCCCAAAGCTATCAGAATCTGCTCGATTCCTTATGGACAAAAGATTAAAATTACATGCAACTTGTAAGTGTACCCTTTTTGAAAATGTTGGCTCAAATTGGATCATACTGCTAATTATTTGAGAACATATGTATTGCATTCTATTTGTATTACCTTGAAGAAAAACAGAATCTCATTAGAGGGAAAAAATAAATAGACTTAAAAATAGTAATGATAACTCAGGATTATAAAAACTATCCAAGTAGGACAGATGGTAACTGCTACGGAAATTCAACAGATACTCTGAACTAGATCTCCCCTGAATTAAATCTAGAAAATATTAAGGGAACATGCCAAGCAGCAAGACCAGTAAGTAGTCTTTAAAAGGGACAACTCCCATAAACCACAACACATGGTAGGTACAACCTTTCTGGATATGGCTTTCATAAGGTAACCTGAGATTCTTTAATGCTCTGACACAGTAAACTTACTCTATCTTGAGAAAATGAGAAATATGGCCGATTTTTATAGGGAAAGAAAAAATTAAAAAGTGTAAATGCCCAGCTCTAGAGATTGGTTAATTAAACGCTAGCATAACAGTCCATCAATTGTCTACTGCCACAGCAGTGCACACAACCACAAAACCGCAGTGGCATACAAACTTACTGCCCATGTGTCTGGGGTGAGCTACGCAGTTTTGCTTAACTGGCTCACATCTGAGGGTTGGCTGGCTTCAACCAGAGAAAATGGGACAACTCTGCTCTGTGTTAGCTCCTCTGTTCCTCTAAAAGATTCGACCAGACATGTTCTTACAACTACAAGAGGCCCTAGAGGAACCATAGAAGCACTCTTGAGGCCTAGGGTCAGAACTGTCACCTCACCATAATATCCAATGGTCAGAGACAGAAGTAAAAGGGCACTACAAAGTTATACTGGCACCCCCAGGCCTGCTGCTTCTTTAAAATAAAGTTTTACTGGAACACCGCCACTCCCTTTCATTTACTTTACCTATGGCCCTTCTTTCTACACCAAGAGATGAGATGTGCTAGAGACCAATCTGCAAGCCCTTTACTGTTTATCTGATCCTCCCTAATTACAGGAGAACAGGCACAAACACAGGGAAGACCCAGTGGGCGATTTCTATAACCTACCAGTAGAGTATTATTTCATCATTAAATGTTTATTGAGTTTTTAGTGGCTTTGAAAAAGCTTATGGAATGTTAATGAGCAAAAGAAGGAACTGCACATATAGTACAATCTCACCTCCACATAAACATACCTAAGTAAACTGCATATATTCCACGTAAAGGTCATGGCTAGAGATACAGATATTGGCATGTATCTGTTAGTACCTGGCCCTGTGATTTTATTTTTTAT
Source organism: Chinchilla lanigera (assembly GCF_000276665.1). Taxonomy (NCBI): domain Eukaryota; kingdom Metazoa; phylum Chordata; class Mammalia; order Rodentia; family Chinchillidae; genus Chinchilla; species Chinchilla lanigera. The sequence continues at coordinate 11,697,863 of NW_004955448.1, read as the reverse complement.
GTGTGTTTAAATAAAATTTATTACAGTAAAAGACACACTGACATGATTCCCCCTCATCGCAAAACACCCCATTTCAAACATATTTATGACACTTATTCCTGCCTTTTTAAGATTTTTTTTATTAGTAAATGTTTACAGTATACAATGATTACAATCCTTGTTCATACATACTTTTAAAAGGAAAGCAGAAGCAAGGAAAAAATAAGACACTAATAAAAATCTATTATCTAAAATACACGAGAACTTTAAAAACTCAACAGTAAGAAAAATAATCCAATTTTCAAGTGGCCCAAAGACTTGAACAGACACCTTATAGAAAAAGCTATACAGGTAACAAGTACATGAAAAAAGGTTATTCAGTATAGGTTATTATGGAAATGCATATTAAAATCACAAAAATATACCACCAGCTACCCCTTACTGTGCTGACAAGGATGCAGAATAATTGAAACTCAAACGCTGCTCATGGAAAAAGAACAAGCCATTTTGGAAAACAGCTTGGCATATTTTTATAAAGTTAAATATACACTCATTACAGGATTTAAGAATCACATTGAGTTATTTACTAAAGCAAAACAAAACAAAATAAAACCTGTACAAAAATATTCATAGCAGCTTTAGGACTAATCATCAAAAACTAGAAACAACTGCCCCTCAAAAGTATCACTTAGACAAAGCAAGGAACCAACACCGGACACATACACCGCCTTCAATGAACATCAAGTACACATGCTAAGTGAAAGAAACCAGATTCAAAAAGCTACAGGCTCTGACATCGTTTCTTTCATTTTGGAAGAAGCAAACTTTCAGATCAGAAACCAGATCTGAAACTGCCAGGGGAACCCATAGGGATAGGGCTTATACACAAAGGGGTAATGTACAGCAAGAGGGAAAGTGGGGTAATAACTGTTCTGCATCTTGTGAATACATAGCTGTTAAACTTCAGACCTGTATATCAAAAATTTCACTATCCGTGAATTTTGACAAAAATCAAATGAAAAGTAATGACTGTAAATGACTGAACCTTACTGGATTAAAGCAACAATTTCAGAGTTTACATTAATATGAAAAACAAATGAATAAGCAAATATATGAAAAAGGAAAAGCTCTTCTTTACAGCAGAAAACCAACTAGGAGTTGTTCCAAACAAGGAGGTCTGGAAACATCTGGACTAATTAACAGCACGTAAGATTTTGGCACTTCTTCTGGGACAGAAGAAGCCAAATAAGCGTACTATAAATATGATGAGAAAACTAAGATAAAGTCAAATGGAAGTCTACAAAATAACAGAGTTGGACACTTCAAAAATGTCAACTACATAAAACATACATTCAGGATACAGATTAAAGACTAAAGTGTGTAATCAATGCAATACACAATCTTAGATTTATGTTTTCTGCAAAGAGACAAATGACAAAAACCTCAAAAGGTAAAATAGTGTGAATGGGAAAAGAAACTGCTCAAATAGGAAGGAGCAACTGGGAGGAATGAGGGGAGAGGAAAAAGAAAAAGAGTATCTGTATACACAGGATAGCTAGGATAATTGTATTACTAATATCGGTTGGTTTACTGAAAGGAACTGTTAATGTGTAACTGATCAATCTTACACGCCTATATCTGGTTATCTGAGCAACCATTCTGAAGATAACATTATGTAATAGAACAACCATTGTTAATATTCTATCACCTTGCTTTAAAATTCTGTATCATTTTTATTGTTCTCTATGCTGTTTTAAGTATTTGCCTTTGTTGTTTTTTTCTTTTAAGATGAAAACAAAATTTATATGTATGTACAAGGATAGCTGGGGTAGGTATATTGCTGATGTCTGTGATTTATTGAAAGAAGTCAATGCTTAAAATCTTCTCTTCACCAACTTTGCATGCTTGAATCTGGTAACCAGAATGACTGATCTGAAAACAATATGCAGTATAAGAACCATTGTTGAACTCCTACCATGTTGTATGGTGAAGCGCTGCATCATTTCCAATGTTTTTTTTAATTGTTACTGTCTTTGATTGTTTGATCAATCTTAATTCTTATGTCTGGTGGACTGAGCAACTTCGTTGAAGAGAACAGTATGTAACGTAGCAACCATTGCTAATTCCTATCATTTTGTTCTGAGGTCATGTATTGTGGAGAAGGACATTCTTTAGTTCATCTGTCAATGTATTACCTCAGGCCTGACCACGCCATGACTGTTTGATTCGGGAGGAAGTCTTAACAAAGCATTGGCGTGAAGGAAATGACTGCTGGATGCTTTGTTGAGATATGTCTGAAGAAATGAAAACATGATAGCTAACTAAGTCTCCTTCCTATAATTGAGTTGTACTGTCCTTGCAAATCTGTTGACACCCTCCCATTTGCCCTGCTGTCTCCTTTGTTCTTTCTCAATAAAAGGTTACTGAAAATGGTAATCAGGGCTGCAGTCTGAGAGGCTGCCGATCCCCAATTTTGGCTCTTGTTTTTCTTGTTTCTCTTGCTTTTCTTTTCATCTGCGGCACCTGTCACCCTGGACAGAAACGGAATGTAGACCAACAATGTACTGTTTTTGTTGTTTTTTGTGTTGCTTTGATTTTGTCTTCATTATTCTTTTGTTAGTTTTAATTTTTAAAATTAAAAAAAAAACAACTCATTATAGGCTGCTTTGATGGTTTTGAGGCAATGTTAATTTTCCAGTTCTGAACATTTTTATTGTGATCGAAGAATTCCTTGTTGTTAGCAAAGAAAACACTGAAATAAATATGCAGAGGATAAAAAAATATCGGGTCTATATCTCAATTTTTTTTTCTTTCATTTTTGGTAGCGCTTGGGATTGATTCCAGGGCCTTGCACACACTAATCAAGTGCTACACCACTGAGCTATGGCCCAGCTTGTACCTTACCCTTAAATGGTTGAGTAAAAATAATTACTGAGGAAAAAAAGGTCAGCAACTCAAGTAAAATATTTACCTTTAGCAAATCTGGGTAAAAGAGATACAGAAACTTTTTGTAGCTTTCTTGTAACTTTACCTAAGTTGGAAATTACGGAAAAATTAAAAATAAACTATTAAGACAGTAAATGTCTCTTGTGATACAAACAGCAGGCCAACTAAGCTAGAAACAGGTGATCTAAGGATGAAATCAACAGGAATGTATTTAGTCTAGGAAAAAACTCTGGTACTGACTATACTGACCAGGGCTCATGTCCCAGCACGGAGTCTGGAATTACTGAATTTCTGTGTTCTACTGTGGCAAAGAATTAATCTGATGCTGTTAACTATCTAATTACACAAGTAACTCTTTCCTTTAACTCTTTTCTTACGCCTCAGTGACTAACAAACCTTGCAATAGCTCAATCTTGGAAGCAGTCTACACATCCACCAACAGATGAATGGATAAAGAAAATGAGCTATTATATATACTTTGGAACTACTTTTTTTTTTCTTTTGTCATTTTGAGACAGGATTTAGCTATGCAGTTCAGGCAGGCCTTGAACTTATTTTGCAGCCCAGGCTGGCCTCCAAACTGTCTCAGCCTCCCAAGTGCTGGGATTACAGGCGTGTGCCACATAAGGAGTTTTAGCCATCTAAAACTCTTTATGAAGGATAAATCTGAATTGTTTGAGGGAAAATGGATGCACCTTAACACCAAAATGTTAGCAAATGTGAAATCAGAGAGCTTAAATAATACCTAACTTCTCATACAAGAAACTCAAAGTATAAGTAATTTCAAAAACAAAATAAACACAACAGGAACAGAGAAATAGATTGTTTACAAATAGGAAAGGGATGGAGGGATGAAAAGATTTAGGATATGTTAAGTACATGTACCAATTTTTTTTCAATACATAGCTTAAAGTGTAGATCTGGGTACATAATCACACTAACTATTTAGTCATACATGTAAATTTGGTTATAAGTCACCCTCTTCTGCATTTGATTAATCTTTGCAACCCTTCTCAACTCTGGGACATCAATTAAGTGTTGTGAGACCCACAAGCCTGTTAAGTATGGGAGCCATACTCTAAAACCATAGATGTCAGCCGGGCATGGTGGCACACACCTGTAATTCCCACACTCGGAAGGCTGAGGCAGGAGGATCACTGTGAGTTCAAGACCAGCCTGGGCTACAATGTAAGCTTAAGGCCAGCCTGAACTGCATAGCAACATCCTGTCTCAAAAAGGCAAAAAAACAAAAAACAAAAAAAACCTGTAGATTTATCAAGGTTGCTTCGCTGGTTAAGCTCTTAGATTGTAACATCTCTCACTCCTTTGCCTTCTCATGGGCTTTTTCAGTAACAGGTTTTGCCTTAGTTTCTCATGGCTAAGACACAATACCCACAACTCAGAGGAAAGGTTTATTTTAAGCTCAATCTGTAGAGGTGTCAGTCCACAGTCAGCTGGCTCCAAGGCAGGGAGGCACGGTGGAGGGGCACGGCAGAGGAGAAACAGCTCAGGACATGGCAGGCAGGAAGCAGAAAAGGGATCAGGGAGGGAGACAGACCCCCCCAGGCATCCCCAGCGATGCACTTCCAACCAGAGTTTGCCTCCCCACATCACGCTGAGCTATAAACTCAGCAGTGGACTAATCCTCAGCAGTGAGGAGTATCACATCCCCATGATCCAGCCACCTCCCCAAAGGCCCACCTACAAGGGCCTGAGGCTTCAGGGAAACAACGAGACACAAACCGTAACAGGCTTCGGCACTCACGAAGATATAACATCAAAAATAAAACTAAATAGTTAGTAGGAAAAATCTTATGGCAAGTGCTTAAGTAACTTAACAGTTCTACTTTGGAAAACTGCATTAGATATCTCATGTAAATATGACCACGAAACAATTTCAAAGGCACAAACAGGGAAAGGATATCTTCATGCTTTTTAAAATCGTGACATAAAATGTAAGCACCAGCTGCACGTGAAGATGGCCACAGCCACGCTGCTACCGTTTACACCTCCCTGTCCCTTCACGTGATCACAGATGGGGCTCTGGGGAGGTAAGGATTATGGGGCATGACAGCTGACTCGCTATTAAAAGCTGGGGTCTGGTCAGGAGAGGTGGGTCACTGTGTCACCGTGGGAGGCCTAGCTCCTTTCCCGGTCCCTCCCTTGATTCTTTCTGCTTTCCTGCCACCATGCCCGGTGAGCAGCTTCTCTGTGATGCCCCACTGCCGGGCCATCAGGCCTCGGAACCAGCACCCTGTACTGAAACCTCCACAAACTGAGTCAGAATAAACCTTCCTTTAAGTTATGGCAGGTACTGTGTCCCAGCAATGTGACTGAAGCACCTCTGAAACTAAGACTACTAATCTACCATACCAAGGGTAGGCTACTCCTTTTAGACACACAACTTGAACTACAATATACACAGAGAAAAGCCACTACAGAAAGTTCAAGTCTTCTTCATGACTTCAAAATTAGGGAGTCCAAAGTTAAAACCAGAAAATGTTCCATTCAGTGTTGGCTCAATGGCCTCATTTATTGATACACAAAGAATGAGTGAAGTAGCATTGGTTTGGTATATTCAGTAAATCTAATCTTGCTTACAGAAACAGGATAATACTTGATTCTCAGAGCACTTTAAAATCCAAGCAAAGGTCTTCTTTCAGAATATAGAAGGTATTCTTCATTCAAATCTGATTCATGGGAAACACGCTTTATTAAAAATAAAAATGTACTTAATTTTTATTATTTTATCATCTACATGCTAGAATCCTCAAGTTGTAAACCAGGTTACTGGCTAAATTGCTGGTCCAGGCAAAGATAATGAAAAATTACACTGTTACCTGAAATAACTAGTCTATGAGAGGGGAGGGAGAAGGGAGGGAGAGAAGAAGGTGGGGTAGAGAGACACAGAGAGGGGAAAGCTTTTGAAAATGTTAACTTTATGGAGAAATAAGACTTCCTTCCTCAATGTTCAGTGATAAACTGAACAACAATTTCCCTACTCAGAGGAAATAGAAATGATCTAAAATGAATCGAAGTGCACATTACAGATGATCCACCAGGTTACTGGCTCTCTCTATAAAGCAATCAACATAAAAAGAATGTAAAGACTATTTTGTTTGAATATTTAGTTAACATATAATGAATCTCAACTTTTGAGCTTTTAAGTCCAGCAGTAGCATTAGGTATGTGAAGAAAATACTACAGGGCCTTAAATAAAAGCAAAGTGATAAAACCACACACATGAAATAGCCTAAACTTTGGCAAAATTAAATTCTCCCTAATCTTTTATTCTCTTAAATTCCAAAACTATCAAACCCTTTAGCCCTTTGAGGAATCAAAATAGTCCTTTTTATTTAGTTTTAAAATAAATTTCTCCTCTTGAAATATGAAGGCATAGATGGAATATACAGCAAGTTACTGTGTCCAACTTCCTGCACCCACAGGTGGGCAGAGTCTACATGATTTCATTACGTCATCATAGCTGCGCCCTCTTCGCCAGTGGCATCCTGAGAAAGATGAAGGTCCTCAAGCATCTCAGCCAGACTGATTCGAGGCGCTCCTTCATCATCTGTGTCACTTTCTACAGGGACTGCTGAATCTAAAAAAAGGAAGGATTTCAAATAAATACAAATATGAAAATATAGAAATACCTGCCTCAACATTATTGGCATCATTTATAAAAGTCTGACTACAGTAGTTTAAAAAATAAACAAGAGGGGCTGGGGATTTAGCTCAGTGGCACAGCACCTGCCTGGCAAGCGCAAGGTCGTGAGTTCGATTCTTGGTACCGGAAAAAAAAAATAAAAATAAAAGAAATAAATAAACAAGAAAAAGTCATCTATGAAAATCAAAGCTGAAGATACCATAATACTCCCACTGGTACTATATATATACAACATCTGACTTAAAACACTACTACAACACCAACCTCTATAAATGTTGACATTTTTTCTAAGTGCCTCGTCTTCTTCAAGATCTTCAAGAAAATCTTGGTATTGCCTGTTGGATACAGAAACATTTAAAAGGTGGAATATGAGCTTTAATTAAATACTGACAAACTGGAAATTTTCTTTTAATCTCAAATCACCAGTACACATCGCCTATTTGTGAAATCCACAAATTGCTTATATTTTAACTTTTCAACTGAATTGTTTACATTAATATTACAATTATAAGATAGTAACACAAGAAATAATGATCGAATTTGTGTTAATAATCACTACATCCTTATACCAATTCCACCAATATCTTGACAAGAATCCAAAATTAAGAGTGCAAAGATCAATTGTGTGATGCCTACTTCTTTACAAAAAAAATGAAAATAATTTATCATAAGGCTCTCCTCTCAGAAAATACACAGGTTTTGAATAAAGTGGGACCTTTCATCATCTGTGTCCGTATTTTCTCTATCTCTCGCAAGCTCCTTCAGTTTCCAGTTTCTACGACGCTGACGTTTGGTCCGGTCATAGCTCTTCTTGATTAATACCTACAACAGAACAACTTTGTTATAACACACAACTACAAAGTAGAGCTATAAGATCCAATAAAGTTTAAAAATGAAAGGCTGTAGGAATGCCAGAGAAGTTCCAAATGTTGAGGAGTTATACCTCAGGAAAAAGGTGTAGAGACCAAGAGGCAGTACCAAAAACAATTTTAAAATTTTTGTCCATCTACTTATACATGAGAATGTATCTGGCATTATTTATATAACTGTTAGAATTACGTTACATTTTCCAGTGACTGAATATCAAAGTTCTAATAGCAAGAATCTGCAGTACTTACTCCTCACACAGGTCATCTTGGAACACCACAGCAACGCGTCCTACTCTAATAACCACTTACAAAACTGCACGTGACTCTCAACAGTGTATCTTACAACAATGCTTAATAACTGTACAATGAATACATGAAAATAACTCTACAGAACACAAAATCTTCAAAGACTGCCGTGATCTACTCCTATAACCTCACTAGAAATACCTACATTGGGAAGAAAGCAAGGTGGCATGCCCTGTAATCCCAGTTATTTGGGAGGCCGAGATGGGAGGATCATGCATTCCAGGTCAGACTGGGCAACACAGCAATGCCCTGCCTTATAGAAAGAAAACAAAACAAAAAAAGAAATAAAAAACACCTATTCTTATTTCTATTCAAACTATCCTGCTATTTCCTAATTTATCAATTAAAGAAAGCAAAACTGGGTGGTAACAGTGGGAGGGTCCCTCTTTTATCACGACTTCACTTCTGCCCAAAGCTAAAGAAATCAATGTGTATTTCAAAATAATCTTTTGTTTACTTCACTACTGTTCACGACTCTTAAACTCATCGTGTTAGAATTTAAGATTTGTCCCAACTAAGCCTTTCTCTAGTACCTGATCATGTGAAGGTTATTTTCTACTCCAGTTACATTTAACTCTGAATAATGGTATTAACTCTAAATGCCTTCTTCACTGACAATACACATAAAATAAGCCTAGCTGAGCCTAGTTACGAATGAACCTGAGTACTCCAAAGGTCATCATTTCTGGCTACAAGCTTACTCTACAGATAGTACCAAGTACTTTGACAATGAAAATTTGATTACAAACAGCAACAAAGAAACCTCCAAAATTCTTGGACATCCCCCCCAAGGAAAATGGTATCAAACAAAGACTTCTGAAGCCTGGCAACAAGGCATGACCCTATTATCACAGCTACTTACAGGCTGAGGCAAGAGGACTGCAAATTTGAGGCCAGCCTGAGCAACCCTATCTCAAAGTTTTTAAAAAAGGCTGCGAGTGCAGCTCAGTGGTAGAGTTCTTGCCTAGCAAGCACCTGGCTTCACTCATCAGTACCCACCTCCCAAAAATGAGTGAAAATTAAGGGAGTAGAGACATAGCTCAGTGGTACAGTGCTTGCCTAGCATATGAGGCCGTGGGTTTGATTACTAACATTGGTAAATAAATCAACAGACTTCTGATATTATGCCTTAACTGATTTCAAAGACAATCTCTAACTGATGCATTATTTTCAAAACTATGACCTCATGTACCTCTCTCGTAAGAGTTACAGCATCTTCAACATGGGAAAAAAGAAAAACCAAAAGCCTTACCACATCTGGAACTTTATCTGAGTTCATTTTGTTGACATGTTCATCATTCAAGTTACAATTAGCCAAATCAAACCTGAAATATAATGAAAAACTTAACTACTTGGCCTTGGCATTTAACTTTTCATTTGACAAATATCACCTAAGACTTCCTTTTAAGTCAGTTAATGCTGCCCACTTTAATAGTTTTATAATTCATTTTATAATAAACATCCTTTTGCAGACCTCGAAAAGATAAAAAGGCAATCTGTCTGTGAGTTTTGTCCATCTTTCCATGTATTTGTTAAGGAAGCAAAACAGACTTGAACATGTTTAATAAAAAACTACCCACTCCCTTAAAAAAACTGTAAATATGCATGTAATAAAGTCAGGGTTCAATCATCAAAACACTGGAACAAACAGCTCCTTTAGATGATGGAACGACAGCCTTCTGTCCAACACATAATTCAGTTACCAATAACGAGGTGTAAGAGGTTCTTAAGAACTCTGCAATCTTTCTGGAATGAACAACTTTAGTATTTTAGGTAGCTCTTTTGGCTACCAAAGAAAACATGCAACGCTGACTGGCAGTTTAAAATTCTACAAAGTAATACAAACCCCAACACCAGGTCTCCAGGATTTAGAAGATGTCCCAAGTGAGTGCGACAAAAATACTGTTTATCTGTATTCATTTCAGATGTCTTCTGTACCCAGACTTCCCCAAGGGTATGCTTAAAAGGAAAGAAAACGTACTCTTCAATAACCTCAGCAACTCAAGAAGGCTCACAGAAAAATTAAATACAATATTGATTTTTAGCTTTCTCATTCTCATTTTAAAGGCAAGAATTTTTATTTCTGTTTTCCACATCTCTAAAATACTGTCAAAAGTAACAAATTACTAAATCCTAAGTACAGAGAAAGAAAATATTAAAAGCAAATAAAGGGTTTTTGTTAAGATTTGGTCAAGGCATTTATGAAACATTAACAATGTCCTCTGGAAAAGATATACATAGAATTTTCAAAAGAAATCTTTTCATAGGGAGACTGACCAATACAGACTGAGCAAACAGCTAACTGAAAAGGTAGGTCTCTTAAATCAAGAAAATATTCCAAGCAAAAGTTTGTTTAAAACAAAGGGTTCAAAAATCCAAGGTTCTGACAAAATAATCTTGAAAGCCCAGTAGCACACTATCAGAAAATCCAAATCTTTACCAATTAATTTTTTAATATTTGAAATTTTAAACCAGAAAATTGTTAATTCCCTTTCCAATATAACATTTTACTTGTAAATGACCTTTCAAACTTACAGGCTGAAATGAGGATACTGTGTGCCAACCTTTTACTAATACAGACCAAGTGAAGAGAGACCAACAGCAATATACTGCAAGTCAGTGATACAATTAAGGGATCTCAACACGGAGATAAAAAGAAGAGGCACCAGAAAAAAGCATCACTTCCCAAATAGTCTTGCAAAAAAATATTTAACCCAAATTTACCTAATAAACCTTTAGACCCACTCTCCAGGTTAGAGAAAACACTGGGTATTAAGAGCAAATTAAGTGGTATCATGAGGCAACAGGAAGATACAGGTAGACAATATTCTATGAATGTACTACTTGTCTAAGGAAGTTGGTACCATGACCCAAAAGAAACCAAACCATGAAAAAAAACTAGAACAGGAAGAGGGTTATTATTAAATAAAGTACTTCACAACTATAATATCCACCATCATTTAACGTGTGGTCTCCAACTGGATACTAGTCAGAACAAATCATAAGAGACACTAAGGCACAGATAAGGTAATATAAATACAGGCTACGAACAGTTAATAGTTTTGATAGTGATACACTGTTAAGAGATACATATTGAAATATTTAGCGTACAGTAATGATTTTTAAAATGTCAAGAGGGTATTCGGTCACTCAGTCCTCTTTTATAAAAATAAATGATTGTTTAGAATAATGAAGTAAACATTTAAACTTTTTTCCAACACAAAAAATAAAAATAACTTACCAGGCAGAGTAAGTGTATTTTTATAATTATTCCACTTTTTTTTAAAAGGGAAGAAAAAGGACATGAAAGCTCATAAAATGTATTTTTAATCTACCATAGGGTTAGCTTTATTTAGACTCCATAATGAAAAAAAAAAGAGAAACAGTAAGATGACAGAAAGTAAATAAAAATAGTGTGGCTACCTTTTTTGATATGACTCCAGCACCGGCACTGCGTTTGAGGTCTCGGACTATGCTGCACTCCATCACAATAAACTCTTCCAGCTGTTTGGGACGGCATAAACTATTGAAAGGATGACTCCAGAATGTGCTCCCATCAACATCAGCAACTACAATAAACAACAGCAAGGAACAAAACACTGACGTATTTCAAAAAGTCACCAAATATGTCAACTAGGAAGAACATAAGATATACCAGCTGGGAAACAACAGATCAACTGGAACTACAACTGTCAACTCACTCTCCAGGGTCATCTTTATTCAAATGAATTAGCCCCAAACTTTGTCCAGCACAAGGGAAATAGCAGGTACCAAACGTATCTTAAATATTAACTGTAATTAGAAAGCCACAGAGCTAAGTGCCTTTTAAATAAGATCAGAGTTGATCAGTCAGAGTCATTTCATGTACTGGTTCAGAAACGTATCAGCGTCTTAGCAGTTTAATTTCTTGCTGACAGATAAAGAATGTCAATCCTGATACTATAAATAGACATCTGGCTCATGACTATAATTGATAAGGGTAATAAATTGCTTCTTGGAAAGGATCAAAATAAACTCAATTTGTTATAACAGAAGATTTACATTTCATGAAACTTACAAAAAAAGATCAAGCAGATCCAGCCAAATTCACTGACAGTCAACAGGAAATCTTCTTTTAAAAATACATTTTATAAAGGGAATATTTTTAAGTGATCAATAACTTTGAAATTAGTTAAAATTTTTATTTTTTTATCTATTTTTTTTTTGGTACTGGGAATCGAACTCAGGACCTTGCACTTGGCAGGCAGGCACTTATGCCACTGAGCTGTATCCCTGGCCCTAAAATTCTTATTCAAATAAAGTTCCATTGGATCACAAAAAATAAAAAGGTTCCAAAATTTAAAATACTTGTTAAATACTAAAATTTACCCATGAACTTTAGTAATTAGTTACAAAATTAAATGATATAAGTAAGTCTATTTCAATAAAAAAAACTAGGAAATCTGTTAAATTCAGACTCGTTCCTTTAAATGAAAAATGCAAACCAGGCATGCTGGCCCAACACCTGTAATCCCAGCCCTTGGTAGACTGAGGGAGGAGGATCCCTATGAAATCAATGCCAGCCTATACTACATAATGAGATCCTATCTGAAAAAAAAGGGCAACAAATTAAATGCCTTATAATTCCACAGTGTTTATAAACAATAGTATAAATTTTAATTGGTCTTTTAAAACACAACTGTTGAGAATGACAACACAAACATAAACATTTTTTTTTGGTACCGGGAATCAAACTCAGGACCTTGCGTTTGCCAGGCAGGCACTTGTGCCACTGAGCTACAGCCCCAGCCCAACATAAATTATTACTGCTTGGCATATATACAACTAACTGTCAAGGCAAATTTAGTTTCCAAAACTTACCTTGCAAGGTGTTTGGATCAATGAGATGGATGGCACTGGTTACTCGAATACACACACAAATCTGGTTCATATTTCCCAGGCTTTGTGCAAGTTTTGGAGACAGACAAACAACATTATCCTAGGCATAAGAAGTAACATTTAAAATGATGCAAATCCTAAGCAACAGTCTCTGTAAATGCTTATCAATGTAAATCAAATCAAACTGTACTTGCTCAACCAAAACATTAAAAAATTGAAAGATATAACTTATTCAGACAAATATATTTGTCTTAATTAAAATGCTTTTAGAAATCTTCCCGGGCCTAGTTTCCAAGCTATTAAGTTTATTTCAACATTATTACAGTGTTTATCACTCTACATGTTAGTATAGTGTACATTCTAATCAAAGTACATTAGGAGTACTGCGATGTTCTAAATCTAACTTCCTTCAATATTCATAAAAAGGTTCAAAAGAACATGTTTCTCTTAAAAGGTTCCAAATACCATATATCAATACGTAATCAAATATTTTAATGCCCAAAGTCACATGTCTACATATTTTAGAAAATATTATATAAACCAACAATGTAATTGTGATGTCAGACTGTATTACATGTAAAAAGATCTGTTATATTTTAAGCTATACCTATTTACAACACTAGACTCTCCACTAAAGGGATAATTTGTGTATAATTCCTCTCCAACCCTTGGTTTTTAACTCAAGAGTTTCCAAAAACAGAAACACAAGTCAGCCATCTGCATCTGTGTGTTCCACCTCTGAAGGTTCAACAGAGATCAAAAATGCATTTTTAAAAATCTGGACTTTTTTTTGTCATCATTCTCTACAATATTAACAAGTATTTACATAACATATACGTTGTATTCGGTATAAGTAATACAGAGATAAAGTATATAGGAAGATATGAACAGACGATATGCAAATACTGTACCATTTCATATCGGGCACCTGAACATCCTGTTGTGTTACCTGTATGAGGTCCTGGAACCAATCCCCTACAGACCGCAAGAGACAACTGTACATCTTCACACAGTGTATTCCCCTAGTTAGTTACACTGGTCACTCAAAGCAGTTAAACACACAGGCCTAAATATGCCCACACCTAAATTCCTACGTTCCAGGCTTTGTGCCAAGAAAATATTCACTTTTTTCAATCAGAGGTTGGCATAAAACGGCATTCAGCCCACCACTTGTGCTTCATGAAGTTCTACTGAACACAGCACTGGTCATTCACTTATATATCATCCCTGGTGACTTTTGCGCAATAGTAAGAGGGCTGAAAAGTTGCAATAGAGATTATATGGCCTGAAAATAGAAAATATTTAATAACTGGTCCTTCATAGAAAATTTGCCAACCCTGTTTTAAGGCTCTCTTTCCATCCCTAGCGCTGCACTATAAATTAGTATTAATGCTTTAAAGCTTTATACACATAGACCTGCGTGCAAATTCTGACTTTATCATTTTGCAGTTATAAAACTTTAATCAAATCTCATGTACCTCAGCTGCAATTCCTTCTTAACATGGCTTTCCTCAGTTTAAGAGACATAAACAAAGTGAAACACACTATAGTACTTAGCTATTAATTTTATGTAGAATGATCACAATAAATTATGCTGTCATTTCAGTGATGCAATATCACCAATGAATTCCTGCAAGTTAGAGAAATCCAGCAACACAATCCACACTGTACAGCCTTATACACATGAGGCACCCAGTAATTCACCTACTGAATTTTAATTCATTCATATTTTCGAACCAGTTTCATCTTACTACAATTAACTGAAATAATCTACATTTTAAGTTTTATTCAAATAAAAATGATTCTATGATCTCATTCCCATAATACTGTTAAACATGGCCAAAAGCCTATTCACACACCACAAAATGGCTCACTTATTTTTTTTAAAATCATTCTTACAAATCAAAGTTTCATAGAACTGTTATACATTCACTAGGATCACAATATTCTTTTTTTTAGGATTTTCCTTTTTACTGTTAATTTCCAATATATAATGTCTGTGATATATAATGAATATATTTACCATAGGAAGTTGGTACATATCTGTATCCACATCTTAGTCTTTTTTATTTCCCCTTCCCCTCGCCTTCCTCCCTTCTCCCTCTATCCCTAGAACCATTCCCATCCGCCACAGGTCTCCTTCCCTGGTTAGGATTACAATTTTAAGGAATTTAGAGACTTAAAAAAAAAATGCACTCAGGTCTTCCAATGTTAACACACCAAAGTAAAATGCATGCTAATTCATAATTACAAGCATATCCTGCTTCTTGTATATTTTTTAAACAAGGTTGAATGTGTCAGAAATTATTTATGAAAGTCAGTCTAAGTGTAACCACCCTAGAAGGAAAACCAATTAATTACTTGAACTTTTATAGATATGGATTAAATAATAAAAGTACCTTGCATATTGGAACAATTTCCACAGAAAAAGTGCTTTTGTAGTTGTATGTGTTGCTGTGGATATCCTGAGAGATCAGTCTCTGTGATGTTTTACATCTATTAAAAAAAATTTAATAGTAATGCAAAGGTCTAACTTGTATAGACTCTGAAATGTCAATTTTCATCAAATCAAATTATTACTGTCCAAGGTCTGAAATAGATTTTTGATGCCTGCTATGGCAAAGCCTAAGCATCCACTTTTATTTAAAAATCTTTATCAGTACAGCTGCACCCTACCTATTTTCAACTTTATCAAGCTCCAAAACGTTCCCTTGGATCAGACTAATCTACTCTCCATACATCTATTAAAAACCCACACTAGTGCTCATTGCCAAATCTTTCTTCACACTAATCTCACCTTTTAATACAAACTCTACCTATGAAAACTTCCTCCATCCTTCAGGTGCACTCTATCTCCCTTCTGAATCTTATACCCAAAGTCCTCCTATTCCCATTTATTCTTTCTCTCATCATTCAGTCGATCCGTATTTCAGAACTACAGTGCTTATTATCGTGGAGGTAGGTCTAACTCCCTAAAGAGATTTTTACATACTCTTCAGCTAGTACATTCAATAAAGTAACTAGTAAATGTTTCCTGATTGTGTAAGCATTCCTATTAAAACTTTAAATATTCTAACATAAGACATCTAAGCCTGAAGAACAGATGTGTCCAAATCCAGCCCCATTTCTTGGACTTGGTCACATTTAGATTCACAACATACCTACAAGGAACTGTACACTGAAGAAATTCTACCATCTTCTGAGCATGTTGTTTTGAAGAATAATAGAAATCCAGACCATCTTTAAAAAAAAAAAGCCATATAAATAATTCTGCAAAATAAGATTTGCCTCTACTAACATGGCATCATAAATTAAATCCGTATTTGACAAAATCAAATTATTAGAAAATATTAAGAAATTATAGCCACAACAGACTAAGGGTATCACTTAAGACTTGTTTTGGCAAAAGGACAGACAAATGCTAATAAATGAAAACAATATGTTTTAGTTCTACAGAAAAAAAAAAGGATAAAGGACAGAGAAAAAGAACAAAGAAGAGCATTTTCTGCAATAAGTGGAACAACCTACAATCTTAAGGAACCTCATAGTGGGCCAGGGAGATAGCTCAAGCAGCACAGTGCCTGGCTGGCAAGCGCAAGGTCCTGAGTTCAAGCCTCACTAGAGAAGAAACCCAATAGTATTTATGTATCACTTCATTATTACTGTACTGATTAGGCTTCTGAATTAATACCTCTATCACAAACATCTTAGGCATAAGAAAAAAGAACTTACAGATCTTAAAAATAATTTTGTTCTTCCAAACAGTATCTCTCTCCGCTACTTTTTAATGAATTTTATATCAGCAATCTATACTATATTAATATAGTTACTAGTTTATTCTCCTACTTTGTGGGATGAGTAGCCAATTGAGAGCACGAGTATTAATTCATCTGCATGTTTTAAAAACCCAGATGGCATCTATCACAAACCACATGCTTGGGAAATATCTCAAACTGTGATGGGAGAAGGACATCAATGAAAACAATCATACTTCTAGATATGTGCTACCCAACAGAACAGAGACATAAGACATAATAATCTAACACACTTAAAGTAATTTTAAGTTAAAACAGGAGAAAAAATAAAAATTCAGTTCCTCAGTTGCACTAGCCACCCTTTAAATACTTAAGAGCTACACGTGGTTAGTGATATCCATATCGGCTAGCACAGATTAAAGATGAAGACTATTTTCTTCCTAACGGAAAGTTCTTTTTGATAGTAGTAATTCAGATTGGCAATAACGATAAGATTACTTAGGTAAATTGAGATAAAATTTTGACACTGTTTCAAATCCTTTTAACTCACCATGAATCTCTTTGATACGAAGTGTATTCTGATGCACTCCATATTTCAGAATCAACTGCTCCAGATAGTAGAATGTTTTTTTGTGCAAAGTCTAAAGATAAATGCATTATTGAATCAATAAACTAAATGCCAAGATATATATATATATACATACATATGTATACATCAAACATATATACATATCTACAAATATAAACTCACTCTGCACGTCAGCATCTCAATCTCAAGAGACAAGTTTGTGACAGAATATTTATGCTTTAGCCTATTAATTTTTCAAACAAAAACAATCTTGAACAATTATCTAAAAGCAAAATAGTGATCTATTTCCAAAAGTGAATGAATGCTCCAGAGACTTCCTCAGACTTAAAGGATATGACAAGTAGAGAAAAGAAAAGGTTTCTATTAACTCTTTTTAATGGACTAAAATGAATTACAAGATGTAGGATTTATTCATCATCTTTTCCTCACTTACCTTTTGCCTGACCTGAACCACAGCCTTCCAGAAATCCTTAGCTTCTACTCTGTGGCAATCTCCACACATTTGGGACTGAACAACATAATCTACCACAAACACCTGCTGAAGGATAGCGCCATTCATCACCTGGAAAAGAAAACAATTATACTCCTTCATTAAGTTTTGCTTAATTATAAATATTTTTCTTAAAAGAAGATGCTAAACTTTTTTCTATGAATGTTTTTAGGCTATTGGTCAAATTTAAAGTCATAAAAATAAGACATTATTTTAAGACAGATATACAAGTTGTAATTCATAAAATTAGATTAATACTTCAAATTTACCTTTTGTTGAAGTGATTGTGAGAATATGCTTTCAAGAACCATGCACACATATGTGTGCATATAATTATATATCTGTACCTATATATGTGTATTCCACCCTTTGACTAGAAATAAACACACACACACACACACACACACACAGAATTTAACCTTAGAAGAAAAAAGGCAAGGAAAATCCTCAAAAAGACATTGCTTAATGTAATGATTCTCAAACACAAACCATTCTAAATCACCTAGGAAGCTTCTTAAACACACAGTACAGGGGAAGTGAGGGTATAACTCTGTGATAAAGTACTCGCCTAGCATGCCTGAGGCCCTGCGTTCAATCTCCAGCAAAACAGGAAAAAAAAAAACAAAAGAGAAATATACGGACTTGTAGGTTTCACATTAAGATTCTGAGTCAGTTACAATGGGTCAGTATAATGATCAGCCATGTTTGCCTTAGGCCATGTTTTTATTTTAAATCCTTTCCTTAATAAAATGAAAAGGAGAGACTGTTCCTCCCCATGAACACATTATTTATACAGATGATATGAAAATAAAGGACTAACATTAAGAACGCATTTTTCCTTTTAAACTATTGAAGCCATAAAATAACTAACCCTCATTCTCATTACCTGCACCTTAACCATGCTTAGAAAACAATGTACAACTTACCTCTTTCTGAATAGTCAACTTAACTTTCAGTCTCTTAGAATGGGGCTCAGTCCAAACAAAGCCTGCATCTACAAGTCGTACCTTCAAATAAGCAAAAACAACAAAAAAGAAACAAATTCCAATGAAGAAATAAAAACAACTCATTAATAAACAGATTCCATAAGATACCTTAAGGAATTTATGATCAGCATTCTACATACCATCATAACAAAAAAACTTATCCTCTGCAACAATAGCAGCAAACAAAAGGACAGTTCAATGACATTATTAGTGCAACGGATATAATTCAAGCAAGAATTAAAGTAGCTATAAAAATTACTTTCTCTAAACAAACTGTGTTGTTCTTTGAATGGAAAATATATTACATATATAATATATATTATATATGGTGACATATATAATATATGATTACATATATTATATATGGCTACATATTATATATATATATTATATGTGTGTGTGTATGTGTAGATTTTAAGAAGGCAAAAAACTGTGGACTTCATTATCTAGAAGAACCCTCATGAAGCCAAGTTTCCACTTGTATTAAATCTGTGGCTTTTTTTTAAAGAAGAAACATTCATTAGAGTAGGTTCCACTGCTGAATACTGAAACCCCAGTCATTAACTCACTGCTAAACCTGAAGCATCTACAGAGGTTAAGGAGATTGCTATACAACATGAGGAACAAATTCAGTACAGCCAGAAGGGATGTTTGAGAACAGAGGAAGTAGGAACCCAAGAATGGAAGCTGTTGCAATAGTCTGAGCTGCAGCTGAAGGGAAGCGGCACAGGAAAAATCTGAAGCAACAGAACCAGAGCCAAGAGCTATTGATAAGATAAAACCTGTAATAAAAACCGGATATGACAAAGAGGAAGAGAACACACTCTAGAACGATGCTCAAATACCCAGCTTGGACAACTAGGTCTTTTTCTCACACAAATGAACAACAGATTTAATGGGAAAAGGTGTTGAAATTTAAGAGGGTATCTGAGGTAACCAAGTGGACTTGTTTAATGGGTAGTAGGGTACATACTGGGCTGGAGATTTATGGACAATTTGGGCTGTAGACAACAGACTTAGGGTATAAGCAAGCAGATGATAATTTTATCTAGTATTATTTGATAAGAACTAGTCTAACTAATATAGATACAGCATTCTAAAGTACAACTCTCCTCCTATGATTGCTCCCCTAAAGCAAAACCTTATAGTCAACAAAGCATGCCAGGTACAGAGAATAACAAGCAGCTTCCTATGCCCTCGGTTTCCATCTGCAGTCAAAAGGAAGCTCCAAGGGCCCTGAGTAACACTGCTCTCCCCTCAGCCTCCATCCCCATCCGCAAGAATGGAAAAAGGGTCCTTGACATGCGCTCAGCATCCCTCACGCAGCCTCACCTGCATCTGTGCTTACACAGCCAAAACCAATCAATCTTAATCAACCCTTTACCCTTCTTTATCAGCACAGACACCTCAGTCACCCCTCATTTCCCACAGGTTTCCATCCAGTTCCACATGGTCCCTATTCTGTCCTCATCTACTGGTCCTCCCAGTCCTGAAACCCTTTTACTCTGCCATCTAGAACTCAACGATCATTACAGAGGAAACTTCCTAGATCCTCACCTGCTTTAGTGACCACTCCCTCCACCCTCTAGACCTACTGATTATACCACGCCCGCACAGCTAGCTAACGTGACTGTTGCCTTCAGTTTGTTTCTACCATCTGGCCAGGACCCAGACAGGTGCCCTCCTTGTTCTTCATTCCCAATTCCAGAACATTCTCCCTACCGCTTCCTTCAACACACTCCGCCTGACTCTGAAGTCATCAGACTCTACCACCTATGACCCTCTGTTAACCCTTGCATCATTTGCCCTCATTTCTCAGACGTTAGTCCTGAGCTCAGTGTCATTTGTTTTAACAACATTAATATGAATACTTAGTAATTTCAATATCCATACAGATCATCCCCACAACACCCTGACCTCTCCATTCTTTCAGTTCCCATCCCTAGCTAAGATCTTCTCTTTCCTGGGTTAGCTACCCATATCTTTTTACCAGTAACTGCAGCCCTTCCAAAATCCTACTAACCATCTATCTTTCCAGTAGATTCTTTCTAGTTCCTAAGTGCCAAAAATCCTTCAATCTAATGCAACAGAAAAACCTTTCACCCTCCCACCTTTTCATTATCGCTCATCCCACCTCATCTAAACACTTCCATCCTACCCCAGCTAAACTGAAAGTCAATCATCAAACATCAAAATACTGCCACATACACACTCTCAATTCCCTTAGTCCCTCTCATTTTACCTTAGTCACTCACTAGTCTAAATCAACACCTTGATTAAATTCAATGCTTTCCCTGCTCTATGTATTATCTGGGCAGTTGGTGGGGTTAGAGAAATAAATGCACACCATACTCACGACTCTTAGCATTTATAACACTCATTGTTTGGCCTGTCTAGCACCCATACAACATTATTCTACTGCATTTCCTCTGCTACTCTCCTAGAGGACTACTTCATACCGTCCCCGCTCTCCTCAAACATTTAATAGCTCTTTCTTCATAGCTACTGCCTATGCTTCTGTTTTCTCTGAAGAGCATTTCCAGAATCTCCCACTTACCAACATCTTTCCTCCTGTCAGCACAGATAAACTACCCATGCTCCTAGCAACACCAGCCCCCTTACACAGCGAAGATAGATCTTTACTTTTTCCGTGCAATATTGCAGCTTCCCAAAATTGTGCTTGGCAGAGACTAAATGCTACCTGAATACATGAACAAATGTACGTGCTATATTCTCTTTTCTACTCCTCAAGGACATCCTCCAGTCAATTCCGTGGTATATTAAAAAGTATAAATTCTGTGCACAAAAAAGCTAGGAGGGGGATAAGAACTCTTCAAGGAGGAGTTGAAATTTAACAGTATTTAGGGGAGGTCTCTAAAAGAAGGAAACGTGAGTAAACATTAAAGATGGTAATGAAGGGAGCTGTGCAAAAATCTGAAGGAAGAGCATTATGGGTAGTGAACACAAGAAGTAGGGAGACTAGGTAAGAGCCTACCTATCTGGTTACTGAAGTGGTGAGAGGATAATTGGCTGGGGATAAAGTCAAGGGAGTTATGAAAAGTCAGGTATGTCCACCTTGCAGGACTCTACAATAACTGCTTTTTGCTTTATTAATAGGTACAGAGGATAAAAGACAGAGTAGGTAAGATTATGATTTGCCAGTCCCTCCAGCTGCTGTGTTTAGAACAGATGTTAAGGCTAGGGTAAAGCCAGAAGTATAAACGTTAAGAAGCGATCCTAGTAATTCCAAGAAATGATGGCGTGGGTCAGAAATGAACATGATGAGAAACAGATTCTGGAACTACTTTGACGGTAGTCAGGAGCATTCACTGATGTAGTTGGATATATGTATAAGAGAAGAGTCAAGGATGACTTCTACTGTTTTTGACCTGTAATCACACCCTACACCACACATCACACATATACACATACCCAAACTAGAATATAAGCTTGCTCACTGCTACAGCCATATCAACAAAACTAGTTTGTCACAGAAGTGGTACTTATTAAACATCTGCTATATGAAATAATGACCTATTAAAACTCATCAGACACTTGACAAAAGTCTTAAGTGTAAAAATGAAAAAAAATACATAAATAAAATAAAATACACACATCTAAAACAAACTGACTCCAGGAAAAAAAAAGTCAAAGAATAAAAGAAAACTTTAAAAAGATAAAGAAAAAAATAGTTACATGCTAAGTATTCCTAAACTGAAAATCTGAAATCCAAAATATTCCAAAATTCAAAACTTCTAGAGTATTGATATAATTCAAGACATGAAGCTTTTTTTTTTAAAGACATGAAGAATTCTACACCACCAAACTTTGTTTCATGCATAAAACTATTTAAAATATTGTTAAAATTATATTCAAGCCATGTGTATAAGGCGTATACAACACATAAGTGAATTTCACGTTTAGACTTAAGTCCCACTCCCAATATATCTTGTTCCATAAATATAATCCAAAATTTTTGAAAAACATTAGAAATCTAAAATACTTCTTGCCCCAAGCATTTCAGATAACAAATATTCAGCCTGTATCAAAATCCTCAGAAAAATTTAAGAACAAAATACATCAAGAACATGACTTTGACTGGGCGTAGTGGTACACACCTGTAATCACAGCACTCAAGAGGCTGAGGCAGGAGGCCCATTGAGTTCGAGACTAGCCTGGGCTACTAAGTGAGCTCAAGGCCAGCCTGAACTGCATAGCAAGGCCCTGGCTCAAAAAGGCCAAAAAAAAAAAAAAAAAGAGAACATGACTTTGGAACTTAAAAAAATATTAATGCTGGGAAAAAAATTAATAGAAATAAAGACTGAAAGATAAAATACAGGAAATTGCCAAGAATATGAGGAAAGACTTTTTTTGTTTTTAAATATTAAGGGCAAAATAGAAACAAAGATTTCAGACCGGCGGCCAATGTTTAAGTAACAGAAATTCCACGGTGAGGAAGAAAATAAATGAAGAAATTTCAAAGAACTATTGCATGACATTTTATCAGAGCTTAAGAAAGAATCAGGACACCTTTCAAACAGTCACAAAGTTTAACATAAAGAAAATTAAAAGTATGTCTCAAAGAAGTAAACAGGACTGTACCCAAATCATATTTAGGTTTTTTTGGAGACATTTATGCATAGACTTTAAGTGAGAGGCACATTTTCTTTCCACAGCAACAACAAAAAAGTTTTAAAATGAACCAAATACTAGCATTCCCCTCACACCATAATCTCCTTTATGACTTAAAGATCTTTTATATGAAGATTTTTCTGGAGAAGAACACTACATATAAGGGGTTCTTAAGAATAGGAGATACAGCTCAGTGTAAGAGTGCTTGCCATTTGCCTAGCATGCATGAGGCCCAGGATCAATACTCAGCATCACCAAAAAAAAAAAAAAAAAAAAAAAGTGGGAGAGGGGTTTCTCAGCAAATAATGAAAATCATAGGAAAATTTTCTTAAAATGGAAGCTTTATGGAAAGCATGCCTATAAATACTGATTTTTAGCTGTGACCTACCTTACTCAGAGGGGCTTTGATTTTTTTCAAACACAAAGCAAGAAGTTCCCTGGATTCTAAAGCACATTGTACCCAAGCTCCTGGTGGCTGAAAATATCTGAGGAAGGAAAAAAAAATACTTAAATCCAGTACCTCTCAGGAAAAAAAAAATGCAATTCCCATATGAATATGCAGATACAACACATTATTATACAAGCAAAATACAGTAATACTCAAGGTTATTCTCAACCACTTAACCCAAACATATTTTAATAGTTTGAGTAAACTTTCAATTAGACCAGTACCTTTAGCTTAAAAAGGTAAAATTCTGGGGCTGGGGTTTTAGCTCAGCGGCAAAAGCGCCTGCCTGGCATGCGCAAGGTCGTGAGTTCGGTTCCCGGTACCGGAGAAAAACCAAAAAAAAAAAAAAGGTAAAATTCTGATTGAGAAAGCCAACTGATGGGGGTCAGGGAGACAGCTCAGGTACAGCACCTGCCTGTGATTATCACAATTATCATGCTCCCATGATAATCCCTGGGCTAGGTCCTGAGTTCGATTCCCAGTACCAAAAAAAAAAAAAAATGGCTGGAGATGAAGATGTAGCACAGTGTGAAGGCCTTAAATTCAATCTCCAGGCTGGGGAAAAAAAATGTCAATTGAGAGAACCTGTTAAAGTGGTCTTATTACTTTAATTATGAGTAAAAATTCCAGAAGGGATGACAAAATGGCAAAAAGTTCCTTTTAGCTATGTTCTGAAAAACAGGTAAAATCATCTCAAAATGATATTAAAATAATGTATTCTGCACTTCTAAGATGTTGAGAACTATTTCTCACAAAAAGGCAGATTAGTACATCACAACACGATTAGATTATTCATCTATATATTAAGTCCTTTTTAAAATTTTAAGTAGCACGATTCAATTTTTAAAATCTTGGGTAAAATCTCATTAAAATTTAAATCCTTTCAATCTCAGTCTTTACTTCAGACCATTTCACATGATTTACTGCATTTCTTTTGCATACACTACACTCACTTTAATTTCTTCTTGTTATGTCTTCTATCTAGTGTTCCCCAAAAGCTTCGTGCACTTATAGATGGAGCTCTGGGGAGGTGAATGGATCATGGGAGCATGATAATCATCAGTGAATGAGATTACTAATGAGTGTAGGGCTAAATGTGATGTTGCTGGGTGGAGCTTAGGCAATGGGGGCATGGCCTGGAAGGGCATTTCTCCCTCTCCCTTCCCTTGATTCTGCTTCCCCACCACCTTCACACAAGCAGAGGTCGGCAGCTCCTCCTCCACAATGCTCCTCTACCATGCATCCTGCCTTGGAGCCCGCTCACTATGGAACAGCAACGTGAGCTAAAATCCTCTCCTATTTTAACTGGCAGCTGTCAGGTACCAGTAATAAAAGAGTGCCTAAGACACTTGTGAACCTTAATTCTTAAAACGTATTAATAAGTTACTTAAAACATAAGGTGCTGTTTATCGCAAACAGCTTCTACTAACTGATAAAAATTCATGACAATAACATTAATGTCCTTCACAAATTGCTCATTTATCCTTACAAACATCAACTCCTATTTTCCAGTTACATACGTCAAACCTATTAAATCCTTTAACAAAAATGGAATTGATTCAAATACCTTTACACTCTCTTTACCATATGAGTAAACTAGAAAAGTACAATATAAAATTGCAAATTCTAAAATCTTTGGCAATACCAACACAAATAAAAATTAAATCTCCACTGCATAAACTTTATTCTGTGCATTTTGCAATAATCCCAGCATATCCCAGTGACTCTCTTTCTCTAAGTCACAACTTTAAGTAGAGTAAAACTATAATGCACTGTACCTTTGACACTGCTTGCAGAAAGAAATCGACACTTGTTTTGGAATACCTTGGCTGATGTCTACTTTACTTCGCAAACAAGCCACACAAATATTGGCAGGATTTGGACTAATCGGGACACCACACTCACAGCACAAGCTTGAATAAACGAAAGATAAATTTTTAAAATTATATTTTATAAACATACTGCTTTTTAAAAACTATCAAACAAACAAAAGCCTTCAAGTTAACCCATAATATTTCTGGCTTTAAAAAAAAAGACACAACCAGGCAAGGCAGACCACACCTGTAATCCCAGCACTCCAGAGGTTGAGGCAGGACTGCTTAGAGGCCAGCCTGGGATACACAGCAGAGTTCAAGGCCACCCTGACTACACAGTCAGGCCCTGGCTCCACAAAGAAAGGACAGAGAAACAAAGGATCTTGAAGATGTAGAAGATAAGGTGGGCCTGGAAGAGGACAGGGTAAATACCACCTCTCTGAGGCAGGAGGACCTCAAATTTGAACCTAGCTGGGGCAATTTAGTTAGATGCTGTCTCAAAATAAAAGGTGAGAAACAAAGGGGGGGTGGGCGAGGTTAGGAACGTAGCTCAAGGTGAAGGCCTTGGGCTCAACCTCCAGCACCAACCAAAAAAAATCTGCCCATCATACTGGACCTCCTATTTGTTCTGATCACTAGTCACTTAGTTCATTTACTCGGGACCTACCGATGACATAGCTTAATTAATGAGTTAGGCAGCAGAAGAAAACACTACAATAAAAGAGAGTACATCTTTGATAAACACGCCTTAAAACCGTCTCTTCGATGAACATACCTTAGAAGTTTTATTACGGAAAATGTGTAACTCATATCTAAATCATTTCCAATAGTAATTGGACAGCAATATACTACCTAAAAAGCAATTAAAAAAAAAAGGACACATAGGGATTGCAAAAATATAAGCGATTACCCAGAGCAGAAATACTTTTATCAGAGAGTAACTCACTGTAAGTAATGGCAGTATCACAATTCTACGTGTACTGGGAGCAGAAAAATTTTGAGAGCTACTAATAAAGAACAATGTTGTCCAAAAGAAAAATTTGACTATTGTCGAATGGCAGCCACTAGCCTTACGTAACCACCGAGCACCTGAAATGTGGCTAGTAGGACAGTGCAAGAATATTTAATTTTATTATGATTTCAATAGCCACACTGGCTAATGGGTACATGCTGGACAGCGTCCATCTACAAGGATGCACGCACTTTGTATTTTAACCTTCTTAAAACACTGCACTTACTAGAACCAATTTTATAACTAAATTGACTTGGATTTTCTAAGGAAATAACTCATGTCAGTGCCACTTCGGACACAAGAACCTCTCCCCCAGCACCAAAGGTCGTGCCCAGTCACGACAGCAGGATTCCCCGACTCGATTAAAGCTCGGAAAGCGCCGCCACTCACACGTGTCCGGGGGTGCGGCTGGCGCAGTCCCTCAGGTACTCCATCCTTCTCCAACCCTGAACAGAAAGGCGCTTCAATTCATTCGTCGGGTCTCTGCACAACGAAGCGTCCGCGCCGCTCCGCGCAGAGCGCCCGAGCCGCGGGCGCACCGGGAGGCGGGGAGCCGGCTCC
>NW_004955448.1:11628868-11670388 GCF_000276665.1 Chinchilla lanigera | reverse complement strand
GCGGCCGCGAGTGGGCGGGGCGAAGCGAGGGAAGCTGGGAAGTGTCCCAAGGGCTCCACAGCCCAGCTCCCTGCTTTCTAACTGCCTTCTTTCCGTAGTTCCCCATTCATAAATCTCTTTTCAGCCATCTCGATTGGGCGCTCGCTTCGTGGTTAAATGATGCTTTAATGTAATGGTATTTGTGAGCCGTAAAACGTTCCACAAAGAAATCAGAACACCACTGAGGGCAGTGCCTTTGTCCATTTCACTTACCGCCACGTGCCGCGTCCTTGCCATATTCTGACTGTTCAAGTGATTACTTGTTGACAGATGAACGAACGAAATGAAAGGCATAATTTTCTGTTAAGAAGTCTTATGTTATTTTAGAATAACTACTAGAATGTACTTCCCGATGGTGGCTTAATATTTGCTTATAGCCTTATCCTTTCATCTTGGATCGGCACACCATGCCTAGTTGCTGGTTCTCCTGACAGCATTTCAAGTGTTTGATGATGTAGCCTTTTTTTCTAAGTCTTCTACCCCCAGATTTTAAGGAATAAGCAAAGGCAGCTTGCCCACATCATTTTTCTGTCACTAGTCTGCTTCTCTGTCTCTCTGGCCTCCGAACTAGAGAATCCAGAATAATCTCCTTGTCTCAAGATCCTTTATCACATCTGCTGAGTCCCTTTTGCCACGTGAATTAATGTATTAACAGATTTCCCGGAGTAGGACGTGGAGATCGTTTGTGAGCCGTTGTTCTGCTCACTACCCGTTCCCTGCTTTTCTAACTCCCTCCTTCCCAAAGGGCACTCCTCTACGTATGGTCTATTATAAAACACTTTTTACAGGAGCTGTATGCCTAAGTGCGTACTGCTCTGATTTGGATCATAAATTTTCTACTCTGATTGTGCTTCAATTTCAAATTCCCGGGGCTGGGGATTTAGCTCAGCGGCACAGCGCCTGCCTGGCAAACGCGAGGTCGTGAGTTCGATTCCCGGTACCAGAAAAAAACAAAAACAAAAAAAAAGACATTACAATTTCAAATTCCCAAAGACCATTTTGGTTCTCATTCTTCTAAGCATGTCCTGAACGTAGCATGTTGTCTGGCACAAAACCGATCCTCAAAATATTTCAGCAAATTAATTATCCATTCAAAATCCACAGAAACTCTGGAGACTGCTTTTCTCCCCCATTTTTTCTATTCACGCAGTCTTTTCCCTCAGCGAAATATAATGAGAAATACAGTTGCAGTTGAATAGGCTATGTCTGTTCTTCACAGAAGTAAGCACATACTGTGGAGGATCTTGGGATATCTCCATAAAAGGTTGTGCTATGGTTTGAATGTCGTTTTTTCCATCCAAACCTCATGTTAAAATATGGTAGCCTGTGCAACAGTACTGATAAGTGAGAACTTCAACAGGTGTTTAGGTCATGAAGGCTCTGCCCTCAGGAAGATACTAATGTTGCTTTCATGGAACTATTAATTCTCAGGACAGTGACTTCTTGTTCTTCTGGCACTGTATTAGTTACTGCAAGAGCAGATTATTTTAAAATAAATCCTTCCATAGTGTTTTGTCTCTTACATGTGTATGTACTTGTCCTTCTGCTTTTCTACTACCAGGCACAACCATTCTTCCAGCTTTATAAACCAAGCTGGGTATGGTGGCACACAGCTGTAATCCCAGCACCTGGGAGGCTGAGGCAAGAGGATTGCTGTGAGGTTGAGGCCAGTATGGGCTACAAAGTGAGCTCAAGACCAGCCTAAACTGCATAGTGAAACCTTGTTTCAGAGACACACACATACACACATACACACACACAAATGTACCAGACCATAAACCAAAGCAAACCTCTATTTTTTTAAATACCCAGTCTCAGGCATTTTATTATAGCAACCAGAAACAGATTTAGGATATTAGAATAAATCTATCATATGTTTTGGGCTTTAGTTCATAATTTAGGATAAGGGGTTTGGAGCCAGGGATTTGGATACTATTAGCAAGATCAGTTCTATGATCATACATTTCAATAAACCTTACATATAGGAAGTAAAGCATCAGGATAAATCTGCAGGTGGCAAAGAAGTAGCAGTCATTCATTTCTGTGAAGAAAAGAAATATTTGATATATAATATAGCAAACTGTTCTTGTGCTTATCTATAATTGTGTTGGCCTTGCTTTATCTTCCTTTATCATGGTTTTAGAGTAATCTTGTCTGAGGTTATTATCTTGTGAAATTGTTTATATCTAATAGAATAACATGGCTCCACTGTTTTTCCCTTCTCTCTCTCTCTCTCTCTCTCTCTCTCTCTGTCTCTTTCTGAAATCAGGTCTCACTATGTAGTTCAGGCCAGCCTTGCACTCACTGTGTAGCCTAGGCTGGCTTTGAACTCTCCACAGTCCTCATGCCCCAGCCTCCCCAGGCCTGGCATTACAGGCATGTACCACCTGCCCAGCCACTGTTTTCTTTCTTAACACATTGTTTCAATAACTGTTTGATGTGCATCTTGGTGCTGCAGTGCCAGGCTTATTAAACACTGGATACACAACAACACAGATATGGTCCCTGTCCCCATGGTGCTCATATTTTATGATGAGGCTGATAGTCCGGAAGACTAGATAGTGTACTCAAAGTCTTGTAGCGAATAAGTGACAGAACCGGGATTTGAACTCCCGTCCATCTCTACAGTCATGCCCTTACCCTCCAGGCTGCCTGCCCTTCTGAGGCTTAGGCCATCCATTCTTATCCACAGGCATTTGGTAAATGAAATAATAATATGGCCCAATAAATATGTATATATATCCATTAAAAATTAAGTAATTTTAAAATATTAATGTCACAGTACCTATTTTTCTCTCCATCTCACAATTCCCATTACTATGATATCCAGATGTCAGAATTAAATGCTTGATTTCAATTATCTCTGACACAATCCTAAAATGAATTTGCTATGACTGATCAAAGACTGAGATAATGTTAGCAAATTATACCAGAAAACAACTTCATTTTGCACTTTTTACTTAATCTTCAGATTTCACCTGGAAAAAAAATACCTAAAAGAACTGACTATTGTCTCCTGCAAATTTTCAAGTTTATTGAGAATCTTCAATATGTAGCAAGTAAGAGAGGCCCAATTCGTATCAACTAATCAATAACATTTTATACAGAAATTTCAAATGCATAGTTTGATACTCTTCCCATTATGGCTTATATCCTGATGTCTCCCTGAAGCCTCATGTGCTCATAGGTGGGGCTTTTCTTAGGTGCTAGATCTAGGTCAATTAAGGGTATGTGATAATTACTTGGTTCAGCATACTTCTGAGTGTGGATAATGGATATGAGGGGAGAAAGAAAAGTCAAGCTTGCTGCTGCTTGCTTACTGCTTGCTGTGTTCTGTCTGCCACACCATGAACTGTTTCTCCTCCATCGTGGCCTTCTGCTATGTCACCCTGCCTTGAGCCAGCTGACTATGGACTGGAACTTCTACAAACTGTGAGCCAAAAATAGACCTTTCCTCCTTTAACTTGTGAGTGTTGAATACTCTGTCTCAGCAAGGAGAAAAGGAACCAAGACACTATCAAATGTGATAACACCCTGGGGAATGTGAAGATGACACTGGAGATTAGTGAGAGAAGATCTATTAGAGTATACTCTTAGAAGTAAGACCTGTGGAGGGGAAGGGGCAAAAGTACAATAAAACAGAAAGAAGCGTTCTCTTGTCCTCAGTCTGATGGAGGTGTCAGCTTACTGTAAGGAGAGTTTTAAGGTTGATTTCGCCATTGAGTTGATTGGATTCCTGAAAGATTTCCCCCAAGGGCAGCCTTTGTTCACTGATGAGTCATCCCATGTGACTGTCCCAGGGAAGGGACATGAACTGGAGTGATGGTTCTCTCTTCAGCCAACACAGTGCAAGTAGTGGACTAAACAGTGCTTTCTGCCAGCAGCACTGCCTGCAGGGGAGGAATAAACCCTTCACTTCTGCAGGGCATCTGAGCAGACTCTCCAAAAGAAGTATGTAGCTAACTGTGGAGAGTGACTGAGGCTGAGGCTGGCGAACTCCTTGGGACTAGAGTAAAGCCAGTCCCAGGACCTTGAAATGCCAGAAGCGATCCTACACAAGTTGACCTGTAGCTCAGTTGCCTATCAGCAGGTGTCTGACCCCTCAGCGTTCCTCCCTGTTAACTACAGCACAAATAGCTCTGAGAATGTTCCGCTTTCCGTGTTCTCTGCAAAGCACTGAGACTTTGCGCTTTCAACCCCGTCAGGCGTCTCCTCCCCCTTTTACCATGTATAAATAAAGATGCTGGTGCCTGCACAGGGTCTCTGCCTCTCCATCAGAGGGCTGTGATCCACCCTGTCCCAGCTTTTCTTTTCCTGTCTGTCTTGTCTTTTCTTAATCTCCCAGCTCCCCACTCAGGATCCTGCCTGCTGCATGGGACATAGCTAACTTATTATAGGATATTTCTCAGTTGAACGCTTAGCCAAGTAAAGAGTAATGCACCGACCATCACTGAATCTATTGTGGAATATGCCTGTCATCTCAGCACTGTGGGAGACTGGAGGACTGCAAGTTTGTGCCCAGCCCGAGACAACTTGATAAGATGCTGTCTCAAATGTAAAAAGGCCTGGGGGTGTAGCTCACTGTGAAGGCGCTGGATTCAATCATCAGTACCACAGGGCAGGGGGAGGGACTGACAAGGTCACCTGCAGTTATACTTTAAAAAGTTATACTGTCCATTATCTAATGGCTAGAAATGTCAAACAATTTCTCTTTCAAAATAGCATGAAATTCACATTAATCTAAACAAAACGTAGCAAAATTGGGTAACTTTTACATGCCTTTTCAATACAAATACAAGGATGACAAGAAAATCGAACCACTATTTTGTTATGCAAAAGAATTCTGAAAATTACCTCCTGTGTTACAGATACTGTACATTTTTTAAATTGAAAGCAGAAAAAGGTTTTTAAAAGAAATGAATTATTGAAGATATAATGTAGGAAATATTTTGCAGAATGAAAGAATGTGAATTTATGTCACAGTGAAAATATATATCATATTCCGAGTAAAACAGATGAAAATAGGTGCGTACCAGTGACCCTTATAGGAAGTTTCCAAAACTGACGATAAAAGGAAGATCCTAAAATTTTCTAGAGAGGAACATACAGGTCATGCCCAGCTGGTCAAATGGCTTCAGGCTTCACAGCAGTAATACCAAAGCAAGAAGACAATATAGCAGTACTTTCAAAATTCTGAAGGAAAATGACTTCCAATTCTGATTGATAGTCAAATTATCAATAGAAATACTAGTGCACAATAAAAAAAATCTTTTCAACACTGGTGTTAATGGGGTTTCTATCTAGATGTCCCCAGGGTCCTACTGCTATCATGGTGGGCCTCTAGGAAGGTGACTGGGTCACAGGGGCAGGACAGCTGACTTGCTCTTAGGAGGCGGGGCCTAGTAGGAGGCAGGTCATTAGGGGGCTGACTTAGAAGGGCAAATCTCCCTCCCTGTCTCCTCCCTTGATCTCTGCTTCCTGACTACCATGCCATAAGCAGCTTTCCTCCACCCACACCCTTTTGCGGTACCATTTCTGGGTTTAAACTTGCAGAGCATGGACTACAACTTCTCAACTGTGAGCCAAAATAAACCTCTCCTCCTGTAGATTGTAAATGTTGGTATTTCGACCCATTCACAAGGAAAGTGACTTAGAACAGCTGGTCATTGTGCATTCTAAGCAAGCACACTACCACTGAGCTACATGTCCAAACCAGTAAGGACATTTTTGAACCATGGAAAGTTACAGCCCTCTAAAGAAGCTGCTGAAGAGTGTAAACCATGAAAAAGGAAAACAGAGACACTTTCTAGGAAATGGGGAAAGTTAAGCAAAATCCCAATTTGCTCTATGGGAAGACTGCAGGCCAACTGGAGCAATCAGATGGCTAAGAAACTTGATCAAGGAAATAAAAATTGATAATATATGGAATGTTTGTGAATATCTTGCAGGGAGATTTAGATAAGTGGCAAATAATTTCATATCAATAAGGGAATCTGTAAACAAATTGGTAATATAAACTTGACAACTTAGATAAAATCAACTGCTTCTTCAAAACTCACAAATTACCACAACTCACTTATTATGAAATAGCTTGACTATGATATGGCTTGTATCTAGACGTTGACCCAAAGCCTCAAGTGGTCATAGGTGGAGTTTCTCAGAGGTGGCTGGATCTAGGGTGTGTGATGCTGAGATGAAAATATGATCCTGGGGATTAATGGTGTACCACCCTGGGTGTAGGTGGCACTACCCAAAGGGTCTGGATGAAGTGTAAGGTCAGGCTGGGTTGCTGCTACTGCTTGCCTGCTGCTGCCTTTTCCCTGACTTGTGATGCCCTCCCTGCCATTTTGCCTTGGAGCCAGCCAGTTATGCATTGAAACTTCAACAGTGAGCTAAACAAAACTTTCCTCACTTAGCTTTGGTTGTTGGGTATTTTGTCTCAGTAAAAAAAGTAATTAAGACAGAATAACTAAGTAACTACTAACAAACAGACTCTGTAATTTAAAAACCCTAAAATCCCTCTCATATCTCCAAGTCCAAATAATTTTACTGAATAACTATACCAAATGTTTAAAATTAATATTAGATGTACACATTCTCTTCCGGAAAGTATAAAAGAAAGAACACTTCTAAACTCATGTTATAAAGCTGTTATCTTGATACTAAAAGCAGAGTACAAAAGAAAAGAAAACTATGGCTAGTCTCTCTCATAAATATAAATTTAAAAATCCTTAAAAAGGGTTGAGTATGTAGCTAAGTGGTAGAGTATGCACTTAGCATACATAAGGTTCTGAGTTCAAAACCCAACATCAAGCAAAACAACAACCACCTTCTCAAAATATTAACCAATGAGGGGCTTGGGATTTAGCTCAGTGGCAAAAGCACCTGCCTGGCAAGCGCAAGGTCGTGAGTTCGGTTCCCGGTACCGGAGAAAAACAAAAAAAAATAAAAAATAAAAAAAAATTAACCAATGGAATTCAGCAATATCACAATAAATTATACACAATTACCATCTGGGATTTATTCCAGGGATACAAGACTGGATTAATATTAAAGAATCAAAGAATTGATTTCATTAATAGACCATATTAACACCATACAGTATCACATAATCATATCAATTGATACACTGGAAACATTTGACAAAATTCAAAATTAATTCATAATAAAATTGTTTTAGAGGAATAGGGGGTGTTCCTCAATTTGATAAAGAATATAAAAAACATGAAGCTGAGGTTATACACAATGGTAAAAGACTAAATACGTTCCCTATACAATAGGTAACAAGGAAGAAAAATTCACTCTCACCACTCTTATTCAACATAGTACTACTGTTGTACTATGTTGTACTATGTTGAACTATAGTACAATGTAGAAGTTTTAACCAGTGCAATAAGGCAATAAAAAGAAATCAAAGCATCCAGATAAGAAAGGGAGAAATTGAACTGTCCATAAATGCAAATATTTTTGTTTACATAGAAAATCTCAAGAAATCTACAACACCAAGAATCTCCTAGAGTAAGCGAACTCCAAGATCACAAGAGATAAGAAAAACTAAAAATCAATGATATTTTATACATTAACAATAAACATGTGGACACTGAAATTTAAAATACAATTTACAGCAGTTTTAAAAGCTTCGTTCTCAGGTAAATCTAATAAAACATGTGCAGTACTTCAATCCAGGAAACTACAAAAAGCTGATGAAAGAAATCACAGTAGATTTAAGTAAATGGAAACATGCCCTGCTCATAAATTGAAAGACACAGTAGTAAAGATGTCAATTCTTCTAAAGTGGATATAGGTTTAATGTAATTCCCATCAAAATTCCAGCAAGACTTTTTGTAAATGTAGACAAAATTATTCTAAAATATACATGGAAAAACTAACTAGAACAGGCAAAATAATTTTGGAAAAACAAAAGAATAAAGTAGAAAGACTCACTCTACTGATTTCAAGACTTATCATGGGGTAAAAATAACAAAGATTATGAGGTATTGTTTGGAGAATGGACATAGGTCAACTGGAGATTATACAGGGCCCAAAAATTTGTCCTACACAATACATTCAACCAACTGATTTTTGACAAAAGTACAAAAGCAAGTCAATAGAAAAAAAAAATAGTGTTTACATAAATGGTGCTGATCCAAGTGAATATTCATAAGAGAAAAATTGCTTCATGCCTAATATAAAAATTAACTCAAAATAGATCCTAGATTAAAGTTAAATGTAAAATTACAAAGTTTTCACATAAAACATAGGAAAAAATTTTTGCCATTTAGGACAAGGCAAAGAGTTTTTATACTTGACTCCAAAAATATAGTCCACTGAAGGAAAACTGATAGTTTGGATTTCATAAAGATTTTAAGAATTTTCTCTGTTGATTTTTTTTTTAGTTTTTTATATATTCTTGATAGTAATCCTTTGTCAGAGGAACAGCTGGCAAACACTTTTTCCCACATTGTGGGTTGTCTCTTCACTCTGTTGGTGGTTTCTCTTGCTGTGTGAAAGCTTTTTAATAAGATGAGATCCCAGTTGTTGATTCTTTGTAATAGTTCCTGTGTGGCCAGGGTTTTATTCATAAAGTCTTTGCATATGCCAATACCCTATTAAGATAATTAAAGAGATAAACTACAAAGTGAGAAAAAATGTATAAACCATGTCAAAGGACTAGTGTCTAGATGTCTTAGTTATTTTTCTGAGGCATCCTCTGCATATTCACAGGTTCACACTCTGCTCTGTCAGGGACAAACTGCTTGGCCTCCCTACCCTTCTTCTGAAATCTGATTGGAAGTCTTTCTGACCCCACAACTTTGCATTCTGCATGTGCCTAAAACCAGCACCACGTGGATGATGCTGGAGCAGTCTGCCACCAGCTGGAGCAGTAGCCAAGCTTCTTTATCTCTTGGCTATAGGGGTTGAGTGCCTATGAACCAAATCTTGAGGAACAACTTCCCTAGGTACCATACTGGAACATGGTGCTCTGGGGCTGTCATCTCAAAGCAAAGCCATCCACCTTTGCAACTCTGAGGCTAGAGAGGCTGGAGTCCTGTTGGTTCTTGTGATGTTGTCAGGCCATCTTTTCTGTTGTCTTCTTCTGAAATACTTGGCTTTTTCTTGCTAGTCTTTTTTTAGAGACCAATATCTCCTCAGTTCCATCTTTGCAGGCTGCAACTTTAATGGAGCTTTGTTTCTGGCCAAACTCAAAATGTTTTAAATGGTTCTGCTGGGTTCTTTCTTCCTGATTTTCAATATAAACCTGGCTAATAGCCATGTCACCACCTCAACATTAGACTGTCTTGAAATTTCTCTACCAGATTAATTAGTCCACTGTCTTTAATCTCAGTCTTATGCAGAGTCTCTGGGTATGGGCAAAGTTCAGACAAACTTCCTGCCAGGGTATAACACACATTTGGAGTCCAACAACCAATGCAGTCCTTCTTCCAGCAGAACCCTCCTGAGCCTGGTCTTTACTGGCAGAATTTCTACCAGCATTCTGGTCTTCTGAGCTTTGAACAGAATCTCCCATCAAGTACAGCTTCGGGTGTTCCAGCTCTACTTTTTCTGGCATCTCCAAGCCTTTTCTAACTCTTCCACTTCCCACAAGCCAGCTCCAAAGGCTTCTAAACCACATGGCCAGGTGATGGCTCAACTAAGACCCCAGTTCTAGTACCAAATTCTGTTTTAGTTATTTTTCTCATTGCTGAGACAAAATACCTGACACCCAAAATTAAAAGAGGAAAGATTTATTTAGCTTACACTTTACAGAGGTCTCAGTCCATAACCAGCTGGCTCCAGGGCAGGGTGGCATGGCAGACAGGCACCACGGAGGAGAAACAGTTCATGGTGAGCAAAAGATAGCATAGCAACAAGGGCTGACCACATCTCTTTCTATCCCTTGTATCTTATCTAGGCTACATAGGGTGTGTAGCATTCACATCCTTAATCCTAGGCCCCTTGAGCCTAGCACTGTACCATAAATCAACATCTGAAAAAGTCCCACCTATGACTGGATGAGCGTTTGGGGGAACATCTAAACACAAGCCATTACATTAGAATATGCTAAGAACTCCGAAAGCTTAAGAGTAGATCAGAAAATGGGGGAAAAAAACCAAGAGATGTTCTATTAAAGAATGCATACAGATGTCAAATAACCATATGTTAAGATGGTTGACAGTTGTTATGGCTTATATCTAGATGTCCCCCCAAAATTCGTGTGCTCTTTTAGGTGGGGCTTTTGGGAAGTGACTGGATCCTGGGTGTGTGATACTGGATCACAGATGTGTGATACAGGATTAGTACTCTGACTGGTCTACATAGCTGGGTGTGAAGTTGGGAGCTGAAGCCTTGTTGAAAGAGATGGACCACAGAAGGTGTGCCCCAGGGAGTATATACCCTTCATCCTCCCCATGCTTCTTGCTGCGTGTCCTGAACTGTTTCTCCTCCAACATGCCACCCCACCCTGGAACCAACAAAGTATGGGCTTAAACCTCTGTAAAATGTGAGCCAAAATAAACCTTTTCTCCCCTTAACTTGTGGGTGTTTTGCCCTAGAAAAGAGAAAGTAACTAAGACAACAGAATTAGTCTAGAAATATCTAAATTAAAAGCACATTGAAATACCTCTACCCACTTATCAGACTGTTAAAAATTAAAAATAGCATTATTAACACCAAATGCTGGCAGTGATAGAACTAGGTCATTCATTACTTGTTGGGGGAATGTAAAATAGATAACTACTCTACAAATTATAGAAAAGGGAAACAGATTAGTGGTCCGAGAAATTAAGAAACAGCAGAGGGCAGGAAAGCTATAATTAAATTAGTAATATCAGGAATCTTCATTGCCATAGAAATATTTTGAATTTTACATGGATCAGTGTCAACATCCACTTATGATATTGCATGAGTTTTGCAAGATGCTACCATTGTGGATGCCTAGGTAAAATGTACAGCAGATCCCTTTGTATTATTTGCACAACGGCATTTGAATCTACAATGACCTCAAAATTCAAATATTTAATGTTTTAAAAGGTTAAAAAAATTCTGGTAAAGAAAAACAATTCTCTGATTCTATCATTTGTCATAATTATTTTCACAAGGCTTCAAGGGATCCACATTCTTCTCCCACTAGAGGCAGCAATGAAATATAACTTTGACCAGTAGGAAATAACCAAAGGAAGTCTATTGGGCAATCTTCCAAGGAAGCTTTGCTTCTCAATAAAAAGGTTCAGGTCCAGAGGGCATGTCATTTTGCCTTCACTCTGCTCCTTCATCTAGATGTCTCTTTTTAGTATGGAATACAAATGTGATACCCAGAGGTGCAGCAGCCATAAAACAGCCAAAAGGCACCAAGCAATGAGGGCAGATACCATCATTCCAAGGCACTGACAGCTAGAAAGAATCTGCATCTTGACAGCTTCGCTGTGCAGAGGCACCAATCTTGTGCTGTCCACATTTAGATTCTTTCTATGTAAGAGAAAAAAATAAGACCTTTGTTTAGACCACTATTGGTCAGATTTTCTGTTATTTGTTGCCAACACATTTCTAAAAGATTCTGACACTCACAAGAGATTCCTAGCAGGGCTAATATACTCCACCTGTATTATAAGACTGAAGGGTAAAAAGTATGATAATATTCTTTGTGTGTTTCAGAAGCCAAATTGCTGATGCTGCCTTTTCCTTTCTTGCTAGCATTTTATTTCTTAGTCTCCTCAGGTTGTTCTGAATTTGTATTACAATCAGACTCTTCCCAGTCACTCCCTAAGTCAGAATTTTTTTTAATGGTCTTCCTAAACCATTCCAGCCCAAGGCAGCCACTGCCCTCTTTGACCTCATGGCGCTTAACTGTCTGCACCTCCCAACTGCCAATTCATCATGCACTGCCCCACAACACTTCCTGTACAACTGTCACAGAATAATCAATGTTTAGAGCTGGAAGGAACTTCAGGGATCATTTTCTCCAGCCGCCTCAATGTATGTGAATTGTGGCTTAACCCACAGATTTTTCTTTACCTTTTCATGGGTTTATAGCTCATGTTCCCAACCAAATCTCAAACTCCTGGTGGAAAAAAAGATGGGAAATTAATATTTTTTAGTTGCATGCTAAATGCCAGGCACCTTAAACCCATGATTTAATTTCATTTTCACAACAATTTTAGAAATGGTATTACTGCTCATTTGACAGGTGAAAGACCTGAAACTCAGAGAAGTTATTACTCACAAAATTTATCTAGAAAGAAAGGAAGTCCAGATTCTGTCTCATGTATTAAGATGTTTAAGAGTTTTTAACCTCCTCCCAGGTTACTGAATCATAATTTTTGAGCCTCAAGAAATTCTGCATTCTTCTGGTCATAGTTTTTCTCCTTTCTTGGTGACTTAAACTATATCAAATAGTCAAATACGGCAATGACTCTTTGTTTTAATGTTAACATTTTTAAAATGCAGTACTGAGAGAATTAAAATTCATTTTAATTTTCTACTGATTCATTCCAGTAGAAAAATAATTAGAGACACTCCACCTCCTGCCCTCCTACCATTGCGGGAGTGATGGGGAGCCTCGGGGGCCTCAGGAGCCTCAGTGAGACACTCAGGAGGGGAGAAACCCCAGACCCACTCCCCTCCACCATCACAAGAGCAAAAGTGAGCCTGGGGAGCATGGGGAGCTTCAGTGAGCTGCACAGGAGGGGAGAAACTCTGCACCCCAATCCCAACAGTGCAGCATCCACACTGAGGCCTGGTGAGCCTCGGAAATCACAATGAGCCATGCAGAAGGGGAGAAATCCCACCTACCACCCCTCTGCCATCCAGGGAGCCTTTGTCTGGAGGAACTCTAGTGCCTGGCCCATACTCCTACACTGCAGGTTGGGCAACCAGCAAAGGAAGTGCTCAACACATGGCAACCATCTTGTTCCCAGGGGCCCAGGGTAAATACACTCTAACAAGGGGACACACTTTGCATACAAACTCCTAATTTATGATTAGTTCTGTTATATAACTATAGACTTTGTGACTATGGTTTAAAATAAAAACTCAATACTTACCACAGTTGGTTTCTAAATTGGGCATATCACTAATTGCACTGCTGTGGCTAGGTTGTCATATCTGTTGTAATCAGTTGTTCTCTTTTGTATAACAATATTAGCAAGCTCTGGGGTATTAACCTCACCATAGACCTACACCACAGGACTGGAAACTGAGCCAAACAGAAACCAGCAACCCACTTTCAACTGATTGAGAAGGTAGGATCTTGGGACAGACACAAACCAAGAATCTCCTATAAACAGAAGATATCCCTAAAGTACAGACTATACCTGGAGCAGCCTTGATATTAGTGATATAGCTACCTACCACCAAAACTCACAAGGATCACCACAGAAAACAAAATAAAAATTCTTTTTAAATAGAAAATGTCAAAAAGAAGAAGCAGGGCTGGGGATTTAGCTCAGCGGCAAAAGCGCCTGCCTGGCAAGCGCAAGGTCGTGAGTTCGGTTTCCAGTACCGGAGAAAAACCAAAAAAAAAAAAGAAGAAGCAAAATGCAATCTCAG
Source organism: Chinchilla lanigera (assembly GCF_000276665.1). NCBI lineage: Eukaryota > Metazoa > Chordata > Mammalia > Rodentia > Chinchillidae > Chinchilla > Chinchilla lanigera. The sequence continues at coordinate 11,656,804 of NW_004955448.1, read as the reverse complement.
ACCTATAGCCCACCCAGAACAAGTCCAAGAGACATGGACATAGAAGAAATTTGGAGGTCACACACCTGAAATTTCTGAAATTATAACAAATAAAGTAAAGAAACAACTCCACCAGGATATAGAAGAAATCAGATCAGAAGTACTCTCTCAGGTAAAAAAAAAAAAAGAAATGACAACTATAATGAGAGAATTACTCACCATAGCTAAAAGAAGACACAGATTAAAAAAATACAGGAGCATAGAAAAATGATGGAAACCTTGAAAGAACAATATAGAAAAAAATTAAAATGCGTGAAGCAGATCCAAACAGGAAATCAAAAATTCCATTGAAAATGGCAAAACCACTTGAATGAATGTGATGATAGACTTTCAGGCCTTAAAGACAGCATTGTAGGTAGTGATCACGAAAGGAAAGATCTCTTAAAAATAACAAGGAACCAGGAAATAATAATTCAACAGCTGCAAGATAATGCAAAGGAAAACAATGTAAGACTGACAGGTGTAAATGAAACAGCAGGAGTCAACACAAATGACATAAAAAGACTATTTGCAGAAGTAACAGCAGAAAATTTCCCAAGCATGGGAAAAGAATCTGACATACAGTAAGTGAGGCATATACAATGCCAATTAGCCATAACTAAAATAAATCTACACCCAAACATATAATAATCAAGATCCCGGAAATTCAGCAAAAGAACAGAATATTAAAAGCTCTTAGAGAAAAGAAATAGATCACCTTTAAAGGAAAGCCCATCAGAATCATAGCAGATTTCTCAACATAAACCCTCAAGTCAAGAAAAGCTTAAAGTATTTCAAGTCCTGAAAGACAATAACTTCCAACCCAGATTGATGTGCCCTGCAAAACTATCTTTCAAAATTAATGGAGAAATATGATATTTTCATAACAAAGAACTGAAGAATTCATGACCACCAAATCAACCCTACAGAGAGTATTGAAAGATATTCTAGAAAGAGATAAAAGATACCACAATTCAAAAACAACAATAGAAAGGAACCATGAGGCAGGGCAAGCAATTAAACAGAGGGGAAAAGTAAAGAACCAACAGCAGGAAAATAACATGACAAAGATAAGCCAATACATATCAGTTGTAACCATTAATGTAAATGGCCTCAATTCTCCAATCAAAAAAACCAGACTGGCAGAGTACATCAAGAAACAAAATCCAACAATATGCTGTATACATGAAACACATTTAACTCAAAAGGAAATTTATACACTGAAAGTCAAAGGATGGAAAACAACACTCCATGTGACAGGAACCCAGAAAAAAGTGGGGGTAGCTATTCTGTTTGCAGACAATGTGAATTTCAAACCAAGAATAATCAGAAGAGATAAAGAAGGTCACTATATACTTGTTAGGAGAAAATTGCAAGAGGAAGAGATAACAATTATAAATATATGCACCAAATATGAGAGCACCCAACTATATAACACAATTTTACGAGACAGGAAAAATTAAATAAGCAGTAACACAATTGTAACAGGGGACTTTAACACCCCATTGTCATAGATAGATTAACTAGACAAGAAATCAACAAAGAAATGACATAACTAAACCAAACTTGTGAACAAATGGACTTAGTAGACCTTCACAGAGTGTTCCATCCAACAGCATCAGAATACACATTCTTCTCAGCTGCACATGTGATAGATACACCATATTCTAGCCCATAAAATACACCATATACTAGCCCATAGAACATGCTTCAGTAAATGCAAAGGAACTGAAATTATCCCATGCATATTATCTGAGCATAGTGCAATGAAATTGGAAATTATTGACAAAAGAAATTGCAACAACTCCATAAATACATGGAACTTCAATAACACCCTCCTGAACAACCAATGGATCACCAATGAAATTAAAGAAGAAATTAAACAATATTTACCAAAAAAACCCAATATTTACAATCAAACGAAAATGCAGACAGAACTTACCAAAACCTGTGGGATGCAATGAAAGCAGTTCTCAGAGGAAAATTTATAGGGGTGAATTCTCACATCAGGAAGACAGAATGATCACAAATAAACAACCTTATGCTACACAGCAATCTTCTAGAAAAAGAAGAACAAGTCAAGCCCAAAGCACAAAGAAGGGAGAAAAGTATAAATATCAGAGCAGAAATTAATGCAATGGAGATTAAGAAAACAGTACAAAGAATTAATAAAGAGTTGATTCTTTGAAAGAATAAATAAAATTGATAAATCCCTAGCCAACCTCATCAAAAAAAGAAAGAAAAAACTCAAATTCATGTAATACAGAATGAAAAAGTTGAAATTATTACAGATCCTATAGAAATTCAAAAGAACCTCAATATATACTTTGAAAATCTTTACTCTCACAGGATTGCGAACACAGAAGAAATAGGCAGATTCCTAGATGTATATGAATTACCAAAGCTGAATAAAAAAGATACAAAAACCTCAAATAACACAATATCAGTCAATGAAATTGAAAACATAGTTAATAATTTACCAATAAAGAAAAGCTGGAAGACAGGATTCTCTACATAGAAGACCCCAAAAACTTCACCAAAGACTTCTAGATTTAATAACCAAATTCAGTAGCATAGCTGGATACAAGGTCAACATGCAAAAATAAATAGCATTCCTGTACACAAACAACAAACTCACTGAGAAAGAAAGTAGGGAAACCACAAACTTCACAATAGGATCCAAAAAATGAAATACTTAGGAATCAATCTAAGAAAGAAAGTAAAAGACCTATAAAGTGAAAATTATAGTACTCTGAAAAAAGAGATCAAGGAGGATTTCAGGAAATGAAAAGACATCCCTTGCTCATGGATCTGAAGAACCAACATGGTGAAAATAGCCATACTCCCAAAACTGTTATACAGCTCCAATGCAATCCCAATCAAAATAGTATACCTCACAGATCTAGAGAAAACATTCCTAAAATTCATCTGGAATCAGGGCTGGGAATTTAGCTCAGCAGCACAGCACCTGCCTGGCAAGCGCAAGGTTGTGAGTTCGGTTCCTGGTACTGGGAAAAAAAAAAAAAAAAACATCTGGAACCAGAAGAGGCCTGGAATAGCAAAAGCAATCCTGGGCAACAAAGGCAAAGCAGGAGGCATCACAGTCCCTGACTTGAAATTATACGACAAAGCTACTGAGATAAAATCAACATGGTACTGGCAAGAACACAGTCTTGAGGATCAATGGAACTGGTTAGAAGATGTAGACAGAGCTATAAACACACTCACCCACCTTATCTTTGACAGAGGAGCCAAATATGTTTACTGAAGAAAGATAGCCTCTCTAATAAATGGTGCTGTTAAACCTGGCTTTCCACATGCTGTAGAATAAAACTAGACCCATGTCTATCACCATGCACTAAACTAAAGTTAAAATGGATGAAAGATCTGAATATTAAAACAGGACCACTAAATCTACTGGAAGAGAAAATTATAGGGATAGGCAGAGAGTTCTTGAACAAAACCCAAACTGCATGGGAAGTACTTCAAAGAATCAACAACTGGGATCTCATCTTATTGAAAAGTTTTTGCACACCAAAAGAAATCAATAGAGTAAAAGAAAATCCACAGATTGGGAAAAAATTAGCTAAATGTCCTTCAAAGGACTTCTATGTAGAACATATAAAGAATAAAAAAAAAAAAAGTAGACTAACCAAATTGAAAGACCCAATAAAAAATGGGCATCTGAGATGAATATATACATCTCAGATGAAGAAACACAAATGGCAAACAAATATATGAAAAAATGTTCAACATCACTGGTCATTGGAGAAATGAAAATTAAAACACTAAGATTCCATCTCACCCCAGAAAGAATGGCTATCATCAAGAAATCAACCAATAACAAATGCTGGAGGGCTGTGTGGAAAAAGAAACGCTTCTCCACTGGTGGTGGGAGTGTAGACTGGTGCAGCCACTGTGGAAATCATTGTGGAGATTCCTCACAAAACTAAGATTAGAGATACCATTCAACCCAGTTATTCCCCTCTGGGTATTTTTCCAGAAGAATTAAAAACATCATACCACAGCAAAATATGTGCATCCATGTTTACAGCAGCACAATTTGTCATAGCTAAATCTTGGAAACAACCCAAATGCCCATCCACTGAGGAGTGGATAAAAATGATGTGGTATTTTTACACAATGGAATACTACTCAGCTATAAAGAAAGATAAACTCAAGGCTTTTATAGGTAAGTGGATGCAACTAGAAGCCATACTCATAAGTGAAATAAATCAGACCTGCAAGTGCAAACATCATATCGTCTCCCTAGTGTAAGAACCTGAAAGAGTAAATAAAACCCAAAATGTACAATAGATATCGTGAAGGGAAAGAAACTGCTCAGAAGTAAAGAACAACTGTGATGAAGGAAAGGAGAAAAGAAAGAAAGAATGAAGGGGCCTGTGATATAGCTCAGCGGTGTAATTGCAAGCACAAGGTCCAGAGTTTGATTCCTGGTACCAAGGGAAAAAAAAAAAGAAAGAAGGAAGGGAAACATACCTATAAGATAGCTAAGATAATCGTACTGCTAATTATTTTTTATCAATTTTGCATGCCTGTATCTGGCAATCTGACCAACTATCCTGAGTATAAAAATAAGCAATATAACAACCATTGTTGATTTCCTATCATTTTGTTTTGAAATTCTTTATCATTTTTAATGTTTCTTAAATTTTTTATTCTCTTTAAAATAAAAAAGGTTAACAAGCAAAATGGATATCTGTCATGTTAAATGTTAGAAAAATACATATATCAATAATAAAAAATAGTTTTAATTTTTTCTGAATAATAAAAGATATAAGTGCTTTGGAGATGGTACCCCCATAAGCTATTTGAGATAACTTGTACCACTAAGAAAAATAATAAAAATATTTAAAGAAATGAAATTTAGTAGTTCCAAGCTTCAAAGAACTGTCAGCAATATTTTATTCCATTTAATAAACCAATTGTATCTTTATTTTTTATTGACAATGTTTCATATTTTAATCTGAGCATAGCAGATATTTTATTTGGAGTTTGAGAGATTTCAATTACATTAAATTTTTGTAGGACTTCTTTAGTATCAGATTGGAGATTTAAATGCAGGTGTGGTTTTCCTTTAATGATGTTGTAATTGCTAAGGTAATTTGCTTTAGACTTCATAATTTTCCCTCTTAATTCTTTGTAGACTGCTTTTACTTTCTTACAGTTAATACATTTTCAATTATGTTTTCTTAAGGAACCCTATCTCATTAGCCAGTACAAACCTATAGTGGTCATTTATCTTTGATATATCAGATTTTATTGTTCAAGTATATAATCTATTCTGTTTTTAAAGGTATAACTTTACATTCTTCATCTTAAAAAAAGGTCGGTCATAGTTTTAGATGCATGTTTTTAATTAAGGTGTCTGCCTGTGTGACCTTTGGGAAGACATCTCTGCCCACATAATCTGAGTTTCTTTATAACTTTCTGATTATATACTGATTATATATGTGGACTCAACATATACAGCAAATAGCAATTGAAAAACAACTTCATAGGTCGTGGTAACTGGTAATAAGTAAACAGCCTAATAAATGAACAATATATCTCTTCTGTAGCTTAGATGTTTTGTCGGGTGAATTGTGAATGATTTTTCTTGTTAACTATGAGCCCTTAGAAAATAAGGACTATTCCTTGTACATCTTTGAATCTAAGGACCTTATAATAAATATTTGAAAAAGTAATGAGTGTATTTCCTTTAAGAGCAGCCACATGGCTCATATTTTTAGTTTCTCCTGAAACACAATGTTTTGCACAAAGGAAACATTACTGATTGACATGAATGTTAAAAGAAGGGAAAAGGAAAGTTTCCTCTATCTTTCTTCAGACACGACTCGCTTTCTTTGGGCTATACTGTTACTCTAGGTATAGGGGATGTGCATTTTCCACAATGTATGGGTTGTAAAGGGCTCAAACAGATGGCCCAATGGACTAGTCCTTCCATTTCTGATTCCTGCATTTTCCTTCTAGTTAGAACTTTATGTTAAAAATTACTTGAAGCCGAGGGGAGAATATTATTAGACAAGAAGAAAGAAATGAGGGGGAGAAGGAAAAGGGTATAAGAGAGGGGAGTAGGGAGGATGGATATGATCAAAATATGTCACATGCATTTATAAAAATGCCACATTGAAACCCAGTATTTTGAAAAGCTAATATGCCCTAATAAAAATATATTTTCAAAATTATTACTTTAGAATTATTCCCCTATTAAAAGTGCCATTTCAAAAAAGACAAAGTGATGTGTAGTTTGATAGCTATGAGAAAAAAATGAAGAAATCTAATTTGGGTTCTGTTCATATTTTCTCTTTTTCTATTTCATTTATTAAAGGGCATATAATTTATCAAGGAAGTTTCACATACCAAATCTAACCCACAGGAATTTTTTTTGATACACCTACCCGTGGTTTTTAAAACCTCAATTAACTATGCTATCGCATACTGTTCTTAGTTATACACAAAAGAAGCTGACTCTGGCTTCTGAGGCAGGAAGGGATTTACGAATATACTTTTGGTAGTTCCCAAAAGGCAAAGAAGGGGTGGAGGGCCAGACTCAGGATCAAAAGCTGCAACCAGGAGCATCACCCAGAATCACACAGCACAGCCAACTCCTCCAGTCCAGAAGACCCCACAGACATCACCTTTGGGGGATACAAGCTGCAGCCTACACTACAGACACGGGCTTTTGCTCTTCCGTAGCCTCTCTTCCACTGGGCACCTAACTGTGGGACCACCAAAGAGCTCTCTGAGAGCCCTGCTTCTTTGCATCATTAGTTCAGAAGTTCCAGGCAGGCACATCTGTCAGCAGAGCCTGGGTCATGCGAGGAGATGATGGAGACAGGGGAGTAGCTAGCAGTGGAGGGAGAGCCGAGCCACCACTTCCCACTGGCCTGTCCCTTTCTTGCTTATTTTCAAATAATTTCCTTTCACTTCCCCACTTTTGTCCCTTCCCAGTTTAGAATCCCTAACAAACTTAGCAATTTGCATATTCATTGCCAAAATTAACACAGTTGGAAGCACTAAGTTAAGAAGTCTAATGTACTTGGTAAATATTTATTAGACCATTTTTAGGCAGCAGCAATGTATCTAATTAATATTTATGAATGTAAAATAGAAAACCCTAAATGGCCATGGTGCACTCACCCGGCATTTCTTTAAAATTTAAAATTAGCTCTTGAATAGAGTCTGCAAGTGCCTTGAGAAAAGCAATTAAAATCTTAATCCCAAAACGGTGTGATTTTCCTTCTCTGCATTACTGTGCGTTTCCTAGTACATCAGCTGCACGGCCAACTACAGTCCCTCTCCGCAACCTATAACCCACCTAACAGAGTGAGCAAACAAGGAGCCCGGTGAAAATTCACTCTAGTTCAACCAGTTCTTGGATTAACTCATTAAGATTCTCAGAAAGTTTCCAAAGCATAAGTGGCATCCCAGAATTTGATATTTATTTATGATTTGCTGAGCATGTAATCACAGCCTTAATTTTGCATACAAAGAAAGCTTTTAGCTTCAAGAATTGGTATGTTTATTCAGAACATAATGATTCCATCCTTTAAATGTAGCAATTAATTCATGGTTGAAATTCAGAGCGTTTTTTTTTATTGTTGTTTTGCTTTGTTTTTTAATGGTGGTGAAGTCTCATATTTATTAAAGGTAGGGAAAGAGAGAGAAAGGTAGGGGAAAAGTGGGGTCTGCTGAGCAACCTTGGGCCAGGTAAAAATAGGAAAAAGTGAGGAAAAAATAAAAATTCACCCTATAGCATAGAGTGGGCTACCATGAAGAGACATGAGAGCCGAAATTTGGAGGTTTTAAAAATAAAACTATCATTGGCAGCAAAGATTAAGACAATAATGAATTTTTTCACAACCTACAGTCCAAAAGATTATGGAGCAAGTATTGTTCTAGGTGAGTTTACAAACATTATCTTAACTATTGCAGTTTCCAATACTATCTTATCATTACAAATACTATAAACATTATCTTTCTTATCACTACAAAACCAAAACATAAATTTAATCCCATTTTACTGATGAGAAAAACAAAATTAAAGGTCAATGGGGCTTTGTAACAGAGATCATGAAACTAGCAGTTGGTCAGCCAGAGTGTGAACCTGACTTCTGCGGCAAATCAGCGCTCTGCTTTAGCAGAGTGATTTAGGGTGAGTAAGAGTTTCAACATCAAAGAGTAGATAAATGTTTCGGTAGAAATGTATAACTTCCAGCATTACTGCACAGGGTCAGCTCCTATGAAGTAAGCTAATAATATAAGAAGCCAACAGTGCTACAGTTTCTTTTTTTGGGGGGGGGGGTTGGTTTTTCTCTGGTACCAGGAACCGAACTCATGACCTTGTGCTTGCCAGGCAGGTGCTTTGCCGCTGAGCTAAATCCCCAGCCCCAGTGCTACAGTTAAAATGCTGCGACTTGGCATTCTATACTTTAAAAATGTTTGAAAGGAAGAACATATTCAAAGCAAATGGGGATTTCACCTAATGAAAAGATACCTTGACGTGGTGAACGATGGCTAGATGTAAGTCTCTCCATTGCTCAGTGCTTGGGTCTACAAGGCCAAAATAAAATAAAACCACATGCAAAGTAATGATGTAGAATTGGTGTCCTGTACCAAGTGACTACATAATTGGATAGTCAGTGACTGAGAAAGACATTTCGCAGTTGTTTTTCTCCCTCTCCTTCAAACTCATGATGTCTACGTTTGCTCTTTGCCAACATAAACGTAGGGATTCAGCTTGGTCTGACTACAGCCGTTTGAGTTGTGACTGCTATGATTGTCCCTAAGTAACCCTAGTGTGTTTTTCTCACATATATTTCCAGCACATTATAAATATGGCAAGACCATGACAGTGGCATATGGAGCTTTATGACTCAGACCCTGGCGCTGTCAGCCCCAGGAATGTGCTTAAAATAAAACAGGTAAATCAGTTTATCAAATGCAGAAGCCCTCTCCCTCAGATCCAAACTGTGGGCCTCCATCTGTCTTGCTGCCACCCAGCACACGCTTCTGTGCACAAATCTCCTGCCATGAACTGCACTCTGGGCAGTCCTAGATCTGTCTGCCTCGTTCTTTAGTCTCAGCACCGAGCAGCCAGTTCTCTCACAATTCCAGAGTAACAGGTAAGTCTAGGCCTGCAGATTAAATCTCAGAGCTGGTCCAAGGGTGACTCCGTGGACTAGCTGGGTAACAAATCCTTGCTCTAGCTCCACAGGGTAGCATTTGGGGTTATGGCTAGCCCATGCTGTTTCAGGTTGCAGAGGTTAAGAGTAACAAGCAAGAAATTACTTAGTTGTGTGAATATTGTGTATTCTATTCCTGTAAATGTAATACACAAACAAACATCATACATAATCGGAGGTAAATGAGATAAACCTGGCCAGGTACAGTTGTCTGTAGCTTATACTTAAACAAGGTCATGTCCTAGATAGTGTTTGCACAACCAGATTTTTACAATTTAACTAGAAGTTAAGCTGTAAAAGGCTGTACTTGCTCAAAGTCATCATCTCCAACTGTGTGTCTGCTGGTATGGACCACCTGAGGCTTCTCACCTTGTTTGACTTAACCAAGTGATGTCTTTGTCTGGCTGTTCAGTCAGTCTGAGACCAGTGCTCACATTTGCCAAAGTAGTACATGTGGAAGGCAGAATCAAATGTCAACAAAAACTCATGACCTTTGATTATGATTTGTCTTGGTTACCTTTCTCTCGCTGCTGAGACAAAATACCTGATACCCAGAATTAAGGAAGGAAAGGTTTATTTAGCTCACAGTTTGTGGAGGTTTCAGTCCATACTTGGTTGGCTCTGAGGCAGAGTGGCCCATGGCAGAGAGCAACAGTTCATGGCAGTGGAACACAGCAAAAGCAGCAAGAGCAAAAGGGAGGAGCAGGGGCAAGCAGCCTCTTTCCATCCCTTACATTGTATGCAAACCATCTGCCTCAGGGCAGGTGTAGGGCTCACACCCATAATCCCAGCACTGGACCATGAATCAATCATAAACTCTAGAAGCCCGCCCCATGACTGCATGAGGCCTTGGGGGGACACCCAGACACAAACCATAACATGATTAAAGAGTCCTTTTAAATGTACAGGGGTAAGGCTTAGTGGCACAGCACGTGCTTAGCATGGCTGAAGCCCTGGATTCAATCCTCAGTATTCACTCCCCCTCCCCAAAAGCATATTTGGGTATGGAATATGACTTCACAATAAAAATAATGAACTATTGGTAAAAAAAAAAAATTTAAATAAAGATTCCTATCAAATAAGATGGGTAAATTTATTGTTGAAAGAAGCCCCCAAATGGTACTTGTTCTTGACCAAAATGTGAGGCTCATACGAATCTTCAAGGAAGGCTTTCTGTCACATCCATCCAAGATGACTACTCTTTTAGTATTTTCCACACATGCTTAAATTAAGTTCTGCTAGGTAATTTGCAGGGAAAGGAAAGTCGAGGGCAAAACAGGCATAAAAATTTATGAAATGTAAAATGTGCTGTGGCAGTAAAGTTTCTAGAAGGGGAGATCATTGTGTAACCACAGTGTCTAATGTCCTTTGTACATAGAGTTTTGATATGGAAGGCAAAATCCTTCACAATTAATTTGATACCAATTTGAGGGCCTAAGTATAGATCTATAAGAATTAATAATCTCTAAAAACTATTTTTATCTGCAGCATATAATATTACATTAACTCCTACTCAGCAGAGAGTTGCTCTTTGCCTTCCAGTGTGTTTATGGCTGATGGATCACTCACTCCATTTCCACCGTTCATTCAACCGTTTACCCATATCTTTTACAAAGAAGTACATCTCTCTTCCCCACCTTATTAGCTTGCAGCTGTTTTTTCCTTTGGCTAGGCCAAAGGAAAAAGACCAAGGTTATTGTGTCTTTGGAAACTTTTAAAGAGCATATTTTGTTCTTATCATTAAAATCATATGGAGACCTGGGCATGGTGGCACACATCTATAATCCCAGCACTGGGGAGGCTGAGGTAAGAGGATCAGCATGAGTTTGAGGACAGCCTAGGCTACATAAGTGAGTTCAAGGCCAGCCTGCATTACATAGCAAGAACTTGTCTCAAAAAAAAACATATAGTGACAATGTAGAATTTTATTCAATACATTACTTTTTGACATAACTTAGCTTTATGAAAGATTTAGCTATTTTTACAATTAATGTAGATATTTGATGAAGGTTTTCTCTTAACCATTTTCTGGTTTGTGTAGCCCACCAGTACTTCTGTTAGTGGTAGAAAGGATTAAGTCATAAAAGGAATAAAATTTCTCCCACAGGATTCCATTGTGAGATAACAGGGCTCTATTCTACTTTTGACTCTTTCCAATATAATTAAATTAGCCAACCTACTTTTACTTTGGAATTGTCATTTGGATTATGCTTTTAATTTAGGGAATATGATTTCTTAAGTGTTTTAAAGTAAACTATGTTAAGATACGACACTCACAGAAAAGTGCACAGATCTTAAGTGCACAAATACAGTTTGGTAAATTTTCACAAACTGGACACACTTGTAAAGTAACACCCATGCAAAAGAACATGACCTGATGCCCTCTTGCATTCCAACCCCAAGAGATAATAACCTCCATCTTGACTTCTACATGTATGTAGATTATACTTATTTTTAACTCACACAAGTGGAAACATACAGTGTAAACCTTTAGGTAAATGTTAATTCTTTCACTCAACATTTCACGTAGGAGATTTATCCATATTGGCACATGTAACAATAATTTATTCTTTTTGTTAAATATATCATAATTTATTTATCCTTTCTGTTATTGATGAATTTTTGGATTGCTCCCATTTTAAGCTATTGTGAATAATACTGCTGTGAACATTTTTCTATGTCTTTTGTAAATATATGTGCATATTTCTGTTGTGCTTATATCTAGGAGTTGAATTTTTGGGTCATGGGATTTTTTTGGTGGGTTTAGTGTCATGCTGGAATTGGTTCCTACTGGCTCTCAGGAGTTTATGGTTAAAATTTCAAGAGTTTTGTGACCTGGTTATTGAACACAATTATAATTTAAAAATTAAATTACATAAACTTAAATTATATCAAAACTAATATGTATTTGAAATTCACTGTCTCTTTACTATGTCAGTTACTTATTCTCTTAAGGTTAGTTCTACCAATTGTACTTGAATGGTGGAAATAACAAATCATGATATGTGTACCTCTTCAGCAGTGTCATGCAGGTAACTGGGCAAAGAGTAGTAATCACATACACCCAGACTGGGAACTACTGTTGGCAGGGTTCAATTTATTGCTTGGTTGATTTATACAAGTAGAGACCTAAGAAGCTTGTATAGACTTAAAGTGATGGGCAATGTCAATAAGCTCAATAACAATAAACTCAAAGGGACTGTGTTTGTAGAATGGTATGACTAGCACAAAAACTGTCAAAGCATGATTGAACTGCAACCTTACATATAGATGTATGAGTTTAATACAAATCAATAAAACATTCTGTAAGAATCAATGAGTTATATGGAATTTACAATAAACAGTATTTTTAAAAATCTATGCTAAACACACACATACTTTCCCTTCCTCTAGAAAGCTTACTGATAAACACTTATCAACTCATCCCTGGTTGTAGTACTTTCTGTCACATTGTGATTTGCATTGATTTTCCTTAATGGACACATTCTCAAAATTTCATTGGCCATGAGAATATCACCTCTATATGGAAAGGATGTAATAATAAGTCCTTTTCTACTGTGTTTTTGTCAATTTTCAGTAATTATTTATACAATCAGAGTCCTTTATTGAGTGCATATGTTGCAAATGTCTCCTCCAGCAAGTGACTTGCCTCCTTACTTTCTTCACAGTGCTTTTTTTAAATGAGGAGTTGTTATTTTTCATTTAGTCCAGTGTATCAGCCTTTTTGTTAGTACAGTTTGCATCTTGTTTAAGAAATATATTCTATCTCCTAGGTGTTTGTGTTCTTTTAGAAGCTTGCTGACTTATGAAAGCTCCTGATAGCAGGATAGAATTGTTCTTGCCAGGCCCAGAAAAAACCTGAACTGGGAAGTCATGAAGTTGAGAGGGTTCATGCCTGCTTCTCTGAAATAAGGACGCTAGATTTCTTCTCTTATATCCACTCCTTGCTTTGTACATTTTGCACATCTGCACAGTGTGACAGTTCATTGTGACAGGTCAACGTGAATGGAGTAAGAAAAGCCCAGCTGATTGGTGGAGCACAGTTCTGATTATGCCCGTGGATGACGGACATGTAGGCCACAAACTGAGGAGGGGAGACCCATCCTGAGTGTAGGTGACACCAACCAATCAGCTTGCAGCCTGAACGGAATAAAAAGGAAAAGAAGGAAGTTTCCCCCTTTGCGTCTTTGGACGAGCTCCAGTCCTTGCCATTGCCTTTGGACATTCGTCTCAAGTTCAGGCTTCCAATGCAGACTCTTTAGCCTTCCAGTGCAGACCCATTGCCTTCCCAACAACAGACCGCAATGAGCTCCAGATCTCCAAGCTTTGCCTGGCTCTTCTAACGGCCCAGCGTGCAGATGGCATTTTGCATTCTTCCACCATTGATTTTGCAGCCTTCTTAGCAAATCCTTTATATATCCTACACATAATATTGAATCTGTTCTTCTGGAGAACCCAAACTGATACACACAAATACCTGTAACAAAATTTATCTTTGTCATTCCTTGAGAAAGCAACAATCCAAACAAAATGCTGTTGATAGAACACTTGTTCTAATCTATCCATGAACTGATGTTAATGCCTGCTCAGATCTCCAACACCAACAAACTGTGCATATAAGTAGCTTCAGTTCATTTCTCCCCTTTTGGCTTCAAAAACTTCCCCTTGCTTCACCCTCTTGAATATGATCATAGTCTACTATGGCACACATACACCTATTACAATGCTCTGTTATAAATAACACTATTCTTTGGAGAATTGTTACGGTTTGTGTCTGGGTGTCCCCCCCACTCCAAAGCCTCATGCAGTCATGGGGCAGGCTTTTAGAGTTTGACTGATTATGGGTGTGAGAGCTACACCCGCCCTGGGGTGGACAGTTTGCATACATAAGGGAGAGGAAGAGGCTGTTTGCTGCCATTCCTCCCTTTTGTGCTTGTTGCTCTTGCTATGTTCTGCTGCCATGAGCTATAGCCCTCTGCCATGTGCCACTCTGCTTTGTAATCTGCCAAGTATGGACTGAAACCTCCACAAACTGTAAGTGAAATAAACCCTTCCTCCCCTAATTTTGGATATCAAGTATTTTGTCCCAGCAATGAGAGAAAAGTAACCAAGACAAGAATCCATCCAAAGAAGGGATTAGTGGAAGATATATGCATCTTGCCAATATGAACATCCAACTGACCCGAAAGCATTTACTGTTGTACTTCAATATTCCTTTAATCATAACTGAGGCTATGTATGAGTCTAAGACAGCTTTTAATCAATGAAGTAATAGATTTTGTATTGTACTGGTATTTTGCCATCCTAATCATCTTAATAATTTGCCCAAAGGAGATTTTATCTCAAATGGTTAAAGAACAATTTGTCTCACTTCATATCTACCGTGTCTATTGGTTTTCACTGTGACAAGGTCTTGGGTTAGCCTCTAAGGATACCCCCCAAATCGACTTTACACAGTCAATTTCTTTATCCTTTTATCTCTTTTCAAGCACATTGACTCTTCAATTAATAAATTAAGCAATTCTGCCTTCCTTTCGTAGATATTTATCATTAAATCTCCTGATGACTTTGCAAACCATTTTCTTTCATAACATTAGAGCAATTTCTCACATGAAGTTAAAGCAAACTCGAATAAAACATATTCAGATTATCTGCTTGGACGATTTAGTACTCATTTGTATAAGCCTACCAGAAAGATTGAATAGAGTGATCCAAACATTTTGGATTAAAAAGCAATAGGCTTTGTTGACTATTACAACTTGGTTGTTCTTGTCTATGGAATAATGCATCTCGGAAGCAATCCAAATAAAAAATATTTCAAGAAGAATATATAGCCTATGAGGAAATTGATTTCTTAACTCTGTTATTGATTCTATTGCTCACAGCAAGAGCAAAATCTCATCACAATTGCATTTTATAGATTTTCTATTCTTTCAGTTTGAGTGTAGAGGTAACCTATTCTCCACTAGAGGGCGTTTTTATACCGTATCGTCTTTTCTCGAAATCATCTTTTGCTTAATATTATTTTATTTTTCAGCTACACCTGATGTTAAGAGAACTCTTACTAGAAACACACACAAATGCTCACACACTTTTCTTTCGGTAAAAATTCCAATAGTAATAAGTGCTCCTATTACAAAATTCTCTTTGGAAGTAAATTACATTCTTTTTTATTCCCCTCTTTTCAACAAAAGAAAGCCTTTTTTGATTTTCTAGCTGGCAACATAAGTATAATCAATGCTATAATATCTGTTATACACTGCATTAAAAAAGCATCATAGCAATGAAAAAAATCACAAAAAGTAGATTAGACTTAATACTAAAGTCAAATAAGCTGGAAGTTATGGTTCAGGCCTATAACCCCAGCTCTTGGGAGGCTGAGGCAGGATCAACCTGGCCTATTTAGTGAGCTCGAGGTCAGCCTGAACTATATAGTGAGATTCTGTCTCAAACACACACACATAAGTAAAAAAAAAAAATTGAAATGTAAATAACATTTTAGGAAACTCGTCACAAATATGAGAACACCTCGTGCTGATATATAAAATACTACACTCCTGGTGATAAAAGTAGGCACAATATGAACAGGTAATTTAATGAAAGCGGGTAATAAATTTTAAAACTTTATTAGTCATTTAGAAAACAAAAATTATGATAAACTCTTTATACTTACAGAGTTAGGAAAAAATAATAAATGTTTGTGAGCATGTAGAAAGAAATATACACTACAGGTGAGAGACTAAATCAGTGTATCTTCAGGAAGCACTTTGGTGATATATATCAAGAATTTTCAAAATTATAGTCTTTGATAAAAAATAGAACTCTAAGACTCTATCCTTAAAACATTATCAGGACATAGAGTTTAAATGTTGATTTCTTTCACTGTTTCCTACTAGAAGTAACCAGGGTTGTTTGAGGAAATGGGTGGACCAAGAAAGGTACAAGGAAACCTAGGACATCTTTGCTATCAATAACACATAACAGGGCTGGGGATTTAGCTCAGCGGCACAGTGCCTGCCTGGCAAGCGCAAGGTTGTGAGTTCAATTCTCAGTAATGGAAAAACAAAACCAAAAACAAAATAAAAAAATAATAATAATAACACATGACAGATCCATGTCACAAGAACTAGAACCAGCTTAAAGGAACACCTACTTGCCAAATCTGAGACAAGTGGAACACCAGTTGGAAAAAGTCACTGGGGGAAAAAAAAAGCATTTCATGAGTCCATTCTGATAATATGTACACAAATATATAAAGAAGAGTTCTTGGTTTCAGAAGAATCCCAGGTGCCAACTTATACATGTGAAGAGTGTTTGAGTTGAAATTATTTCATGCGCCCACTAATGCAATAAGGATTAATTGGTTCAGATCAAAATTATCAATAGCTGTTAAATCTAGAGGAAATTTTTTGATGAGTAAGATATTCATATGGTCTTCTGGTGTCTTCCCACAGATCGCTTATTAGTAACAAGATTAAAAGAAAAACTACTAACTATACTGTGAACAATTCAGATAAGAAATTTATCAGAAAATCAAAATTAATGTAACAAATGAGGGGTAGGTGGTGCACAGCCTGTGTATCTGGGCAGGATCCATGAGAATACAATATCACTCATGTTCTGGTCTGTCCGGGACACATAATCCAGAACCAATCATTGGGAATTATTAGACAAATTCCAAATGAGAAACAGTTGAGTATTTTTTTAAAGAGACTACTTTAAAAAAAAATGTTAATGTCATAGGAGAAAATGGAAAACCAAGGAAACGCTCCACCTTAGAGGAGACTAAGAGCCAGGACACCTAGACACACTGTGACCCCTGACCCAAGACTGGGTCCTGCGTGGAGGGAGAAGGTACGCTGTTGAGCCAGTTGACAGAGCTGAAAACGGGGTGGTGCATTAGGAAAGGGAATTACATCAGCGTTAAGTTTGCGGGGACAGGGACCTTCCTGGTAAGAGAGCTGAATTCCCATGACCTGTTACTCATTAAACTGGGACGTCCTTTTCCCTATCCCCGTTGGTAACAACGTTTAGAACTTGCCTTGCCCTTAAAGTTCATGTTCTGTGATAGCAGTCACAAACCTATCCTACAGAAGGCATGAGGTGAGGTTCCAGTCTTCTCTTCAGGGAACCTCTCAGGCTTTGTCCCGCGATATACCAACTTCAGGACTTCCATTCAAATTGAGTGAAATAACCCTCAGCTGATTGTCAACAGTTATATAAGATATATGACCCTGTTCTTAATAAATACAGATTAGAATAGTGCCCTCGCCCTTGGCCTTTCCCCTCCCTTCCTCCGCCCCAGGGAGCTGAAGAAAACAAGAGGCTGTGCTTAGAAGTGCCGCGTTTGCACCCTGGCAGCTTTGAAAAGAGAACCGGAGTCTCCCTGACCTGCTCCCACCCTCAGCCCGCATCTCTTGCCCTTGTTCTTCTCTCCAAGCACATTAAGGGGCAAAGATCCCCTACCCCAGTGGTAGTGAACCTAAGGCACAAGCGTTACAGTGTTTTGTTTTGTTTTTTAAGATGAAAGATGTTAATGTAGAGTTCTTTCTTCTAAACTGAAACCTCAGTATTCAGGTTCAACTGCAGTGCTGGCACACTGCTTGGAAGATTTGGGGTTGCAGTTCGGCACTCTGTCTCTAAAAGTTTCCCCCCTCGCTGCCCTATCTTCTCACAGGCTAGATCTTCAAGAAGATGAACTTGCAGAAAGAAAGGCTACAGTTAACATCATACCCACATCCCAGGCAAACTTTTCCCCAAAGTATTTATGGTATTTCAGTCTCACTCACCTCCACTAAAAATCATTTATTCTTCTCTAAAGTTGCCTATGGCCCCAATTTCCTCTATGAGGAGGGTATTTCAATTTCAACCATCTGGGCCTTCTTAGAGTTTCATAGTGCACGTGACTCCATGAACTTACAAATAAATAAATTTGTATGCTTTTTGCACTGTGAATCTGTCCTCTGTCAGTTTGTTTTACACACCCGAATTATTAAACCTTCAGGGGCTGGAAAGAAAGTTTCCTTTGCCCCTACACAACCCACTAAAATAAAGATTACTTTAAATTGGAAATATTTGAGTTACCATAGGTGCAGGAAAACAAATCTCATCTGAATTTCAGCTGATTCGGGTAACTTAGCTGACTAAAGTAGGGCCTCCACGAAATTTCCTTAAAACTTCCTTTTAAGGGAGTTTCTTCATTGGGAGAAGAATATTTTGGGAGGCATAAATTAAGCAGCTGTAAATCTCCTTTAGGGGATTTCCCACCAGGAAGGAGACTGTGTGGTAGCAACAGGATGAAAAAAACCAAGTAGAACTTTCATACTTCCCACTCTAGCCCTGAACTAAACCTTTCCTCCTAGCTATTCACCAAGGTACTCCGTACTATTTACTTCCACGCATGGTAGTAAACCTTGTCCTTTCTCTCGTTATCTCATTAACATGTCAGTTAATCTCCAGGTCTCCAGCCACTCAAAGCAAGCTGTGAGTAGTTGGGAACCTGGAAAGTTTTGCTTTTATGAATAATTTCCATATAAGAGTGGTCTACTTTGGCTGGTCTGTGACGGCTAATGTTGATTATCAACTTTATTGGCTTGATTGATTGATTAATCGGAAACACTTGAGATTAGTAAAGCACACTTCCAGGTTTGTCTGGTGGATCATGGGGGCAAAACTTTGGGGACTAGATCTGGCTTCTGGCCCCTTCTCAGGCTCTTCCCCTGCTCCCTGCTTCCTGGATGCCGCGAGCTAAGCAGATTTCCTTCCCCACTCCTTTCTACCCTTGTGCTCCTGTTTTGGAGCTGTCTAATCACATACTGAAGCCTCTGAAGCTGTGAGCCGCAATAAATCTTTCCTCTTGTAAGTTGTACTTGTCAAGTGTTTTGTCCCAGTGACAGAAACCTGATCAATACGCTGTCACTCTTCTCTAGACCATGATCCCAAATGTAGATCGCATCTCCTTTTTCTTGACTCCCTTCTAAAGTATAAAATAAAGTCTATTTGCATATGTCAGGGAAGGAAATAAAATTCACATCAACAAAGAGAGACCTTCCCAAATTAATGTAGAAAGGAAGAAACAGACTTATTACTAAATAGAAAAAGTATATACATAGAGGCAGCCTCTAACTATGAAGTCAGAATGAAATTTCACATAATTAAGTTAATAAAGCAAGTCAGGAATAATAGAACTTCTCCTACCATATCGGCTCCAGAGACAAAAACAGTAGTGCATTGCTTAAAGATGGGTACATTTTCTGAAAAAATGCATCATTAGGTGATTTCATTATTGTCTAAATATCATAAACTTACACAAACTAAGATGGTCACTACTTTGCTAGGTGATATATTATGTGTGGGACCACAGTTATATAGAAGTCTGCCATTAACTAAAATGCCATAATGCAGTGGATGACTGTAGTTACAGCTCAAGTTGGCTCCAAGCTCATGTCGAGGTAAGTATTGATGTTTCCAGCGCTGTGAGGCCCAGACCTTGGAAGCATATCTGTAAGTGAAACAAGAGATGAGGCTTCTCTAGTCCCTGAAGACATTTATCTGTGTCCCAGGATGTTAAGGATATAGACCAGTGCTGCTTCCATGAAGACCTTTGCAAAAGGGAAAGAGAAGGGACAGAACTCTTTCTCTTTCATGTGTCGTGTGCCTCAGCTTTTCCGACTTTTGGGTTGATGTGCATGGAAGGTGGGACTGTCCAATGGGGCCACCTGGGAAAAAGCTGAAAGCTGAAGACTTAGGGTCTCTGTTGCTCATTTCTTTTGGTCTCCCAATGTTCCCTTAGGGCACCCCGCCCCCAGCAGGCTCTGGCTTTCTGCCATCATTTCTCATTCCCTTTCTGACCTCATGCCTCCCCTGGACTAACCCAAGAAACTGAATTTCTGTTGTACTGCTGTGAATAGCAATTAAGTTTTCCATGTACAACCAGGCTCTGGAGCAGGAAAGACATTTCCATTCCCTGAAAGCTTTAATAGCATTTTCTAGTGTTCTACAACTGTGTTCACTAACTCCAGATCTCACTACTTATCTGCAGAGGAAAATGGGCAAAGGTGTCAAAATTTCTTTTATTGAAGTGTACAAAGGAAACTCAAGATTTTGGCTATCTGTCCTATTTCATTAAACTCCGAGGTTTTTTTGTGTGTTTTTTTCCCTAAACAAAATTCTATTTTGAAGGATAAATAGCATTTCCTCGAGTAAGCAAGAGGCTTTTGACAGATTCATGATTAACATAATTTCATGTCAGAAGCAGGATGTCATTGTGATCCTCATTCTTTTTCTTTTGTTGTTTTAATATGTGCCTTTTTTTCCTGTTTCCAAAAAAAAATTTTTTTAAGATGCTCTTTATTTCAGGTATTCCAAAATTTTGCAACAGTTTAATTGGTGTGGGTTTTTTTTTTTTTTTCCTGAACTTTTCTGCATGAACTTAGTTAATCCTTCTAATCTGACGATTGGGAAATTCTCTTATATTATGTCTTAGTAGTTTCCTCCTCTCAGTTTTCCCTTTAGCATCTTCCTTGGTCTTCTATTATTTAGAAAGTAGGATTTATAGATTTGTTTCTCCTGCTTTTCATCTCTCTATCTTTTTGTTCTGCTTTTTAGAAGATTTCACCAACTTCCAAACCTTCAATGTTTTTGTTCCAGTAATCATTTAAAATACTTAGATGCCTAGAGAAATTTATTTTATCTGATGTTTTCTTTTTAATACTTGTTTTCATTTAGAGATTACAGTAACATATATTTTAACTCAGGTTATTTATTGTAGTTTGTTTTTATCTTCAGTTTTTCTTGTTTCCTCTGCATTCCCATTTTGTTTATTTACTCTTATCTTTCTTGTGTTTGATGATTCCTGAAGAATATGTTGATCTTTATCTTTTCATATTAAAGGCCCTAAAATTTTGTAAATTCTGTCTGTGGACAGGACTGGCCAAATGTGAAAGTCGGCCAGCCATTTAAGTCAGTCTGTGGAAGTCTTTTAAATCCCACTATTTTTATTTTATTTTTTCTCTTTTCTTTTCTCTCTTTGTCTATCTTTCTTTCTTTGTCTCCTTTTCCTTCCTTCTTCCCTCCCTCCCTTTTTTCCTCCCTCCCTCTTTCCTCCCTTCCTTCCTTGCCCAAGTGAACACACTAGCTATCTCTGCTATTCTGAAGAAGATGGGGAAAGAAGCCGTGAATCCCAAGGTCTAGAGTCTACACACTCACTTATCTTCTGTTATTATTTGTGTCTAGATGGCCCCCCAAAGCCTCATGCACTTTTAGATGGGGCTTTTATAGAGGTAGCAGAATCTAGAGTGTGTGACTGATTCATGGTTCAGTGGTGGTATTAAAGGTACGAGTGCTACTCACACCCTAGGGCAGGTAGGTTGCATACAATATAAGGGACAGAAAGGGGCTTGTGCTCTCTCTCCCTCTGTTGCTTTTGCTGTCTTCTGCCCCCATGAATGGTTGCCCCTCTGCCATATGCCCCCTGCTTTGGAGTCAGCCTATTATGGACTGAAACCTCTACAGACTGTGAGCTAAATAAACCTTTCCTCCCTTAACTTTGAGCATCAGGCATTTTGTCTCAGCAACAAGAAAAGTAACTAAAACATCTCCACTCCCCTCCATTTCAACCCTTTGCTTCACCATCATCCTCTATCACACATGATGTGCCTAAGATTTACCCTGCTGATAAAGTTGCTCCAGAGGAAACCTGTGATTGCCTGCTCAGGGCAGTCACAAAAGCAAAGGGAAGGAACAAGTGGTCCAGTCTGTCCGTACACTGACTTCAGTAGATCCCCTGCTTTAAGTACCTCTGCCATCAACGCTTTGTATCTCTAATACTTTAGTTCTTTTTTTTTTTTTTTTTGTCTTTTTGAGACAGGGTCTTGCTATGCAATTCAGGCTAGCCTTGAGCTCACTTTGTAGCCTAGGCTGGCCTTGAACTCACAACAATCCTCCTGCCTCAGCCTCCCGAGTGCCGAGATTGCAGGCGTGTACCACCATGCCTGGCTCTAATACTTTAGTTCTTTAAGGCTTCTGCAGGTTCTTTTTTCTAAATCTCAGCTAGTCTTTAGCTTTCTTTGTACAAAAAAAAAAAAAGATGTAAGTTATGCATGACTTCTGAGCCTCAATCTCAAGAAATGTTGTAGCTTCTGCTCTTAAACTCTTGGAATCCTGTCCTCAAATTTCCATGTACGATGGAAATGAGGATGAGGGGCTACATGGAGAACTGAGGCTCCAGTCAGCTGCAAGATATATAAAAGTAGGTCTTCAAGATTCAGCCGTTCCTTGGCCAACCTGTCATCTAACCACAAATGCTGTGATCAAGGTCAGCCAAACCTGCGTGAAATAGAGAAAAACATCATAGCTCAGCCCTATCCAAATCACCAATCCGCAGAATCACAAATACTTATTAGTTTAAGATGCTGTGCTTCATTTATAGCAAAAAACAGTGAATATCGTAGTCAAATATGATACCTGCAACTTACTTACAAATGTATTGCAAAAATGCATATGTAGATGGAGGTCTTTTCTTTGAATAAGATAAAGTAAATAAGTCAACATATTAACACTTAGTAAATCTAAGAAAGATATATTAACACATTATTATTTCCATTTTTGTACATATTTGAAATTATAAAAATTTAAATTTGGGAGAAATAAAATATAAAAACAATACTCACAAAATGTATCTAACTATTGAAAGCAAGCATGGGTATATGGGTATATAGAATAGTTTTATCTATAAAATCTTCACAATAAAGATTTTAAATGTGTGTTAAAATTTTTGTTTTTAATCCAACTCAACAGACAGACCTACTGTTAACAGATTCAGGTGACCTATCTGTTTTCCAATTCTTTGTTTTTGGCCTACCAAAGCCTGTTTCTCACTGAAGAGACTGAAAGTGGTCAAACTGTCACTCCCTAGCTCAGTTGCCCTTAGAATATGGCAGGTGAGCGACCCAATTCTGGACACACTCCTCTGAACAGTGCTTATTTTTGCTGCTGCTATTTTAGTAAGGAGTTTACTTGGATGTAACCAAACTCTAAACACTGTCTCCCCTACAGTGAGTAAACACCTAGCATCATTATTTAGTTCCTTTAATCTTAGCCAGCTGCTTAGTGATTTCCTCATGTATGTATAGTTTAGGACTTACCATAAGTCTGGGCATTAGACAGATTGTATTAGACAGCTTCATGTTGCTATAATAAAATACTAAGGCAATTAACTTATAAAGAGAAAAGGGTTGTTTTGGCTCACAGTTCTGGAGGTTCAAATCCATGACTGGATGGCCTTAGCACTTCAGGCCTCTGGAGAGAGAGTACATCATGGCAGGAATGTAGGGCAGGAATATGTGATAGAGCAAACTTGTTATGAGCCAGGAAGCAGAGAGACTGAGAGACTGGTGTTCCAGTCTCCTTCAAGGGTGTATACTCAGTGACCGAAGGACCTCACCCTGGGTACACAGACTTTTGAGGGACACTCAGGCAAACCACAGCAATTTATATGCAGAATTTAGGGCTACCCCTCTCTGATTCACAGTTTTAGTTCCTCTGAACTTTGTCCTCTGGTTCTTCAAGCTAGTAGAATTGTGGTACAGGAGTTTTGGTTATCCTTCCTGGGGCCTGTCTTGAGCTGTAATACTTTAAAAATGGGAAACTTACCTACAAAATTTTTTCTTTGCAAGTTTAGACCCAACTTCTATTTTTGATCTCCAATGCCTTCAGGTAATTGTTCACTTTGGCCTCCATTTATAATTGTCCTGTGCAGGGGGCCTGGACTAGGAGAAGCTACTTCCAAGTGCTTCACAATTCTCCCTCAGAAGAGAAAGGGAATGTAACCATGGATGCACTATTTTCAGGTATGCAGCCTTACTGAATATATAATATGAAGAGAGTCAAAATATAGATAGAAAATGCTTACTCTTGCTTTTTACAAAAGATCCCAATTATTTTCTTTGAATAATTGCTAATATTGAATGTATTCATTTTAATAGGATAATGAAGAGTGCCCATTGTCTTATATTTAAAACAGAAAATGCTATTACTTTTTCTTATATATGAGGAAATATTGTTAATGATCAATTATCTTCCACTTTGCTTGACTTGAGTAACAGGATCTTGCTCAATATTTGGTACCAATAGCTATTTAGGGAAATATAGCCACTTAAATTTTTAAAATAAATCTTATACAAAGGGTAATATATATAATTAAGCAAATTGTTCTCTTTGCTAGTTTATTTGGGAAAGGGTATTTTTCAGGTCAAAATTTAAGATGTAATAAATCTTACCTAACAGACCTATCAGAGAAACAAAGGTCTTTTATTTTTCTCAATAGCCAGAGATTAATGGAGTCCAAAATATACAGACCTTATATAAAAGAAAACAATGCATGTGCCAGAAATAGCAGAAAGTAAACCAGCCTGGATATGGATAAAGATGTCATTTTCTTTTATTTTACAACAATACAGAAGGTATTTACCATTATGTTAATTCTGCATTTATGATATTCCTAAATATTATGGATAATGGACAATAGATTCATTTTCATCTACATTGAATAGAGTAATAAACACTCTGAAAGTAGAGCACATTTACTTTGGACCCTTCAGTTGCTGACCAAGCTGAGGTGATAAGACAGATTCCAGGTTTGCTGACTTTTATGATGGTGGATAGTTCCAGCCTACTGACAGATGACTGTTCAAATATAGACTTCTGTTTATTGTTTTTACAGTGAACTAAACACTACATCTTAGTGTAGGCCGCTGCTTTTCCATAGGAAAGTGATAATAGACACAAGGGGATGTCTTTCTTGGAAAATTTTAACTATGTAGTACTGTCTACATGAATGAGAACCCTTGGTGAGACTTTCAATGTATCAAAGGAAAATATTATAAGAATTTAGCCTGAAGATCTTTTTTTTTTTTTTTTTTGGTTTTTCTCCGGTATTAGGAACCGAACTCACGACCTTACGCTTGCCAGGCAGGCGCTTTTGCCGCTGAGCTAAATCCCCAGCCCCTAGCCTGAAGATCTTAACTGGCTTTATTTTTAATGCTAGTATCAGACAACATCTTATTCTATAAAACAGAATAAATGTTCCATTGGGCTGAGCAGAGGAAGTTGATTTTGTAGACGAAAAAGAACTGAAGAAAACAAAACAAAAAGCAGATTGTTCATTTCAAAGATACTTCACTTGTAAGCCAGGGATAGGGAGACAGAACAGTAAGAAAAGAATTGATTGGTTAATACCATGCTATCAGTAGCAATTGTTTAATATCATAGGTTAACTTTTCTGTAAAGAATTAAAGCAGGAGGAATTTGATTATTATGCCAATTGAAATAGGCCTATGTGGAAAACTTGGATCTTGTCTATCTAGTCCTGGTGCAGGTCAGATAAATAGTTTAGTTTCAGCTTATTGGTATGCAACTTATTTCTTTCTTTCTTTCTTTCTTTCTTTCTTTCTTTCTTTCTTTCTTTTTTTGTTCTGTTTTGTTTTGTTTTGTTTTGTTTTGTTGAGTCAGGGTATCCCACTGTGCAGTTCAGGCTGACCATAAACTCACTATTATAGCCGAGGCTGGCCTGAAATTCAGAGCAATCCTCTTGTCTCAGCTTCTCAAGTGCTGGGATTACAGGCATACATCACCACGCCCAGAGGTATGCAACTTTAGCATGACTGACTCTATTTGATTTTTAGCCTAGTATATTGGAGCATGGTATAGGAACTTTATCCAAAACAATGGCCTCCTATAGTTTTTACTAGACAAATACCACATTTATTTTATGATGCAGCGTCTATGGTAACCTTTTTAAGGTTACCATCTCATGTGTTGGTTTTGCAACAAGTGGAAATGTGCAAAACCTGAGTTTGTGACACTTCAGTAGACACAGGTTGTGCCCACAAAATAATAACTTCAGGTCATACACTCAGCGTTTCTCATCTCTTGAAACCTGACAAATGGCTGTAGTGCACACGTGTCTGTGATCTCTAAGTGTTTTTCAGAAAACTGAAATGATGTCTGAAGATGTGGGAAAGTTTTCTCTCAAATTTTAAATTGTATGAACAAAACTCCAGATTTCCATCTTCTTGTGAAAATTTAGGTATTTGGTCAATTCAGGACTCAAATTCCTTCATGAAAAAACTCGGTTTGACTAAGTGTCTGCAGCTTCTAAAGGACCCTTGCTTCCAACCCAGTTCACTCCGTGCATTTTTCCAACGTGAACTGGTGAAAATCTGTACACTTTCTGAGCAAAATTCTGGTAGCTGAATCTACTGATTCCATATATTTACCATTTATTCACATTTATCATCAAAACAATCCTGTGGTATAATATATTTTAGTTTTTTATTTCTGCCTAAGTATCTCCCCCCAATTTAGCAGCTTAAAGAATAAATACATTGCCTGATTAATTACAAATAAGACTTGGGAAAACTTATGTGATAACAAAATTTAAGAGCTGATATCTATAATCCCTGCCAATACTTTGTGCATCCTCTCTCTCTCCCCTTCTCTCTGTATATTATATATGGCATATATTAACTTTGAAAAAAGCATGGAAGATATGAATAGCAACATTTTGCTGGAAATAAGAATATTTTCCATGTGAACTACTCCCTTCCACCACCACCTGTTTTTATAGCGGATGTGGATCTTTGGCAAGCTGAGAGCTTCACAGTTCAGTTTAATTCCCTTGCTCTACTTTTACTTTTTTCCCTCCTCATCACCTCTTTAAAAACCCTAATTTTAAAAAAAAGATTAATTTTATGAGCCTAATTATGTCATTGGGGTATATTATACATGAATTAGAAAACAAAATATATGCTATTTTTATATTAACATTTTGGAGGAAATTAAAACCACAGTTTAACACAAAAAATCAATTGCTATTATAGGCTCTTTCATAATGCAAATTAAATAGTTGACTGCAGTGCACAGAGAACATCTGCTAACTCAAATTAAAATGAATGAGAAACTAAATTAGAATGACTTTTTCCATCTAATCATATAGAAGACTAAATATATTAAGAGCTAGATATTCTTAGTGTTTTTAAGGCATTGCCTGTTAATGAGTGCAGTATGGTGATTGAAGCAATAAATAAATAATATCCTGGGGACCTGAAGAAGCTAAGGGCTGTTGGGTGCCTTGGTGTTTAATTAACATCTGGGCAGAACCACTAGGCAGCACTAATTCTGTAAGAACAGCAAAAGGTAGAGAATTTGTTCTAAATCTCAAGGCAATATTGGTCATATTCCTTTTTTTTTTTTTTGAGTTGAACCATTTTATTTTTCTCTTGCTTTAATTACCTTGTTATCAAATTCATTATTTTAAAATGCACACACATTGTCAAAGTTTAACCTTATTTTTGAATTCTAGATTCTAGACTCCCTAAAAATAAGTAGACAATATCTCACCATCAGAAATTAGAAAGCCTAAGCTAGGTGTGGTGGCTCATGCCTATAATCCTAGCACTTGTAAAGCTGATGCAGGAGAATTACAAGTTCAAGGCCAGCCTGAATTACATAGCGAGACTGCATTGCAAAACAAAATAAAATTGGAAAGCCTATCAGAAAGAGGCAAAACGCAGTCTTCTGGCTGGCTAGCTTTCTGCCTGGTGGCTCCCGGAGGGTGGGCCCCCAGCGCATGGGGAGCCTCGGGTGGGGAGCGCTGGTCTTTGGGGTCTTGGGACCGGCAGCTCACTCCCGGCCTCGTCATTCCCCGGAA
>NW_004955448.1:11584079-11627249 GCF_000276665.1 Chinchilla lanigera | reverse complement strand
ATAATTTCCTACCATTTTGTCTGTAATTTGCTAAGTCCCCCCTATTATTATGTTATCCTTCTTTTACTCTTTAAAATAAAAAAGAAAGAAAGAAAGAAAGAAAGAGGCAAAACGCAATGCCATTTTCTTCTAAATATGGCCTCCTGCCAGTGGCTTCCTCCTTTCCCCTGTGATTCTCCTCCTTGATTTGTTTGATCTTGATGATCTTAGTCCCTTCCTTTTGACTCTTATTTCATCGTTGAAGAAAAAACAATATCCTGCTTTCCACAGTAGCACAGAAGTTAAAGTTGTTTCAAATCTCAAAAGTTAGATTAGCATCACCCCAATCCAAAAGTGACATGCAAATTCTTAAATTATTTTACATTCTTACAATGCTAAAAATCAAAGGAATGGTCTGTATTGGTAGGAACTATTTTCAACTGTATGTAATATGAAACCTAAATAACAATGCTTTAAACAAATTGCAGTAGTTATTTTCTTTCGATTTTTGAAAGGAGCTATCAAAGATTCAAGGAGCTTTCTGCTCTAACATCACTGGTATGTAGTTTTCATCCTTTGAGCACTTTATGAAACCAAGATAGCTGTTTCTTTATCCACTTTGCTTCTATATTCTGGGAAGGAATAATGAAAAGGAAGAAAGGTAAAATGCATGTGCCAGCTTAGTTGTATCTCTTTTAGAACTTCCCTAAACTTCTCACATGATAGATTTTTCTCTCCTGGGCCAGAGCAATGTCATATGCCCAGCTCTTGCTGAAAGAGAGACCAAGTCAGGTTTCTAAGCTAAGCTATTGAAAGGAACAGTTAATTCTTAATTTTTGGTTACCAATTTTGTACACTTATATCTGATAACTTGAACAACTACTTTGAAGACAGGAATATACAATATAGCAAACTGTTGAATTCACATCATCTTGTTTTTTGAAATTCTGTATCATTTCTAATTTTCTATTATTATTTATTCTCTTTTAAAAATGTGAAAAAAAAAAAGGGAGACCCACTAGTGAGAAAGAAGAGAGAAATTTATATCAGGCAGGCAACTAACACTATTCACTGGGATGAAAAAAGTCTTGAAGGTGTCATAATGAATGCAGAAGGGAAAGCAGAGATTAAAGTAATTTCAGAGATAAAATGGAAAGCAGACAAAGATAGCCTAACAAGGATGACCTCTTAAGGTAAATCTGAAGAAAGAGAACAGGAACAAGGAAAGAGGACGGCAGATCAGAGACAGCAGCACTCATGAGTCACTCAGAGGTTGCTCGTCAGGATCTGCAAAGCAAAAACAACAGAAACATGAAAAAGCAAGGCAACAGGATGCCTCAAAAAATTCTAGTTCCCCAAAAGCTGATCTCATGGGCATTGAAATAGAGGAAGCTACAGGCAAAGAACTCAAAAGTCAAATGTTCAAAATAATTGAAGAACTAAAAAAAGAAACATAAGCTAATTCATAAGATGTTTAGCAAGCTCAAATAAGATTTTATTCATCAGATTAATTAATGAAAGGATTTTAGTAATGAAATGTTTGATGAGCTAAAAGAAAGAAAGAAATTAATTAAGTTTGGAAACATAATACAAGACCTGAATGATCAAGTATGAAAGAAAGCAAGCAAAAGCACAAGATATAAAAAAATTAAATGGAGAGTATGCATATCATATGTGACCAGGGTGAGGACATAATGTCACAAATAGAAGACAGGGTGCATGCAGTCGATCATAAACTCAGTGATACTATAGACACCATTCAGACAGGCTCCAACAGCTTCTAGATGACTCAAAGAAAAAAATCTCAGAGTTCAAGGAATAAAGGAAAAATTAAAAGATGAATCAAAATGTATAAAATATTTTGTCACTGAAATTATAACAGAAAATTTCCAAATGCAGAGAAAGAATTCAATATACAAGTATAAGAGGCATAGAGAACCCTAAATAGCCATGACCAAAAAAAAAAAAAAATTCCCCTATGCATATCATGATCAAAATCCAGAAATTCAACAAAAGGAAAAACTAATAAAAGCTATTAGAGAAAAACAGAAGTAGCCTATGATGGCACACTTATCAGAATAAGTGTAGATTTCTCAGCACAAACTTTGAAGGGCAGGAAAACTTTCAGTGAAGTCTTTCAAACCCTAAGAAATAATCCATTTCAACCAAGATTTTTATATTCTGCAAAAATAGCTTTCAAAGCTAGTAGAGAAACAGACTATTCATGACAAAGAAATACTGAAGAAAAACCTGACCACTAAACCAGCACGGTAGAAAATGTTTAAGGAATCATAGAAGAGAGACCAAGACAAAGAGGCCACCAGCACCAAAGGGCCCAAAAGAGAATGTATGCCTAACTGGAAATGTGGTTAAACAAAAGGAAAAAAATCAGCACAGGAAAAACAATGCAGTGACAGGATTCAGTAAACATCTTACAGCAATAACTCTCAATGTCAACAGTCTTAAACTCCCCAATCAAGGCTGACAGATCGGAACAAAAACAAAATGCAACCTTTAACTGACTAAGGGAGACACCCTCATCCAGAAAGAAGCTCACAGGCTGAAAGTGAAAGGATGCAAAATTATACTCTAAGGAACTGAAGCCCAAAAGCAAGTAGTAGTCGTTATATTATTTTCAGACACAGCAGACTTCCAGCCTAAACTGATCAGAAGAAGCAAAGACAACAACTACAAACTGGCAAAGGGAACAATTCAACAAGAAGATGAAACAATTGTAAATATTTGTGCACTGAATTTTTGTGAACCCAACTTTATCAAACAAAGCCCACTGAAATGAAAGGTTAAATAGACACCAATATGATCATAGCAGGGGGCTTCAGTACCCTACTCTCAAAATTAGGCAGGTTAACCAGACAAAAATATCAGAGTTGAACCACACCATTGAAAAAATGGACTTAAGGGGCTGGGGATTTAGCTCAGCGGCAAAGCGCCTGCTTGGCAAGCGCAAGGTCGTGAGTTCGGTTCCCGGTATCGGAGGGAAAAAAAAAAAAAATGGACTTAATAGATATCTGCAGAGTGTTTCATCCAACAACAAAAGAATATACATTTTTCTCAGGAACACATAGAACTTCTTCCAAAATAGGCCACATCTTATACCATAAAGCATATTTAAATAAATATAAAAGAACTGAAATAATCCCCTGCATACTATTGGGTCATAGCAGAATGCAGCTAGGGAAAAAAAGTAAAAGAAAACCACAGGAATCACACAAACACAAGGCAAGTAAATAATACATTATGAAATAATAGATCACAGAAGAAATCAGGGAAGAAATAAAAACAGTTCCTAGAATCAAATGATAATGGATACATAATAGGCCAGAGCCTGTGGGACACAGTGAAAGCAGTTCTAGCAGTACAGTTTATGGCTGTGAATGTGTACATTAACAGAATAGAGTGATCCCAAATAAATAACTTGATGCATCTAAAGATCCTAAAAACACTCCATGTTCAAAATTAATAAGGGAAGGAAATCCTAGAGCAATACCAAATCCAAAATTAATTGAGGGAAAGAAAATATAAAGATCAGAGAAGAAATTATATTGAGACTAAAAATGACTATACAAGGTTCAACAAATCAAAGAGTTGGTTCTTTGTAAGGATAAAAAGATTGATAAACCTTTAGCCAAACTTACCAAAAAAAAAAGAAGAGGAAACCCCATAGCAATGCAATTAGAAATGAGAAAGACAAAAATCTCAGCTGACATCACCAAAACCCAGGGGACTATAACAAACTAACTTGAAACTTACATTTCAATAAATTAGAGAATCTAGAAGAAAAGGGAAATTCCTAGACACATATGTTTTACCAAAATCTAACCAAAGAGATATAAAACTCTGAACAGATCAAAAATAAGCAATAAAATATGAGCAGTAATAATAACTCTACCATCTAAGGAAAGCCTAGGGCTCATGGATTCATCACAGAATTCTATCAGAACTTTAAGGATGATTTGAAACTAATATTCCTCAAACTCCTCAAAGAAATGGAAAGGGAAGGAAGACTACCAAAGTTACTCCTGAGAGCTAGTATTACCCCAATATCAAAACCAGGAAAGGACGGAACAAGAAAGAAAAGTACAGGGCACTCTCCTTAATGAATGCAGTTGTAAACTTTTTCAACAAGATACTGGGAAATAGAATGCCACACATCATGAAAAGATCATACACTATGACCAAGTTGTCTTCCAGAGATGGAAGGCTCTTTCAACATATGCAAATTAATAGATGTAATATACCACACAGACAGAAGCAAGGACAAAAATCTCATAATCATCTCTATAGATATAGAAAAAGCCATTGACAAAAATCCAACATCCATTCCTGACAAAAAAGTCATGACAAAAATAGTTGTAGAAGGACCTTATTTCAAACTGATAAAAGCCACTTATGATAAACCCACTGTCAGCATCACAGTAAATGGAGAAAAATAAAACATTTCCTCTAAAATGAGGAACAAGACAAAGGTGTCCCCTATCAGAACTCATGTACTCAAAACCTTAGCCTGAGCAATCAGGCAAGAGAGAAAAATAGAAAGGATACATATAGGAAAGGAAGAAGACAAATTATCCTTATTTCCAAATGACACCATCCTTTGCATAGAAAACCCAAAAATCTCCAAAGGGCTCCTAGAACGAGTAAACAAATTCAGCAAAGTACCAGAGTATAAAATAAACCACACAAAAATAAAGTGTTCCTGTACACCAACATGAACCCACCAAAAAAGAAATCAGGAGAACAATCTCATTTATAATATATTCAAAAAATTAAATACCTAGCAATTAACCTAACCAGGGAAGAGAAAAACCTCCATAAAAAATATTCTACTGTGAAAACAGATACTGAAGAGGATGCCAGAAAATAGAAAGACATTCTCTGTTCCTAGATAAGCAAAACCAATATTGTCAAACTAGCCATATTACCAAAACTGATACGTATACATTTAGATTTAATTCAATCTCATTCAAAATACCAACACTAATCTTCATAGAACCAGAAATCCTAAAGTTTATATGGAATCTGAAGAGGCCCAAAATATCAAAAGCAACCTGGAACAAAGCAAAAGAAAAGCAACAGGCATCACAACCCCAAATTTCAAGTTACTTTACAAAGCTACAGTGATAAAAACAGCATGGTACTGGCACAAAAATAGACATGTGGATTAATGGAACCTAAGTAAAGATATAGAAACAAGCCCAGGCACATTCCACCATGCGATCTTTGACAAAGAGGCCCAAAACACACACTGGTGAAAAGATAGCCTCCCCAACAAATTGGGAAAATTGGCATTCCATGTGCAGAGGAGTAAGTCTAGACCAATGATGGTGAACATTTTAGAGACTGAGTGCCTAAACAGCAACCCAAAAGCACTTATTTATTGCAAAGTGCCAACGCTGTAATTAAACCTGAATACTGAGGTTTTAGTTTAGAAAAGAAAAACTCGTACATTAACATCTTTTAGATATTTTCCTTTTAAAAGAAAAACAATATATATCCTATAGATTTCCCACCACTGGTCTAGACCATATCCTTCACCCTAAAATCAAGTCAAATCAAAATGGCTCAAAGGTCTGAGTATTAAAACAGAAATACTGAATCTGCCAGAAGACAAATTAAGTAAAACCCAAAGCCAAAGCCAGGGACTATCTGAATAAAAATCCCTTTTGCTCAAGGAATAACATCAAGAATCAAATGTGATTATATTAAATTAAAAAGCTTCTTCACAACAAAGGCAAAAAACACCAAAAGAGTGAAGAGGCAACCCACAGATTGGGAAAAAATTTCCAGCCACTCCTTGAACAGAGGACTAATATTGTGTTAGAATATATAAAGAATTTCAGAAACAATTAGTCCCCACTGAAAAAAGACCCAATTAAAATATGGGCAACTGAAATCAATAGACATTTCTCAGAAGTACAAGCAGCCAATAAGAGCATGGACAATGTTTGGCATTTTTGGCTATTAGAGAAATGAAAATTAAAACAGTACTGAGATTCCACATTATTTAAGTAAAAATGGCTATCAGTAAGTGCTCAAAAAAAAAAAAAAAACTGGCAAGATTGTAGGGAAAAAGAAATCCTTCCACATTGTTGGTGGGAATGTAAACTGGTAGAACCACTATAAAAATCAGTATGGGGAGTCTTTAAAAAACTAAAACTAGAATTCCATTCAACCCAGCTATACCTCTTCTTAGTATCGTTCCAGAAGAGTTAAAGGCATCACACTGCAGTGATACATGCATATACATGTGTATAGCAGTACAACTCACAATAGCTACATCTTGGAAGTACCCATCAATAGATAAATGGATTAAGAAAATGGATTAAGTAGTATAGTGGAGTACTACTCAGCCATAAAGGACAAACTTGAGTCATTTATAGAAAAGTGGGTGCACCTTGAGTCCATAATGCTAAATGAAGTAAACCAGACTCAGAAAGTTAAATATCACATTGCTTCTCTTATTTAAGAAACCCAAAGATGATAATTTAAAGAGCAAAATAAAAGCTAGGTGATAGAACACATCTAGAAGAGAAGATTAATAACATTGTAATGGAGATATAAAACTTAATATTGCTATCTTAACTGAATATCAAACATAAAATGGAACTGTTAATTTTTACAAACCATAGATGTTCTAGTATTTAAATCCTTACACACTATAAACAGATAAGTTACATATTTTACACAGAAAATTATAAATCAAAAGCCATACATAGCATTGCAGCATGACAATCATGATGCCATTTTGTAACATTTAACTTTTCATTATGACATAACATAATCCTTTTAATCAGTCATCTCTATCTAACACATAACAACTTTTATCTAACTTGTTCACCTTTAATGGGATGTACATTATGTAACTACTTTGTTAAGGGCAGAAGTCTGATTCTGAAAAAAAAATCTGTCATCATAAGCAATCCTTGTTTTACATTTTTTAAGACCTGTATATCTGGAGACATGAATACATTTAATACACAATGAGATTAAAATAATGAATTGTCATAAACATGTGAAAACTTTTGTTTCTTAATTTAGTTTTTCACCTAGAGCGTCTTTTGTGAGAACACCTTATTATATTTTCTCTAGAAAACTTCACCTTTTGACCATGATGGAATTATTCAGGGTGCCTCCCATAACACTATGGAGATCACTGGAGGCTCCTTATTAATGAACAAGAACTGGTTAATATTATTCCAGGCAGCTGCTTTCTTATTAATCAATTGGAGTGCTGTCCAATAACCTCTCCCTACCCTAATTTTTGTTCAATTGTCTTAACAATTTTTGATAACCTATGAGAAAACCAAATTTGATACCATTTTGACCCACTGGTAACCAGGTGGAAGCATGCTTTTAAGTCTATAACCTAGATTGTATTTTGAACAAATGATCCAAAAATGCAAACAAAAAGGGAAAGAGAAAAATTGCTGAGCTCAAATAAAAAAGAACAGTTGGTCATGGATCTGACAAAGAAACAAGTACGCATCTTAATAGATTGGACAAACATCTTACAAAATCAGAGTGCACTCAGACATATTTTTAACCAAATTGAATTATAGTAACTCCTTTACAATTTTACAAATTTATAACTACAAAAAGACTAGTCAGAATTTGTTATTCATCAGTTTTGAGAGATCTTTCACGTGAAGAATTTGGAAGGAACAAAATATTTTATCTATAGTTGATATGTATTTTTATATTTCATTTTAAGAATCCTGGTAAATTTCAGCTCAGTTATCTCTATATACTTTATCACCTACTCAGATCTTTGATTCCTGGTTACCATCTCCTGGGTATTCTGAGTCAATTCCTTTAATTGGCTCCAAGTTGTTCTAGCCTCATCCTTGTTTAATGGCTGTAGAGCAGTCTCCAAGACATCACTGTTACAGGACTGCGCATCAGCTTCTTGAAAGGTGGAACCAACTCCTTCTCCAGGTCTGGGCTCCTGATGCAGACATTCAGCATGCTCTGGAAAGACATGAGCACACCCTTAGCCCAAATTAGCTTTTTTCCCCTTATCCGATTGACTTCTGTTTTTGCTGCTGTAATTTTAGCCTTAGAATTTAAAAATTTAATATTGTATGCTGCCAAATGAAGTCTATTATGAGGTGAGAAGGATTGATTCCTCCTTTTGATTTTTTGTTTGAATTTTGAGTGTACAGTGAGCATGTTTAACAATTTTCAGACTTTGAGAATTATAAGGAATTTCTGTGGTAAGGGAAATATGAAAACTTTCACAAAACATTTGGAAAGCAGCACCTATACATGCTGGGTCATTATCAGTCTTAAGTGTTGATGGGCAGCCAAGGGTACTAAAGGCAGCCAAGCAATGAGCAATGACATGGTTGGCTGCCTTACCAGTGTAGGTAGAAGCAAAAATAAACCCTGAGGAAGTGTCCACTGAAATGTGGACCGAGAATAAAGAGCCAAACTCAGGAATGTGAGTGACATTCATCTGCCAGAGATGGTTGGTGTGTAGCCCTTGGAGACTGACCCCCATAGAAAGTGAGGGAAGATGTATTATGCATGAGGAACATTATTTAACAATCTGTCAAGCCTGTTCCCTGGTTAAATGGAACTGTTTGTGTAAGGTGGCAGAGTTTTGATGGAAGGTGGCATGGGAGGCAGAAGCCTGTGAAACTGTTTCTGAGGGAGCAGCAGTGACAGCAGCCAGCAATCTGTCTGTAGCAGCGTTTTCCTCAGTGAGAGTCCCTGGCAATTGGGAATGGGAACATAAATGACTGATAAAACAGGAATCTCACAAGACCCATATGACAGCTTGTAATTTAGACTTTTGTGCAGAAGAGAAACCCATATCCTGTATTCTGGAAGAGGAGGCCATTATATAACCTCCCCTACCTGAAGATGACCCATGAATGAAAATGGAGACAACTTCTGCTATGAGGACTGAACTTATTTTTGTTAAAGGATAATGAAAATCAGTAACACCAGGGAAGTTAGTCAATGCAGATTGCCAAGAGGATGAAAATTGCCATAACCCTTGTTGCTGAACTGAAAAAAAGGCAACAATGAGAGTTTGCACCTCATGACCAAGGAACTAAACAGCACGCATTCACCCATGTGCAGTCAGTTCTGCCACAGCATCATAACAGGGAGTAATAGTTTTATGTGGGGCATGTGGCACATGTAGCCATTGTGAAGGATGCTGAGACTTCCAAAGGACCCCAGTGGGCCTACGCTGAGTAGGGAAAATAACTTAAAACATTGACAGAGACAGGTGAACTCTAGAGAGTTGAGCATTAGAAAGAACCAGATTAACTTTATCTAAGGCAGTTTTAGCCTCTGGCCTAAGTGCTCTTGGAGAGGTGGGGGCCAGGTCCCCCTTGAGAATGTCAAAGAGAGGGCCTAAAGCATGAGTTGTCTGCTGAAGAGCTGGGCAGAGCCAATTAATATTACCAAGTAAAGTCTGAAAATCAGTTAGGGTTACCAGATGAATAACCTGGATCTGAACAGTTTGGGACACAATATGTCTTAGCTGGCTAAGGTGACCCAAATATGAAAATGGTGCCATAGTTTGCACTTTTGGGGGCCACCACTAGGCCTGTGATTATCTAAATGGAGAAACACTGCTGTACATTATGGTAATGCTAAAATTAAGGAACTGTTTAAACCTCATTGCTCTCAGATCATATTTCAAAATTTTATACCTGCTTGTAAAATACCAAAGCTTTTCTATACCAAATAAAAATCAGGAATGTCCACCTCCACATAAAAACAAAAACAAACACACACAAAGAAAAACTTAAGGTTCAACAACCACAAACCGTACAACTGAAGAAAGAAATAAAACAAGAAATCAACCTTTATGGGAATTAAGAGAACACCAAGGACTTCCAAAAACTTTTAAAATCTGTAGCATATCCTGTATATGATGTTAAAAAGAAATCTCTAATTAAAGTAAGACAGTTTTTATTAGCTGTATAATCTAAAAAATGGGAACTTTTGGACTATAACTCTAAAAGACCAAAGTTATAGCTGAAATTCACATTTCTCGAGACAAGGGACAAAGTTCCCATTTATTTATGTTTTTTAAGTAATCTCTTTAAAAACCCCCATTAATGAACATCTTAGTAAATATGTTATCATTTGTGTCTAGATGTCTCCCCAAAGCCTCACATTGTCGTGGGGTGGGCTTCTAGAGTTTATGATTAATTCATGGTCCAATGTGGGGATTATGAGTGTGAGTGCTGCACCCGCCCTGGGGTGGATATTTTGCATACAGCGTAAGGGAGGGAAAGAGGCTGCTTGTTGCCTCTCCTCTCATTTTGCTCTTATTGCTTTTGCTGTTTTCCCACCAAGAGCTGTTGCCCTCTGCCATGTGCCACTCTGCCTTGGAGCCAGCTGATTATGGACTGAAACCTCCACAAACTGTCAGCTAAATAAACCTTTCCTTCTGTAATTTTGGGTGTCGAGTATTTTGCCCCAGCAACAAGAGAGAAAAGTAATCAAGACAATGCACAAGATAGGACAGACCTTTTCCCACTGTGCCACAATGTCTCATAAATCTGTATTAAAAAACAAAAGTCATTTCACCAGAGCCATACACATTTATTACTTATGCTGTTTAAAATGAATGGTTCAATATTTCATAGCCTATTCCAGATTTTCAGTAATCTTGGGGTTAACTTAATATTGATTGTTTGATATTTAATAAAGCACTATTACTGGAAGGCTACATATAAAATATTTACAAGCACAAATATGGACTGAATCAGTCACAAGAGATTTGATTATGATTATTAAAATTTTTATCTTTGTTGATCTTATTAATAGGCCAAAGTAAGCTCCTATTACAGCCAGACCTGCATACCAGATAAAAACTGACCCATAGGAAAATTTGACCATTATCTAGATATTTTCATTTTGAAGCCTTTTCCTGAATTGAAATAAATAAATTATAGGCTCATTAATGTTAAAACAAGAGATACTTTAAGCTTGAAATTAGTGTGTATATAACATGGGACTATGCTACTGAAAACAATTTAAGTAGACATTGTTATATCTTGCAACTATTACCTGTTTGCATGTGTAATTAAATGTACACATGACCAGAAACTTAACACTATCCCTGCAGTGATGGTACCCTTTAACACAATGATAAATATTTAGAGAACAGCATGATTGCATCACTGAATAAAAAAAAATATGATTTTCTGTATTTCTATCCTTTGTTCATTTCCTTTAATTTTTTATATGTACATTTGTGTGGCTAGCTATTCAGAACAGAGTAAAATGAAGATTTCAGGTCATTTAGGCCAAAGAAATGGAAAATATTCTTTTCTTCATTTATCTCTGGTGGATAAAATAATTCACCCAAAAATTATGCTAGTGCAGATTCTAAGAGGTGATGTTGAACAGGCAAGTAAGAAATTCTATTTATTTTCCATGTTTCTATTACATTTACGCATACATACACATATGGAACTCATTCGCTGAGGCAATCTGAGTAGACTATATGCACTTTAAAATGAGAAAGAAAAAAAATCATCATCTTTGGCCATCATAGAAATGGAAATAAACAACACTAAAGTTCCACCTTATTCCAATAAGACTGGGTATTATCAAGGACTCAAAAAACAAGAAATGATGGTGAAGATATGGGGAGAAAAGAACCCTTCCGTATTGTTAGTGGGAATATAAACTAGTACAATTGCTATGGAAAGCAATATGAAGATTTTTCAAAGAACTAAAATAGAAATTTCATTCAATACAATTTTTTTTTTTTTTTTTTTTTTTTTTTTTTTTTTTTTTTTTGGTTTTTCTCCGGTACCGGGAACCGAACTCACGACTTTGCGCTTGCCGGGCAGGCGCTTTTGCCGCTGAGCTAAATCCCCAGCCCCCATTCAATACAATTGTACCTCCTTTGAATACCTTCCCAAAAGACCTAAAGGCATTCTACTATAATGACACATGTGAGCCCATGTGTGTAGCTGCACAGCTCACAATGGCTAAATCTTGAAAGTGGCCTACGTCCCTATCAGTATGAATGGATTAGGAAAACATGGTGTATATATACACACAACAGGGTACTCCTCAGCCTTAAAAAAGACAAATTTGAGTGATTTGTAGAAAGTTGGTTGGCTCTTGAGACCATAATACCAAGTGAAATAAGTCAGCCAGGGTTAAATATCTCAGAAAGTTAAATATCTCATGGTTTCTCTAATATTAAGAAACTCAAAATATAAACATAAAGAGCAAAATAAAAGAGATATGTTAAAAAACAGAAAGATGGGATCCATAGAGATGGAGAGGGAATCTGGAGAAGAAAAGAGAGTGGGAAAATAAAGGGAGGGGAGAGAGGAGGAATAAAAATATTAGTATTTGTATTTACTTTATATATTTAGCATTCAAATACTAGTATTCTAGTATTCCTCAGCCTTTTCCCCTTCTTGTCAGCTTGCTAGTCTGACAAGTAATAGTGCAACTCAGCTAGTTTTGTACAACCAGAGCAGGTCAGACATTTAGTCCACTGAATCACAAGTTGTCAAGTCCAGGAATTAGTGCAAGTGGCGTGCTGACACTGCCTACTTTACCAGATAATTCTTTCCTCGCCCCGCTGATTTCGCTTTGTCAACACTGGTCAAATGGACATTCCGAGTTACTGAAGCAGGTAGCGCTTGTCATTGTTAGAGTTCACTAGGTGCTTTGGACCATTTTTTCAATATGATTCATTATACATTCAATAGTTAAGAGAAAGAATCAGGATAGGATAAGAAATAATGAAAATGATTCTATCCTCTTTACGTATATGTTTCACTATAGACATATTTTTACTCTTTCTTCTTTAAGGAATGTGATATAACATTAAAAGATCAGTTATATAAACTCTGGAATATTATACAATGAATATTAATGGAATAACATATATTCATTTAACTGTAACATGTATAGCAACAAGAGTGCTGTGATATAACATTAAATAAAAAGAAAATCCTACCAACATGATTTTTACTATATAATGAAAATCTACCCATATGAAAAAAAAGAAGTGGAGCCCCGGGCTGAGAAGCTCAGGTGTCTACCGTATTCTAATGACCCAGCGTGAAGTGCTTGGACTGTGCTGCTTCCTGAACAGATTCCCAGTAAGGTCAAGACCTTGCTGTTGTCACTCACCAAAGTCTCCAGCTGGCAGCACTGTGATGTGTTCTCCATGGATCGATCAGGCACTGAACTTCCTTGAAGATTCAGCTTCGAGTAACACTGTCCAGCAGGTAGGTCCAGACTCACCTAACACTAGCCTGTCTCCAGCTTCTTCAGTTAAGAGACCATTATCAGCCAAGCGTGGTGGCACACACTTGTATCCCAGCTTTGTGGGACACTAACTCGGAGGATTGCAAGTTTGAACCCAGCCTGGGCAACTTAGCAAGATCCTGCCTAAAAAAATGAAAAATAAAAAACAAATGAGCTACAGTTGTATCTCAGTGTGAAAACCTAGGTTTAATCCCCAGCAAGACAAAGAACAAAAATTTAAAAAGAAAAGAAAAAAACTACAACTCTTCATTATTTAACTCAGTTGAGGTTTATATTTCTTGAAGAATCGACTGGAAATTAATTCCAGTTTCTACATTTTATTCGCTTAGCTTTGCTACAGCAGACTAACATATTCAAAAGTGTTTCCACAACTCTTACAAAAGAACAAAAAGAAAGTGATTATGTGATAATGTCTTAGCCCATTTCCTGTTGCTGTAAGAAAATACTTCAGGCTGGGTAATTTATATTTAAACTAGTATTTTTCTTTCCAGTACAGGGAATCGAATTCATGACCTCACGCTTGCCAGGCAGGCACTTATGCCGCTGAGCTAAATCCCCAGCCCACTGCATAATTTATGAAGACTAAGTTTATTTTGCTCATAGTTCTAGAGACTTGGAAATCCAAAAACATGGTGCTAGCATTATTGATCAGCTGGTGGCTTCTTGGTGCTTCATAACATGGCAGAAAGCCTCTTATAAAGCCACTAATGTCATCATGAGGGCCCCACCCTGACGGTCTCACCTAATCCTTATTACTTCCCAAGGTCCCCATATCCAAATATCATGAGCTGTGATTTGGAGAGCAAGTTTCCAATACATTACTTTTGGAGGGACATTCTTGTTTTGGCTTGTGTCTGGACATCCCCCCAAAGTGTCACACAGTCGTTGATGGGGCTTTTTCAGAAGTGGCTGGATCTAGAGAGTGTGATGCTGATATTAAGGGTACCGATTACTAAATTAGTGCACTGATTGGTCTGGCAGAGTTCTGAGTGTGGATGATGGGAAGCGCCATCCTGGGTGTGAGTGCTGCCCGCCCTAAGGGCGTGTAGCCTGGGTAGAATGTAAGAGGCAGAAAGCGGGCTGCTATGGCCGCTTGCCGCTTGCAACTTCAGTTTTGCTGCTTTCTCGCCTTCTGCCTACCATGAGCTGTTTTTCCTCTGCAGTGCCCCTCTGCCATGCCACCCTGCCAACTATGAACTCAAACCTCTGCAAACTGAGCTACAGTAAATCTTTCCTCCTTTCACTTTAGGTGTCAGGTATTTTGTCTCAACAATAAGAAAAATAACTAAAGAAATACTCAAATCATAGCACTCAGGAAACCAAAAAGTCATCCAGCGATGATACCTATGCTTCCAAATACTTTTTCTTCTTTCCTGTTGGACTCAGAACAGATGGACAGCAGCTCCCCTTTACATCCTTTGGAGAGAGCCAGCTAATGGCTTTGATTTATTGTTGGCTATTAAATTCTCCAGGGACTTACCTGTTTAACAAGTGTTGTCCTAGAGGCACTGTGCTCTAGAATCCTTTGCCAGTGTGCCTGTGGAGAGGGGGTATAAACAAATGCTAGTGACACGGATGGTGCAAGGTGGCACCTCACAGAGCTGGAGCAACAAGCGAGAAGCCATTGTCAGCAGACTGTGCAGCTCTGGTATCT
This sequence comes from Chinchilla lanigera, assembly GCF_000276665.1. Lineage (NCBI taxonomy): Eukaryota > Metazoa > Chordata > Mammalia > Rodentia > Chinchillidae > Chinchilla > Chinchilla lanigera. Next base: position 11,612,323 of record NW_004955448.1, on the reverse strand, counting down.
GAAGAGAAGGTAACTTCCTTGGCGCTCTATCATAATAACTTCCCTGATGCTCAGTCACAATGGCTAGTCCAGGAGAGTAAGGATGGGGAGAAGTGGGGAGGGTGGGAAAGACAGGCCCACTTCAGTGACAACGTGCACTTTCCCTAAATGAGAAACAGATGGCCCAGGGACAAAATCCAGCCCTCAGATGTATTTTCCTTGGTCACATTATTTTTGTTTTATGAAATCAAGAGTTTTCACGTTTTAAAAACCTGGAGTTTTAACTTATCTTGAAAAACGAGGAGACCAGGGAATTGAGACTGTTCCTATTAAACAACAACCAGCTTGGACTTAATGGGTACCAGCTTTACCTTTTTTCATAATTTTTACTGTGAACATACAATGAATTCACATGTGTCCATCATATTTCAACAGTTATGAAAATGTCAATGTCATTTCCTTTCTCCCTGCAATTTTGGACGGTTTCTGCTTTACTTTAAAGCTAATCTCAGATATTTTAATAAACCTTTGTAATTGAAAAATGATTTCATTTTGTGTAGCCACTATACAATTACATCTTTTAAAATGAGTGATAATTCCTTAATATTATTTAAACACATATTCTGTATTCATATTTTTTCTGGTTATCTCGAGATTGTCAGGGTCAGCCTGATTTATATAGATGGAGCCTGTTCGTTCATTTGTTTTTTTAAAGATGGCTAGGACAGAGGCTGAGGCAGTAGGAAAGACAGGATCATTTCAGAACTAGAAGGCAGAGCGAGCTGGAGTTGGAAACTGGTAAGGTGTGTAGATAAAAGAGAAGCTTGAGTCTGTGCTGAACCCCAGATCTCTCTTTCCAACGGCTGATGAACAGTTAGTGAGGAGACAAGGAGTTGATCTGTTCAAATCACAATTCAAAATTATTCATCACATTTGGTTGTTAAGCCTTTTCACTTCCCTTTTAAATATCATTTAATTGCCAAAAAAAGTTGGGTCATTTGTTATGTAGAACGTCCCAGAATCAGAATTTGGCCCATTGTTTCCTCATAGTTTCATTCAACTCACTCCTTTTTTTCCTATACATCATATAAACTTGTAATCTGAGTCAAAACGGTGCTGTTCAGTGTCACTTCCTACAAAGGGAAAAAATCATCCATGTCTATGCTGCCCAATAAATTAGTCACATACCACAAGTGGCTAGTGAGCCTTTAATAATTAAGGAACTGAATCTAATCTAAATGTATTTACATGTTTAAATTTAAATAGCCACATGTGGCTAATGGCTACAATATTGGATATAGAGATTTCATTTGATTTATCTTTAATTTTTAGGCAGGACTCTTTCACAAATGTAATGTGTGATTTTTTTAATTGCAGCCCATCATGTGTTGGCTCCCTGATGAAAAATAGGTACTCAGCAGACGAAGTTTCTGCCTCCAAAGAGGAAATGATTTATAGTGAAAATGTGAAGCTGGGGTATTATGCTCCTGTTGGTCTTTTCATGTAGCTTGGCCTCAAGGAAAAGAACAGTGGAACGGATAAAGGAGATGAGAAACCATTAAGACCAAAATAATACCGCACGACCAATTGCAGGAATGAAAACAAGGCCTCCGCTGTATTTTCTTAATTAGGCACCCAGTGATCAGGATGTGATTTATATTTTCTAGCCTCCCTTAAATCTGCCTATGGCTAAGAACTAAGTGAGAGGACAAGAAGTAGAAGTGATGGACTCAGTGTCTAGCTTGGGCCTCTGAAGTGAAGGTTATTAGCTTTCAATTCCCATCCTCGTATTTTAGATTTTTATCTGGCGTGTAAGTGGGGTCCCAGGAGATTAGTTAGGTAATTGCCCCCACTTTCCATTCTCCTTAATAATTCATATAATTTAAACAGAAATCTTTAGTCTCTTTCTTTTTTCTCTATTGTTTATAACCATAGTCTTCAAAATTCTTTGCCTGTAATTTCCAAAAGAACAACAGAGGCCAGGGAGACCAGGCCCTGCAGAGGCATGTCATTCCTTTCTTTGATGTGTAGAAAAGGCTGGGCGTTAACAGAGATTGTCACCTGAAAATCCAAAGTGCTAAGGGGCCCTATAAGATTTCTTATCCATGCCGTGGTTTTGAGAAACAATGTTAAAAATGTGTACATGATATTACCGACAGCAAAGTGAGGTAGAGCCAATATAGGCAGGCAGACAGGGCTGAGCTCTCAGAGTTCTGCAAAGATGAAAACTCATTACAGCTGTGGCTGGAGGCCAGGCCCCAAGATAAGGAAAAATGACTAGGCCTATATGCCTCTGCAAGGGATAAGATAAATGGTTATACCCGGTCTAATGAAGCCTAGAGAGACACCAGTCACCCCAGTGGGTGACCAAGACCCTCGGGCTCATCTCCTCCTAAAATGTTCCTTGTTTTTCCACACACATTTTCTGCGTGAGCTGCTTCCCCATTGGATCAATGTTACCTGAGTGGCTATACTTGTGACCTTCATCATAGTTTTGTCCTACACTGTACCCACCTTGTGATTTTTGTACCCAGCTCATGATTTTGCTTTATAAAACTCACTTCAGAAAGTGGTCTCATGGGAAACCCACTTTCCAGGTCCCCTTCTGCCTCTCTCAGGCAGGAACTGTCTATCTTTCAATAAATATTTCCTACTCTTCACCTCCATTGTTCCATAGAACTCATTCTTCAGTTTCGTGGAATGTGAACTCCACGAATCAGACATCTAGCAGGCTGAGAGTTATTCTTCCCTTATATCATTTGGAGGTCGTGTGTCATTCCCATGCCAGTGGCATTGGTAATATCTGGGCACAGAAAGAGCACAAGAGAGAATGAAGATCTTGTAGAATGTCTGCTTTGGCAGGCCACCTCACCACTTGGCTTAGGCCTTGTGCAAAGCAGTTGTGATGACCTAAGACCGATTTTCATGTTCTCTATTTCCCACTGAGGAGATGGTTTCCCAGAAACTTCTTCATCAAAGTGTGAAAATAAAGGATTGCTTCATACTAAAAAGAAGAGGAAAGAGAAGAAAGAGCACCTGTAAAAATCCTGTTGCACAATTTTAAGTTAACTGAAATTTTTCAGCATAGCTTTAAGTGTTTATTATTTGTGGTATGAGATTTTTAGAATAAAATCCATTTAAAATGAATTCTTGCTCCTTGAGGAGAATACTTAATATCACTACAATTTGAAAGCTACCAGCACCCTTTCAAAAATATATGAACAGGGCTGGGGATATAGCTCAGTAGCACAAGCACCTGCCTAGCAAACACGAGGTCCTGAGTTCAATTCCTAGTACCAAAGAAAAAAGAAAAAAAATATGAGCAATGTCTTCTTAAAGATGTTGTTGTGCACATACACAAGTTTCTTCTCCTTAAATTCATATTTACATTCCACAAAACTTTATCCTATTGTGTTGTATTTTATGCTTGCATGTCTTTTATTGATAATTTTCTCATATTCTGTTCAACAAAAAAATATAAAGACTGAAATTGAACTTTGAAATTTCTTTGTGGAGCCCAGAGAAGGGTACAGATCAGTGGTGGAACATTTGCCTAGCATTTGTGAAGTGCTGGGTTCCATCCCCAGCACCACAAAAATAAATAAATAAAATAATTAAACTCTGCAGATGTAAGACTTTAAGGTCAGAAAATATCTTCTAGATTAAATCAACCCCACAACTATCATGTGAATGCAGATTATCAAAATGATATGAATATAAATATTTTGACAAAAAAATAACAAAATGAAATATATGTTAGATAGTTTTCTCTTACTGAGGTAGAAATAGCTTTTTGATGCTTCTTGCCACTAGGCCCTGCCTCCTAATGGATATCCCACCCCCAATAATGCCATGAACTAGAGATCCAAGCTTTCCACATATTCAAGATCCAAACTATAGCAGAGAAAAAGAAGAGACTGGAATCCCAGAACCCCCTTCACGGTGCACCCCTAATAGCCAGGAAACCTCCCATGAGGCACCACTGGTGAAAGTTACCACTGCCCAACTTTAGGACTTTTCAAACTAAAATTACATGAAATGGTTTAAAAATGACTTCATTCTGACTCTCTTACTAGTGACTGAAGAAATATTAATACCAAATTTCAATATATGATAGTCTCCAAGTGGCTTAAAAATGTAACAAATGAACAAAGAAATGGATATCAAGAAATATCTACATCTGTATGTAAGACTATAACTCCATGCAACTTCATCTAAAGACTGGGAACAATTAACTTTATCATTTTGTGTTTGGCAAAATTAGAGCAGCAAATCAACATTTACAAAATGACTAATTAATTGAATAAAAATGTATTTGGGGGAAGAAAAATACAACCATCCTGATTGTTTTTGTTTTTGTTTTTGTTTTTTTTGGTTTTTCTCTGGTATCGGGAACCGAACTCATGACCTTGCGCATGCCAGGCAGGCGCTTTTGCTGCTGAGCTAAATCCCCAGCCCCCAACCATCCTGATTGTATTTGAGAAATATTTGTTAAAACTATGGTTTGAATTTAATTTTGTGCAAATTAATAGCAATTTCTGTTTTGTGCAAGTCAACAACAAAATAAAAGAAGATACTGAGTCACCAAAGAAATTATTTGAGTGATTGCTGGTAAAGAGATTACTTCTGTAAAGTTCAAAACATATTCCTGTTAGTAAATATACACCAATATTTAATTACTACCTATTAGGAATAAATGAGTGAGCTGAGGAGAATTGGTTGAGAAGAAGCCAGAAGTAGATTTAGCTCCAAATAAAAATAAATATGGATTTAGGTGGCACAACTGAAGTATTTCATGGTTTTTCTTATATGAGGAACCCAAATTATAAATAAAAACAAAACAAAATAAAAGAAGATGTGACCCCACTTGTCTAGTGCAGGCCCACAGTGGGAGGCAGTTATGTAACTATGACTTAGCACAGATAAACATGCACACGCTGGTTAGCACACTATGTAGGAATGTAAACATGGGGTAACAACCTGTGTAAGAATTATACAATAAAGATGCCAGCGGCTCTTACTCTTGCTCTTGTGCTCCGGCTTTTGCACTCTTGAGCTCTTGTGCTCTGTTCTGCTCTGTTAGTAAATATACACCAATCCTGATTGTTTTTGTTTTTGTTTTTGTTTTTTTTGGTTTTTCTCCGGTACCGGGAACCGAACTCATGACCTCGCGCATGCCAGGCAGGCACTTTTGCTGCTGAGCTAAATCCCCAGCCCCAAATTGCCTGCTATTGTTGCTGATGTCTTGCACACATACATTCTTTAACCCTGGGACCTCACCCTTGAAAATCTCCCTTGGGCTTCCTGAAAGGGCTGACACTGTGAAATGGGAAAAAAGTTAGTGAAAGTGATTTTTCTACCAACCTAAGTAAATGGTTAAGAAATTGTAGTCAGGATTTGCAGTGGGATAGATTTAATACAGGACACATGATTTATAGGATTATTTTATAATATTCACCCAAAAAGACAAATACAGAAGAGCCAAAGAGATCTGTCCATACACTAGAGACCCAAAGAGTCCAGCTGAGGGTCTGGATCCCAAGGCAATAATCCCAAGGCAATGCATGAGTCCAGCTGAAGGCCAGGATCCCATGGAAGTGTCCTCCACAAATCCAGCTGGAGTCATAACAATGACTCATGCAAGTCTGTATCAAGGATCTGCACTGGGAAGACCCAGAGACTACAGGTGGAAGCTAGAAAGTCTGTACCAGCAGGATGAAGGATCTGTGCCAGCAGAATGAAGAATCTGCATCAGGAAGCTGAGGGATATGCACTGGAGCCAGGAAGTGATGCTCAGGGTGAGGACCAGAGCTTCCCCCAAAAGGGCCACAGCCGTCCTCAATGACAGCAAGGATTTGAGCTCCTCCAGCCTGAGAAGCTTCTCCTGTAGAATCAACAGCACACCATCTTCCCCTCCAGTTTCCCTTTTATGCTCTTGGCAACGATCCTCAGTATCTTCCAGTATCTTGAGGCAATCCTCAGTATCTTGAGGCAACAATCCTCAACAATCTTCCACACCCAGTACCAAGGTGATTCAGTTCAACTAGGTATTACAAGTGAATCATTAGATAATCCACCACACTCTCCTTTACCCTGTGTTTCTTTTCTTTAAAGATACAATGATGATAGCTGAAAAGTAAACATGGAGAGTTTTGCCTTTTCTTTCTTGAAAGTTTGCAAAGCACACAGCAGAGACCTACACATAAGTTCATGAAGCAGCCACTAAGCTAACCAGAGTGTTGTGCATGCAGAGAGGTTTCTTTTTAGCCAGTGGGTATTTCCCAACTCAGTGTCCTCAGATCCTAAATGTTCAATGAGATAAGGCACAGAACTTTGTCGTGAGATTGTCACACTGGTGAGAGAAGGTGTCAAAGCCTCCGTACCCTGCCAATGACCTTTTCTTTGCTGTCAGTGGACCCACACACACAGAAAGAAGACTTCTTTGACAGGAGTCAGGGAATGAAAGAGCGTTTGAACTTTGGAGGAAAATTGCGTTCCTCCTGTTGCTCTACTTCCTGATACATCTGAGTTCAGACTATACTGTTTTCAGTGTCAAGCTTCAACCTTGACTGGAATAGATGTAAAATAAGGAGAAGTGGTTTCCCATATGTTTACGGTGTCTTAATTAAAGAAATTCTTCTCCACCCCTTATGACTTAAAGCAGTCTGTTGTTTGTTCCTCCTGAGGTTTTACACCTCAGTAAAGCACCACAGTAAGACGGAGGGTGGGGAATTGGGGAAGCTACACCAGTGAAGTAAAACATGCTCTGACAAAGGAGATGTGAAAGCAAAAGCAAGAGTCCTCCGACTCAAATACAGCTTAGGCAGATCAACTATAAGAAAGAGAAAAGGTTATTATATTTCCATAGAGAATCTAGCTGTTTATTCCCTTTAAAGTTTCCATACTAGAGCACCCCTTAGAACAGTTTTATGTATGTACTTATAGCTTGGTTTGAGAACTACTATTACTTAGAATGTATTGATGATTATTAAATTTTCTGGCTAGTCTACTGGCTGCAGAATATATGAAAAAATTTTGACAAGATTGGCATGCTCTAGGAAATTCTTGGTTAAGAATGATATTGCTTCTAGGTCAACATAAAGCCACAAGTTCAGATCCTTCCCTATCGGAAGGGGTGGCTGCAACTGCATGTAGATTTGTAGCATGCAGAGAGGAAGAAGCTTCAGATGTGTGAGAAAGGCGGTAGGCACGGTGAATGAGACAGCTGTTGGAGCCCTACCCAGCTTAGAACACTTCATGTTTCTTCAGAAATGTCGCTGATACATAGGAGTGTACGCTCGCTGTGGTGTAAACTCATCCCCACTGCTGGCCTAAAAGTCATCCAGAACTTGAATTGTTAGAGCTTAGTCACTTAGCTGGTAACATTCTAGAAAGCAGATCTGTTCCTTAAAGCTGCTTGATTTCTGGCATTCCAGAGACCTGCATTTTCAGTAGTTCTACCTCATGCAATAATACAGTAGGAAGATTTTTTTAAAATGGTTACATTAATAAACAGATCAGTGAAAGAGAATGGGATTCAGAAGTAGACAAAGTACCTAAGAGAATTTAATATTTTATAAAGGTAGTATCTTGAAAATTAATAGGCAAAAGAATCAATGGGTGAAGTTGAATAAATCTTATCCTCAAAATAAATTTAAGATGGATTATCTCAATGCAAGAAATCCATAAAGTAAGCCAGGGGTGTTTTCTTGCTCTGCTGTCTTCCAAGATTACATTTGAATTGTAATGCCAGAAGACCCTGCGAGGGTGCAGAACTTTTGTAGTCAAATTTTTTTTATGATTAATTTTTTTTTTTTTTTTTTTTTTTTTTTGGTTTTTTTTTTTTTTGGTTTTTCTCCGGTACCGGGAACCGAACTCATGACCTTGCGCTTGCCAGGCAGGCGCTTTGCCGCTGAGCTAAATCCCCAGCCCCTTTTATGATTAATTTTTATGTCTTGGGGCCTGGGAATATTTTAGAAATTGAAGTTCAGAAATGTTGCATTTCAAAATTTTAAACTGTTTTAGCATTGTGAATAATTAAAACACAATAGATTTGTTCCACTTTGACAATCATAGGGGCTGGGGATTTAGCTCACTGGCAAAAGCGCCTGCCTGGCAAGTGCAAGGTCATGAGTTCGCAGCCCGGTACCGAAGAAAAAAAAAAAACAGAAAAACAACAACAAAAAAAAAAAAAAAAAAACAACAACACTTTGACAATCATAGCCAAAGATTTTATCTACACATTTTAAAATGTTTCTTTCATATACGAAATGCTATGTGAGGAGGGCACACCTCTCCCATGGCTATGGGAAGGAGGTACGTTCCAGAAAGAATGGCTGGCCAGAAACACACTCAAGCTGGGGTATGTGGAAGTAGTTGGGGTTAGAGGAAGAGCTGCACCCTCTAGCATCTCTTGGACGGAGACCTTGCTCAATCCAGACATATTTTTTCATGTATACAGTTTGCTTACTGGCCTCTCCATTTTGCACACCCTTCACCCGTAACTACCTTCCTATCACTTAGAAGACACACTATGATGTGTGCTGGTAAATTTGCTTCCTTTTTCTAGTTGAAGACTCTTAGGGGATGTATCCAATTGGGGCACATTTTTTGTGAACCTGTTATTTCATAACAGTCAAATATGTACAACTGCCTCAGTTTAGAATATGGAAGCAGTGTGCTTGCTCAATCCGAAAATGGAATGCTCGGTAACTGGATCCATGTGCTGTAACAGAGGGCACGTTCTTGGGTCTCCAGGGTGAACTACATTCAAGTTTGATGATGATGATGATGATGACGATGACAACGAGGATGACGATGACAACGAGGATGACGATGATGATGATTTTTGACAAGCTACTTCAGAAGTGGTGGTGTGTTTCTCCAGGCACATAAGAACTGCTTTTCTGTCTTTGTGATGCTAGCAGTTATGGATCACTGATGCATCACTGATGCTTGCGTTTAATAATTCACTAAGGACTGTAAATGTTTATATTGAAATTCTATTATTTCTCTTTCAGTTACTTGATAGAATATTTTCACAGAGAAAAACTTCACCCCATCTGCTACTTGCTTACCTAGTGGTACAGTTTGCATCAGAAAGGCAGGATAAATGCTTGCTTTATATTATAGTAGTTTTCAAGTAGAAAGAGTAGATTCCTACTATCTATCCTTACTGACCATGTGAGACAGGGTTCTCCAGCCAAGCAGAACAAGAGGATGTGTGGTAGGTACATGACATGGAATGTACTATAAAAGTTGGCACTCATGATCAAGGAGGCTGAGAAGGTCCATGACCTCCTGTCTGCGAGTGAAAACCCAGGACAGCTGGTGGTTTAATTCGATCTGAGTCCAAAAGCACAAGAGCCTGAGACTGACACTAATGTAAGTTCCAGAGTCTAAGGACACCAGAACCAGATTTTCAATATTCAAAGGGAGGAATAGGCGGACATCTCAGTACAAAGACCGACTTCACCCTTTCTTTGTCTTTTTGCTGTTTGGTCCCTCGATGGATGGGATGATGCCTGCCCATATTAGATCTTTCATGGACAACAAATACAAATACTAATATCTAACAGAATCAACCTCACAGACACAACCAGAAATAATGTTTTACCAGCTTTGTGAACATCCCTTAACTCTATTAAGCTGACACATAAAATTAACCATAACAATGACCAATTGAATTTTTGTATCAGGATGAAATCATGGACTTAAATATATTTCATGTTTTGATCCATTGCTTTTATTCTTTTTTTTTTTTTTTTTCCGGTACCGAGAATCAAACTCACAACCTCGCACTTGCCAGACAGGTGCTGTGTCACTGAACTACATCCCCAGCCCCTTATTATTCTTAATCATGCTCAAATTGCTCCTGTTTAATTCATAGGAACCAATAATAACATCAATATCACAGAGCAACACAATTACTGACAAGAGCTTAAAAAATTTTGTGTATGTTCTCCCCATTTTTGCTCTAATTTTGATTGATCAATTGATTGTATGAGAGATTGAACTCAGGGCCCTCACACTGAGCTATACCCCTAATGCTCTGTCTGTTTTTTTTGAGACTGAGAGTACAGTTTAGTGCTCACCCTTAGTTTGTCAGTGGCTTCTCCTGTTGTCTGGTTGTCTGAATCCACTGCTCCAAAAGATTCATAAAGACTAATGTTCCAGTGGAGGCTTGTACAGCTTTTCTGTATATTTTGAGTATCTTACATATTCTACCCAATTTTCTCCAAGCACAAAGCAGTGATGTTGAAAGTTTGAAGACAATATGACTTTCTTCCTTGTAGAAGTGATGTGGTATTTTTCCTTGTGTACCTAAAGAATTTTATTTCCTTTCCTTTAAGGCACAATAATTTTATTGGACTATATCTCCGTGATGATGACTCCGGGTCAGTTTTATTAGATAAGATGAGTGCCCTTTAAATATTAACTTTCAGTTCTCAGTTTATTTTAACTTTTCAAATTATAGACTATAAGGTTGTTTTCTCCTTGTCAACATTTTCTCCAGGTAGTGTTATTATATACAGTTTATATTGAATTTTCTTTGGCTATCTTTTTTCCCCCCTTGAAATCTTTTTATATCTCTCTTCTGTTTTTTTGGGGGGGGTGAAATTTTTCTTATTTTCAGTTTTCACTTTTCTTCAGGCACTATCTTGTATTTTTTTCTAGTTTCACTTCTATATTTCTAAATAATTTTAATTCTTTCCTTAGTTTATCACCCCAGATAAAATCTGATTTATTTATTCTTTCATTTCTTACATCATTTTCTTAGTGTCTACTACCTTGTTTTCAAATATTAGGGTATAGTTTTTGTCTTCTTTTTAGCATGCTTCCCTTACCCGTAAGAATATTATTCTCTCTCTTATAACTGATGAAATATGATCACATCTTTTCTTTCCTTTTTTCATCAGTTGCCATCTATTCTATTGCTCAATGTCTATGTCAAATAGTTTTCCTGAGTTTTAGAAAAGAGATGTCATTTGATAATGTTTTAGCTTTTTCTCTGTTTTTTTTCTTTGTTTGTTTTTGGAGACAGAGTCTCATTATGTAATCCAGGCTGGCCTTGAACTCAGAGCATTCCTCCTGCCTCAGCCTACAAGTGCGGGGGGACGGGCATGTGCACCACACTGGCAAGAGTTTAATTTTCTATACAAACTTGGACAATTTTCTAATCAGTGTTTACAGTCCTAGGGTTCTGTATTTTGGATGTTTTTTCAAAGCATTCAAGAATGTGGCAGCTTACACTTTGAGACACCCTAACTCTTCTTTTTTACCCCAACGCCACATTGAATCTGGATGTTTTTTCCTCAGTCATTTGTTGTCTGTACCCTGGTGAACTTGGGTTCTTCCCCTAGAAGTTTGGTCTCTTCACATCTTTCCAATTGTTTCAGATTTTGCTGCAAACCTCTTGGACTCCCTTATGGAAAGCTAGATAGGATTAACATTAGCAAGAAATAGAAGATAGCTATATTAAAAATGTATACCTAGTGTGGAAAAGTACAGGAAGTAAAGTTGTTTTGGTCAGCTTCCCTGCTGCTGGGATGAAATACTCGGCACCTGCGACTTAAAGGAGAAGTTTGTTTTTGTTCACAGAGGTTTCAGTCCATGGTTAGCTGACTCCAAAAGCATCATGGCAGAAGGGCCTGGCAGAGGAAAGGGAACTCGTGCGTCTGGGAGAGAGCAAGCGAAAAACCAGGGAGGAAGAAGCCAATGGCCAGATGCAGTCCCCGAAGTCCTGTCCCCGTGACTCACCCAGACACACCCAGAAGTGTGCTTTCCTCCCCTCCGACACAGCTCTCAAGCCAATCAAGTTGAAAAGCAACACCAAGCATCACATTTCTCCAAGAAAAGTCCTTTGCTGGTCATTACAACAGTTGTCTAACAAAAAAATCCAGAAAGTAAGAGAGTCAGTTTTTAAAATAAGATATTGGAAACTCAGAAAGTCAGAAACTCAGAAATGTTACTTACAGGTAATAGAGACTACCTCTAACTAGCTCAGAGAAGAAGAATTTATCATAAAGAGGTAGAAATAATTCAAGTGGTCCAAAAGCAGGGGGCTCTTCCTAGGCCGAGCAGCTTCCTAGTCCAGCTGTCTACTCTGTCCCTCTCTGAATCAGCTTTTTCCTCCCCTCACTGGCTTGCTTACTTCCTGTTTTGCATGGTAGAAAATATTCACTGACATTGAGTGTACCTCTCCTTCGTTCCAAAAGCCAGGCAAAGTACACTTACTATTTCTAAGTCTAAATTCCAAATGCCCTCAGAGGGATCTGGTTGGTCCTTAGATTTTGATCCAGGCGCCCTGAGTATATTGCTGTGGCCAAGAGCAGGAGTTGTCTCATGTGACAAGCAATGACATGGCATTCAGTGTGGAGCGTGAAGATGAGCAGAAATGTATTTCTCACTGTTCTAGTAGCTGGAAATCCAAATGCAGCATGGTCCGATTCTGGTCCAGGCCCTTCTCTGAGTTGTATACTGACCATTCTGAGGCTATCATCAACTGCAGAAAGAAAGTAACAGAATTCTCTTGTGTCCCCTTTATAAGGACAGTAATCCCATTCATGAGTGAGGAAAGTATTAGGCAAGAAGGAGCAGATGTAGGATGAGTTTGCTGTGCTAAGAGAGAGAGGGCTGGTGTGACTGGAGTCAGACGAGCAAGCACTGAGGAGAAGATATTGTGTGTGTGTGTGTGTGTGTATGTGTGTATGTGTGTGTGTATTTGTCTGTATCTCAAAACTACCACAACAGCTATTTAACCAATAAGCTTTACTGAAGCAAAATGTCTTATATTTTAAAGTAAGTTAAACAACTAGGCTCTACAAATCTCAGAGCAGCATAAGCAGCTTTAGTATGCAATCCCTCACCCTTGTGTTGCACTCCGAGTCATGTAGAACCATCGTTTGTGATACAGCCTCATCCTAACCCCTTGCACATATTTCTACTTAATGGAAATTAGAATTTGAGACTCCCTTGAGCTGAAGGTCCAGAGAAAATGGCCCTAATCTCCGCATCTGCCACATGCTTAGTTTGAGAGATGGTTCATCGCACACAGGCATGCAGCTGAAGGCACACCCCGGAGCCAAAACTTAGTTCACGTTTCACTAACCCAGCCACGAGCCCTGGTGCAGGGCTCTATGCAGAGGGACAGGAGAAGACTCAGATTCCTACAAAGCCATCAGATAACTTATCTTTGGTCCCTCACTCCACCACTTCCCTTTCTGGATTTTGTAAATATTGTAAATTTTTATATAACACGATAATTTTCTAAGGACTTTTTACCTTATTCGTTTGTCACTAAGACAATCTTATTACACAAGTTTTATACAGCAAGCCAAGGCTTCATGAGGCCAAGGGATGGATCCACGCGTTTCCACTGATGGTGGCGGAAAGGAGTCTAAATCCCAGGTCTTCGCTCTTGGGGTTTCACTCTACACCCTGCGGCTGAGTGATGACAGAGGGAGGAACTACAGTGGCTGAGGTGATGATTCAGGCTCAGGAATCTCCTGGGACTTCTCTAGCCGCAGACAGTGCTTCTTGTTTATTTTCTTTTGCACATTCAGTTCTTTGCTGTGGTAGTTTTTCTTCCTCCGCCTTGCCCGTGTTTGAAAATAGAATCATTGCTTTAACCAATGCAAGTGGCTATTTTATTTCAAAAACAATCCTCAGCTTTTGTTATGAGATAAACTTTTCATGGCATTTATGTTAGAGAATAGAAATGTGTTAAAGTCAAAGAAGATTTCACAGGTTCACATTTTATTCCCTCAGCAGATAGTTTTGGTTCTTATAATTGTTTTAGGATCTCTCTTTGGCTTCCACTGCAGCAGTCACCAGGAGATAATTGTGTTAGCTTTCAGTTCCAGCAAGGTCTGGATCTCTTCTGACAAGACTTCATGTTCATCTTTTTGTCCCAGGTCTCTTTTGGGTTGAGATATCAAGAACCAAGGTACGAGGTGAGCGTGAGGGAAAACGTCTACAATGCTAGCATTTTGGGAGGCTGAGACAGGGGGATCACGTGTGGAGGCCAGCCCAGTTTACATATCGAGTTCTAAGGCAGCCTGGATTATACAGTGAGACCCCATCCCAAAAAGACAAAGCAAAAAACCCGAAGCATCAATCCTCTCCAATTTATCCTAGAATGATTTTCTAAGTCAGAATCCAGGTAAACATCCATAACTCCTCTTTTTAGGTTGTGGTCTCCTTTGTCAGCAGGCAGGGATACTCTCACTTTATTTTGTTTTCTTTTCCCAACTCTCATTTATTTAGAAGTCAGAAGATTAGGACAGTTGTCAATACAAATGGAAACCAAAATGGGAGAAAGTTTTCATCTGCTGACACAGAGAAAAAATGACAGTGCAGCGAATTTTGAATGAATCTGAATTTTTTCAACTTGGCCAACCATTACGTTAAGGTTGTCTTTAAAATAGCCCACATTTGTAAAGTTATGGTGATAACATGGTAAAGGTTTTATGTTTTGCTTTGTTGACAATGTCTTGGCAAAATAAGCTTATAAAATCACAAGAATGGCACTACTGTTCTGAGGTCTATGGTACAGGACAAACACATCCTCACTGTGAAAGACAGTTCCTTCTTGATCTCTTATGTTTAACCACATGCCCAGGACCCACTCAGAAATTCTCAGCCTACCACAGAAGAAGCCAACTCTGCTATGTGTATAATATTAAGAATAGAATACACACTTCTCAGATGAAGAAATTCAAACAGCAAATAAATATATTCAACAATGCTCAACATCACTGGTTATTAGCTGCAATTTGAAACAATCCAGAAAGAATGGCTGTCATCAAGAAATCAACCAATAACAAATGCTGGTGATTCTGTGGAGAAAAATGAATATTTTCTCACTATTGGTGGGAGTGTAGACTCGTGAAACCACTGTGGAGATCTGTGGGGAAATCCCTCGGTAAACTAGGATTGGAGGTCCCATTCAACCCAGCTATTCCTCTCATGGGTATCTTCCTGGAAGAATTAAAAACATCATACCACAGCAATATATGCATACCCATGTTTATAGCAGCACAGTTTGTTGTAGCTAAATCTCAGAAACAACCCAAATGCCCATCAACTGAGGAATGGATAAAGAAGATGTAGGGTTTTATTTTTAAATATAATGGAGTACTATTCTGCCCTAAAAAAGAATAAAGTTGAGATAGTTCTAGATAAATGGATGCAATTTAAGACCATACTCTTAAGTGAAATAAATCAGACTCATATGTGTAAATATCATACTGTCTTCATGGTTTGAGAAACTGAAAGAGTAAATGAGGTTTAAAATTTAGAATAGATACTGTGAAATGGGAAGAAATTGTTCAAAAGGAGAAAGGAACTAGGTTAGGGGAAAGGGGAAAGGAAGGAAGGAAAAACGCAAGTCAGCTGTACTATTAGTGTCTCTCAGTTTATTGAAAAGGAAGGCTTGTGCTAATATTGATTGGAGAAATTTTAATGACCATATCTTGTTACAAAAATAGTCTCTAATGATCATCTGGATTTCAGTGGTACCTGTTGTAATATTCAGTGTTCATCTCTGATTTTATTATCCTCTGTCTTCTCTCTTTTTCTTTTGGTTAGTTTAGCTAAAGGATTATCGATCTTATTTATCTTTTCAAAGAATCAATTCTGTTTTATTGACCTTTTGAATTGCCCTGTTAGTCTCTTTCACTTTTGGCTTCAATGTTTATTAGTTCTTTCCTTCTAATGGTTGTTATGTTAGTCTCTTCTTGATTTCCTAAGACTCTGAGATGTGTGATTAAATTATTTGTTGGAGATCTCTTTAGTTTTTTAATGTACGTACTCAAAATTATAACCTTCCTTCTTTCAGCTGCCTTCATTGTATCCTAGAAATCCTCGTATGTTGTGTTTTCATTTTCACTTGATTTTAAGACTTTTTAAATTTCCTATCTTTTAAATATCCTATCACTGATTTTTTTCAGTGACCCACTGGTTGTTCAAAAGGACTATTCAATCTCCATGTGTTTTCATTGATTTTCTTAGTGCAGATTTCTGGTTTCATTTGTTATGATCAAATAAGATGCAAGAAATTATTTCAATTCATTTGCATTTAAAAACTTTAGGGCCTAAAATATGATTTATTTTGGAGAGAATTCCACTCACTGCTAAAAAGAAAAAGTATATTTTGCAATTGTTGGATGGAATATTCTGTAAATGTCTGTTAGTCCACTTGTCCACTTCTCTATATGATGGCTGAATTCTATAGCATTAACCCAACTATTTATTTGCCCCTCCATATCATGTCACTATTAATATTACAATAAGACAGAAACAAAACTAGAGAAAAAGAAAAACAAGGATGAAATATTCCTCCATGCTGAAATGTTTGGACTGGAAGTGTTTCTTTCTAGGACCTCTGGCATTGGGATTCCCAGGGATATAGGGAGGCCAATGAGTCACACCTGGGTCCTGTTAGCTTCACTCTCCAAACTCCTCTAACAAGTCAGCGCTGAATGAATGCTGGTCCTGCCCTGCCTTTCCCTAGGTGGGACGGATCAATGGCACGTTGTCTGAATCAGGACTGTGTTCACTCCAGAAGCTTTTGTTTGTTTCCTTCTGTACTCCCAGAGCCACTGCCAGCCCCAAAGAGCACCGCAGCATGTGCAACAGTTAGGTGGCCCTTTCGCTCCAGAGTCCTCTCTGTCTGTACACCTGGCTATGTGGCAAATCTCCAAGCAGGGGTATGTGTCAGAGACTGGAAGAATCAAACCGCCTGCTGAGTTCTGTTTGAGGGGCAGTCACAGGAACCGTGTAATCCACTGACACTTACCTCAGCACTTCAGGTCCAGCTGCCTCAGAAAAACACAGCGAATCGCACTTCTCACCACAGAGAACAGTGCTGCTGGCCACCGTGACTTCCACAGCCTTAACGCCCAGCTGTTCAAACTTCTCAGTGGGTCTTCAATGGACTTATATCCTTTCCACGTCTGTCTCTTATGGATGCCTCCTACCCAGTTACTGTAGCAGTGTCCCCAGGGATTCTAAAGTACAGTTGTTCTGTGACTTCTGAACCCTACATAAGCTCAGTCTTCAACAATAAGTTCCCCCTTAAGGTGGCTCCTGGTTATTAGCACTCCAGTATATGGAGGGCGCTGCAGTGGATTTTTTTTCTCCAGAGCTAGCCTATCATGCAGAAGGAGTTCCTTTCAGACTACATCCCCACATTGGATTTACAGCTTGAAGTGGACGTAGATTTCTCCTGCAGCGAAGGTGCCCATCTGTTGTTTGTGAACGGGGCTGCCAGCCTTCTCTGGGCTGACCTGGTGCTTACAGAGTTGTGATCCCCTACTCCCTGGGAGCTGAGGTTGGCATCGTGGACTGATTTATGTATTTCTTGTTGTTGTCTTTCTGTTTTTCCACGCTTTTTACACCTGTCACCTTTTCTTGATTCCCAGAGCACTTCCTTTCTTTCTTTCCTGGGAATATAGTTTCTTCTTTCTCACTTTACCTCTTCTCACTTGCAGAGTTACAGGAGGATACTTATCCTGCTGTTTTATCCAGCAGCGCCACAATTTCCTCATTTTGTATAAACATTCTGCTTCTGTGATCTTATCAGTCTCGTGACAGATTTGTAGAAAAGAGCACAAGTGTAAAGAAGCAACATGCCATCCTACAAAGTCTTAGCACACCGGGGAGTTGTTTTGCTATTCCAGCCTTCTTCCTGCCATGGTGATTCCTGACTGTCTCACGACCAGTCTACGAACAAGACCATCAAATGCATTATTAATTTCTGTTGTTATGTTTTTCATCTTTAGCATTTGTTTTTGGTTCTTCTGAGAATATCCATCTCTCTATTTACATTGCCTATTAGCTCTTGTACGGTGTCTAGTTTACCCATTAAAGACCTTAGCATATTACTCATGATAGTTTTAACCTTGTGGACCAATAATTCAATGTTTTTGTTATACCTGCTTTGAGTTTTGCTGTTTTCTCTGTCTTTTTGTCTTTTTGCTTTCAGAATATGTGCTGTAATTTTTTTCTTGACAGCTGGACACAGTATACTTAGTAAAAGGAAATACAGTAAACAGACCTTTGCGGGTGTGGCAGGGTATGTGGGGAGGAGCTTTCTGTGATCCAGTGCCTAGGTCTCCGTCCTTTATGGGCCTGTGTTTCTGCACTATGAGCTCCACAAATGCTTTTCAGTTCTTCACCTCAGCACCCTCTCCCTGAACACACATGCCTTAGGTAGAACAGGGTTTCCTAAGGGAGCTGGAAGGTGAGCACGGCAGTGCATGCCTGTAATCCCAGCACTCAGGGGGCTGAGACAGGAGGATTGCCACAAGTTCACAGCCAGCCTGGGCTACATAGAGATCTCAAGACCAGCCTAAACTACAAAGTGAGACTGTCTCATAAAACAAACAAACAAACAAACAAAAACCCAAAAAAGTAGTTGGAATTCAGCATACCTCTTCCTCTCTCTCATGTGGAAGACTACGGGGAACCAGGGTTAGATATTTCTCTTCCTCAATGTGGAAGCCTCCAACTAAGAAGAGCAAGTCAGTTACTTTCTGAAACAACTGCAGCAGGTCAGGCTCTAGTTAACCGGTCCCTCCTGAGTACAGGTCCTTCTAAGAACAGAACGCTTGCACAAATTCCAAAATGGTTTATTTTCTCCTTCTTCTGTCTGAGGCACCAGAGGATTTTTCTCTGATATCATTTTGTGAACCTGGTAGAGCTCTAGGAGGCAAAACTCACCGAAACGTCTCCTGGAGTTTTCAGCTCTCAGACTTGTCCAGCTGGAGCCTCCAGCAATTACCAGTCAACGGCTGAGATTTCCCTACTCCAGCTCTGGTTCTGCAGCAGTTTAAGCTTTAGGGCTTCCGCTCCAGTAAGTTGTAACTCTCTGTATCCACCTGCCTGACTTTGTCCACTTGTGGGGTGATGGTTCGTTCTGTGACCTCCCATCTGTAACAAATAAAAGAAGAGTTGTTGGGTTTCCATTTGTTTACATGTTTTTACTTGTTAGGATGGTGAGCCAACTCCCAGATTTTATACAGTGGACTGGAAACTGGA
Source organism: Chinchilla lanigera (assembly GCF_000276665.1). Lineage (NCBI taxonomy): Eukaryota > Metazoa > Chordata > Mammalia > Rodentia > Chinchillidae > Chinchilla > Chinchilla lanigera. The sequence goes on along the minus strand of NW_004955448.1, from coordinate 11,593,300 downwards.
ACTCTAGTCTGAGTTCTAAAGGATGAAAAGGCATTCTTATAGATCTTCATTGTTCAGTATAGTGGCCTCTTGCCTTATGAGGCTATTGAAATTTTAATTAACGAATATTAAATCTCAGTTCCTCTCTCATTACATGCTCTACTTCTTTTTTTTTTTCCTTTGGTTTTTTTCCAGTACCGGGAATCGAACTCATGACCTTGCACTTGCCAGGCAGGTGCTGTGCCGCTGAGCTAAATCCCCAGCCCCTACATGCTCTATTTCAAGTGCTCAACAGATATCTGTGCTTAATGCCTACCATGACTGGAAGCACAGACAACATTTCTATCACTGCACAGAGTTTTATTGGATAGTGCCCCTATATAGACTCTTGCTACTCAAAGTATAGTTCAACAACAAGCCGTATCCTATCATTAATAAGTTCATTAAAATGCAAAATGTCAAAATTTCTGATACTATTCAGGATCCACTGAACAAAACCTTTCTTTTGACATTGCCCCCCAGTGATTCTAACCACATTTAGATTTAAGAAGCACTGTTTAGAAGTTCCAGGACTTGTGTGAATCAGACGGGTCTGGCTCCAGGGTAGAAGGACTGGAGAACAAAATTGTATTCTGAAGAAGCAGTGAGCACAAACTGCAGCACATGCAAATGTACATGGAACAGGACAGAACAGCAGGATTTCACAGGCAAAGGAAGATTACGAGCTGCTCAGTGCCCTTTGGATGGTCACCTGTACGGAGCGACTGACCCATTTCAAAGGGAGTGCAGGAGACGAGAAGATTCAGGTTGAGGGGGCCGAGCTATTGGTAATGTGAAGGACTAGTGAGCAACTGGGAAGTCAGGGGAGCACATGAGGCTATAACTCAAACCCAGATGAAATGAGGTGAGGGGCGGGGCTCAGAGAGAGGAAACCCCCAGGGTCTCAATGACTGACCGGAGCACGGGAGAAGGGAAAACTATGGATGAAACTTGGATGACTGATAAATGAGAATACTCTCACCAAATCAGACATCCAGAAGAAGAAGCAGACTTACAGGAAGGTACTGAGGGCAGCCTGGGCATGTTAAGTTTGAAGTATTCCTGGAACATTTGTTCATTAGTTTTTCTACCTGACAAATGACAGTAACAAGAGTATCTATCCCAGACGACTGATGTAGTAGTAATCAACTGCCATCATGTGTGTAAGGGGTCCCTAAACCCCAGGCCATGGGCCAGACCTGTTAGGAACCATGCTGCACAGCGGGAAGTAAGCAGTGGGAGAGTGAGCAAAGTTTTATCTGCACTTAAAGCCACTTCCCATCATTCACATTACGGCCTGAGGTCCACCTCCCGTCAAATGAGCAGCAACATTAGATTCTCATAGGAGTGAACTACACGTGAGACATCTAAATTGTGCTCTCCTTATGAGAATCCAATGCCCATGATCTGAGGGGGAGCTGAGGTAGTGATACTAGCACTGGGGAAGGACTGCAAATACAGATTAATATCAGTAGAGAAGTTTGACAATGTAGAGACTGTAATAAATCAATTGCTTAAAGACTCATATCAAAACCCTGTCAGCAAGTAGCAAGTGACAGTTAAGCTACATTGGGTGGAATGCAGCATATAGGGTTTTCTGCAGTGACAGCAACCAAAACAAGATTATGGAGTAGACAGGACGTGAGCAACACACTGTGGCTATCACTGTCTCCCCTAAGCCTCAGATACGACGGAATAGTTGCAAGAAAGCAAGCCAAGTGCTCTCACTGGTTCCACTTTACAGTGAGCTGTATAATTAGTTCACTATATATTACAATGCAATAATAATAGAAACAAAGTGCAAAGTAAATGTATTCCACTTGGATCATCCTGACACCATCCTCCCCCAGAATCCCCTCCGACCCAAAATGGTATGTGGAATAATTATCTTCCACAATACTGGTCCCTGGTGCCAAAAAAGGCTGAGGACTGCTGGTGTGTGTAAGTAACTTTGCTAACACTTAAGTACCACACACGTTATCTGGTATCACTGCTGCATGTGCCCAGAACCTAAACTAAAGAGGCAGGGGAGAGTGAAGATACTGCCTGCATTTGCACAAAGCAGCGCTATCCATCAAGTTTAGTAAGACAGGATGCACTGGAGGAAAATGCTGAAGAGAATGAGAGATGGCAGTAGTCAGAGAAAAAATATAAGATAACAAATCATCAGTGAGAAATAGCCCCCAGCTGCTTCTAAACATAAGAAACTGTCAAAGCTTTCCATCAAGTAGAAGACAGAGCTACAATGAGCTTTTAGAGAAAACACATACCGAATAACTCAACTGAGCAATTAGTATTCACTATAGGTGAGAAACCCTCTCTAGAATCACTTCTGCCTGGGAACGTGTCCTGCATCTATTACAAACCATTGCTACATTTTCATTTTCATCTGCAGACAAATTTAAGGTTAACACATAACACGTCCTAAGAAGGTGACTGATCGTTCAAACTTATTAAGCACACAGGTCCTTAACTCTTGGTTATATGTTCGGAAAACTGCTAGGGTGTCTAACCATCTAGAGATGTGTTAGGACCACCCCTCAGCCACTTTTTATGAATGAAGAAGAATTGTCTTGGCATGCATATAAAACATGTAATATTGTTAACACTTGTAAGCAACGAAACTTCTTTTATTTTTATATTTTATTGTAACATTTTTAAGGTGGGGCAAAAAAGGGCAGGCTGTGGGTTGAACAGTAGCATTTGGTGTAAAATGCAACAGTTGGATCCGTGCTGTTCTTCTCGAATCTGTAGGTAATACTGGATGTTTAAATTTGCTTTGCTTCTATGAACTAAGCAAATAATTTGACTTTAATCCTCAGTACGCCCGTTCCATTAAATTCCATACATATCTATGGGAGATAAGGCATAGCAAGGCAGAGAGGCGGGGCTCTAGTGTTTTCCCTAAGGAGCTCACAATCTCGGGACAGAGACACAGGCAAGCAAGTACCCATGGGAGTGAGGGAACACTCACCCAGGGCTAAATAGCAGAGGCAGCCCAGAGAAAGCAGAGAAAGAACAATAACTGCTGTCAGAGACCATAAATTTGGAGTATCATCACTCAATTTGAAGGTATTTAAATCAGGATTTGAGGATCAATCTAATACCGAGTTCAGCGTCAGGTCCAAATTTTTCTTGAAGCAAGGGGTGGTGGCACAGGCCTGTACTCCCAGTCCCTCAAGTGGCTGAGGCAAGAAGTTTGCAAGTTCAAAGCTACCTGAGCAATTTAGTAAGACTGTATCAAAATGAAATTTTGAAAAATCTGGGGATATAGCTTAAGGGCAGAGCACTGGCCTAGTACTGCAAAGCACTAGGTTCAATCCTCAATGTCTATATTAGTAAACAAAAATAAATCTAATTTGGTAGAGCACACAACAAAAACTTGCCCCTTAGATGAGCCACTGTGGCCATAATATCTGCAGCTTCACCCATGGAGAGGCCGTCTATTCCCTGTCTCTTGAATCTGGAGTGACCTGGTGATTTGCTTTGAGCAAGAAGGAGGCATATATGATGTTGTGTGGCTTCCGTGGCCATGGTTAAGAAGCGTTACAGTTTCCCGTCCGCTGTCCTGGTGTGGTCCACAGACTGGCAAAGTAGCCTGCTGGAGGATGAGCAGCTACATACGGAGTAGACAGCAGATGCGTGAATGAACCACCCGGGACCTTCAGCTCAGCTGACTGTCCGGCTCAGGGTTTGACAAACTATAATCTGCTAGGCATGGTCTATTTTGGTAAGTCCTTTGAGCTAAGAATAGCTCTGAGGTTTTAACAGTTTATAAAAAATGAAATAGTAAAGAAGAGTATGCAACAGAGACTGTATTGGTCAGCCTTCCGTTACTAGCACAAATGCCTGTAGTAAACCAACAGCAAAGGTTTATTTCGGCTCACAGTTCCAGCGGTTCCAGTCCATGGTTATTAGCTCTGTGGCTCTGGGTCTGTGGTGAGGCAGCAGATCACTGCAGTGCATGTGAAGGAATAAAGCTGCTCAGCTCACGGCCCAGGAAAGGTGGGGAGGACGGAGGAGGTAACTAGTCCGGTCTCACAGTCCCCTTTGAGGGCATGGCCCCCAACGACTTACTCCCTCCTATGTGCCCCATCTTTTTAAGGTTCTACCACCTCCCAGGGGTGCCACGGGCTGAGGGCCACACCCTGGTCCTTTACAGAAAATCTGGCACTCAGCAAATGCTCAGGATTGTGAAAAATATTAAATTCATATTTTTGCAAGCAGCTAAATTTTGAGATGGCTCGCTCTGCAGCAACAGGTAATGGAGTCACAAACTGATAAATGTTGCATAATGAAGAAGACTGCCTCTGGGAGATAGTCTGTTAAAGGTTTTGGAGCATTTCTTGTCACATATTTCACTGGGGAGAATTTTTTTACCACCAATTTATGATGGCTCTGTTTTGCAATCTAGAAACGTATTGACTTCTATAGAAGGGACAGTAGTTATTCAAGGGACAGTCAAAACATTTTAGAAACAGGTATTGTGATGTAACTTTCCTACAATTCTTTTAAAAAATACAGCATTTATAAAATATAGTACAGTATTAATGTCCTAAAGCATCCTTCCAGACAGAGGTCAATTTTTTCCGTACATTAATTTACTTGCAACAGGACCTCCCTCGTTTTCTTATTAACAGCCCTCCTTTCCTTAGTGAGGTGAGCTAGTCAGGTGGGTGACACGTGGCTGTCACGCAGATATGCAGCAGTCTGCAATCCCTTCACCCTCTGCAAAGGGTGCAACTAGCCACTCAGGCTGGAAGCTAAAGAATCACCAGCATGATTTAGATCTGAATGTTTACACAGTACCAAGTTCTAGCCTTACACTGCTACTATCTAAGCTTAGCTTTATCGTATCCCCTTTCTGACCTTGTATTGCTATTATTTTAAGAACCTTTGTGTAGCCATGAATGATTTCTAAAACTCTTCATTTTTATCAGTACCTGTTTGAAGTGCATGATGATTACATTCATCACAGGACTCAGCACCTGGACATAACACTCCTTTTTTTTTTTTTCATGGAACGTTATTTATAATAATAGAAGACTGAGTAATCAGTTACAGAGGGAATGGTAAACAAACAGTATAATAACGTGGCCTATCCGTAAAATACAATATGGTGTGGACACCAAAAAGAAGTAGAAGCAAGCTCTTTGGGTACATCTCAAAGTTATAATGTTAAGACAAAGCAAGAGCAGAACAATGTGTGCATTATGCTACCACTATGGAAAAGGTGTGACTCAAACATCTCTGAACGTACACGGGAGAGACTGCTGACCTATGCAGAAGACTCCTGAGTGGCCCAGGGAGAGCTGCAAGAGGGCCTTGTCACTCCCTGCTCCTTGGTTATTATTTCGGAACTTCAACCATATAAAAATATTGTACTCGTTCCAAAGGAATAAATAAATATTAGTTTTTTTATAACACTTGTAATATAAAATTATTTTGTCCAATCCAATGGGATTTTTCAGGTTCTCATTCAGATTTCATTGTATTTGTTATTTAGGGGAGGTTAATGTTTTTATCCCTTTCCATTTTTTCAGATTTTGTTTTATGTTCTCCAATATGAAGTTACAAGGCTCTTACTAGAAACCCTGTACATCTGCTGACTATTTATTCCAAAATATTGTAAATTTTTGTCTGTGTTGTGAATGCTAAGCTCATGGCTTGTGCACATACTCCACTGTTATGACCACAGTCAGAAAGCTGCTGTGAGGATTTTAAAATCTACTTTTTCATTACCTAATATTTTCTCTCCTTTGGGAGAGGAGGTCTTTCTCGTTTTCTTTCAGCCTGCCTTAGTAAGGCTATCTGGGAGTCCATTTTGTTTTTTTGTTTTTTTACTGTTGTTGTTTTGGTCTTTTTGGGGGGGGGGGGTTACTGGGAATTGAACTCAGGACCTTGTACTTGCCAGGCAGGCGCTTGTGCCTGCTGAGCTATGTCCCTGGCCTGTTTTGGTCTTTTTGAGACAGGATCTCTCTATGCAGTTCAGGCTGGCCTTGAAGTCACTTTGTAGCCCAGGCTGGTCTTGAACTCTAAGCAATCCTCCTGCCTCAGCCTCCTGAGTGCCGGGAATTATAGGCGTATACTACCATGCCTGGCCCCTGGACATTTGTTTTATTGGTTCTTTCAAGAACATCAGCTTTTTTTTTTCTTCCAGAGGATGCAGTATTTCAACTGTAACTCTGCCAATACTTCTATCTGGGGGCTTGTTGCCACTTTTTTGTCTTCAGTGAAATTTTTGTGCCCAAGAAAGGCAGGATTACAATTTTTTTTCTAACAGATTGAGCTAGTGTGGTGTATTCTTGATTACCGAAAATACTCTTGCAGATTTAGATTCTGAGCTGGTGACTATTCATGTATAGAAAAGCAAGACACACTAACCCCAACCCTAACCCTAACACCCTGCCCCACAAAATGGCACGCTCTGCCCTTTCCATTCAGAACCCAGGACACAGCCAAACTGCTTATGACTGCAAATGACTTTGTTCTTTGCTTCTTGTGGTTTTGTTTACTGTAAAGCACATACTAACTTTTTAAAAATAAACCCCACCAGCTTTTGAGGGAGCGGGGGAGCCCAGCCAAGGTGCAAGAACAGGAGGGTGGTGTCCCAGGTTTGAGGGAAACGGGGAGGCTCTGCACGGTTCAGCCCCAGGCAAAAATTCTGCTCAGGACTTCAGAAGCGCTGCAGGTCTCTTCTTCCTGCGCCGCTGCCCAGCTGCTGTCTCGCCCTCCTTTACGGTCACCTCCTCCCCACCCCGCCAGTCGCGACCTGCCCGGCCCCTCCTGTAGCTGCTCTGCCGCCACTGCCGCAGCCGCAGCCACCGCTTCACCCTCCTGTGCCAGACGTGCAACCAAGCGACAGCACAGTACACAGAGGCACTCAGCCTCAGGACCCCAGGGAGATGTGCAGCTGGAAGGGTGGCATTTACAGGATGGGCTAACAAGCTAAGAGCCGTGATCGCACCCGCCTACAGGATATACTTACTGGGGGTCTTGCTATTGGTGCTTACAGCTTCCGGTCACGTGTGCCCTATCAAGAGGCACTTTCCAGTGTGGATATACACAGGACACCGCTGGTGACCTCCCTGTTGATCAAGCGATTCCACAAGAGCTGAAAAGCATCAACAGTATTAATGTACACTGGCCTGATGCTGATACAGGAAAATAAAAGCTCCCAACCTGAACAATATCTGGGGCGAGTTCGTGTTCTCTAAAATCGAAGAATGAATTTTAGGAACAACGGAGGTTAAGAGCAGAATATATTTATTGAGGGAAAGAAACTTCCGTCCAAGAGAGGGACAGAAGGGGGCCCGAGTGGGTTGCCCCATAACACTTCTTAACTCTTTTTACTTCTCCTCCCTCTCCCTGTATCTCCTGGCCCCCTTCCACTTGCATAAATGATTTTTAAATATATATATTTCCCTCATCTATTCTTTCCGTTTTGCAGCAGAAAAGGCTTTGATAAGAAGCAACTGAGTCAGGAGATTTGTAAGCAGAAATAAACAGGCCATGTTTATTACACTCGATGCAAATATGCAGGTCACAGACGGGGATGGGGCCGTGGCCAGGCTGGCCAGCAGCTGAACAAACGCCTCAGGCCATTTGACTCCAAGCACGAGAACAGTACAATCAACTGCACATTTGAATGCGCATTTGGCCCGGAGCGATGCGCTAGCCGCTTTGTGAGTACTGCCCCTGAAGCGCCATCCCACCTCCTGGTGATTATGCCCGTGCCTAGCCGCTGTGTCTGGGGTGCTGTGCTTGGTTTTTATCACTACGATGTGGTAAAAATGATGCTGCATGACTTTTGAGGCTGGTTTCTCTCTTGATGCTTCTGACAACATTTTCTGTAGAAAATGTTGACTACAATGAAATTCAGATCAATTGGTAGGGCTAAAAGCAGACGCTAATTCGCTGACGCAAACAAAACCGTCAATGCGACCCAATGACCTGGATTGACTCACTGGAAAGTGCAGTCTTTTCAGAAGTGGGGGACAGGCTGTTTGAACCCTGCGTTTGCCTGTGGAATAGAGACCGTCCGCGGAGAATTCCCTTGTGAGCGGCAGGATGGCTACTGTTATCAAGAGAAGGTGACAGCGCTCTTGCCGAGCAGAGCTTATGCACGTCAGCAGATATAGAAAAGCTTACCTGGAACATCCAAAGATACTTCCGATAGAAATCAGACACCGAATGACCAAAGGCAAAGACTACCCAGCAAATTACATATTCTTGATTTATTTTTTGTTACTAAAATGGAGATTGGACCAGGTGTGCAGTATTAGCACTTCCCGTGGCAGGCACCCGACACGCACAGCCTCCGGGAGGACAGCTTTATTTAGGCTCATGGTTGGCAGAGGGTCGGTCCGGTTGGTTGTTCTGAGGCAGAAGGGTGTGGCGGAAGGGCTTCGCAGGGATGTTTGCTCGCTGTGTGGAGCCAGGAAGCAGAGACTGAAACGAGGAACGAGGGACGAGACTACCTCGCCCCGCGTCCTGTCCCCAGCCACCACCTCCAAGCAGGTTCTCCCTCCTAACCGCACACCCGGCTACCCCTTCAGCGGGTGAGTCCACGGATGAGTACGGGCATCCACGACGCCATCACCTTCCAAAGGTCCCAGCTCAGAACAGGAGGCTTTGGGGCAACATTTTAGATCTAAGCCCTAACATTCCACCCAGGGCCCCCAAAAGGCTCATGTTCATCTCACTATACAAGATGCACTTGGTCCATCACTGAGAGTGGCCGGTCTTAACAGTTCCAGCATTGGTGGAAAGACCAAATCCAGTGTCCCGTCAGACCCAAGGCAGACTTTTAGCTGTGAGCCCTCTAAAAATCACGAAGAAAATGAAATACTTCCAACGTATATAGCACGACACTGAGTAAACAGGCGCATTCCAAAAGGCAGCAGGAGAGGGGTGCGAAGGAATCAGCCGAAGAAAGGCACAAACGCAGCAGCAAAGCGGCCAGCCCTGAGGCTGCACGCGCGCCAGCAGGGCGCTGCGGGGAGGCGCGCACGGCGGGGCCTTGGGCGGCTCGCCCGACGCACTGCCCAGATTTTTTCCCTCCTCTGGCTCCGTGCGGAGTTGGGCGAGCAAACCCCGCGGACGATGGCGACTTGGAACAATGGCACGGCAGGAACGGGGACGTTACACGAACGCGGGCGGCGGGGCGCACGCAGGCGCGGTGCGCAGGGCCGGTGCGGGCG
>NW_004955448.1:11552418-11583556 GCF_000276665.1 Chinchilla lanigera | reverse complement strand
GTCACCGCCGCGGCTGTGTCAGGACACCGATCGTGAGGTGCGGGGCTGGGAGCCCGACTTCAGACCGCGAGGAAAGAGGGCGGCAGCAAGTACATTCGGTGCTTGGCTCGGCCTTCTTTTCGCCTCCCACTGCTAGACTAGAAGGGGCTTCTGCAGGCCCGAGGTGGGCTTTGCAAAGAGGAACAGCCGGGAGGACGGCGTGCTACGAAGAGCTGCTGCGCAGGAGGAAATGGCCACGCCAGCTCTGTCTGTGCCGTCTCCCTTTTCTGTTTCCAGGGGTAGGAAAGACTGGAGTTCATGGTTTTCAACCGGGGACGTTGTGCGCTGTAGCTCTCGCGGGGTGTCGGGCACCGGGCGGGAGCTGCGTGTGCGCTCAGCATGTGTCAGTGCCCGGTAAGAGCGCGCACTGAGCGGCTGTCAGCCAATGAAGGACAGTCCCCGACTCTTCCCCGCCGTTAAACTAAAAGGTTCACTCACAAGGAGTGGCCGCTGTGTGACTTCAGCCCTAAAGGTCTCTTATCAGGGCAGAGTCCAAATAATTCCAGATTAGAACATGGAGGCAGGAGAAAGAGTCAAGGCTTTGCCAGACATGCAAAAAGCGCTGATATCTAACACCTGGCTTCTATAGCAATTTGCTGCGTGTAGAATATTGACTCAGATGTCAAAGTGCGGATGTTGTTCTTACGTTATCTTTTTCTGCTTTTCTCTTCCTGGCTCACGGCGAACCTGAGGGCTTTAAGGAGTGCAGTGTAGACAACCACAAGAAATCTCAGCTAGCGATTTACCCTCATCTGAAACGCAACGGGTAAGTTTATCTTATTTATACTTTAACAATCGTGCCACCGTAGTGCCCTGTACGGGTTTCAGATACCATTGACTGGGCTCCGAGTTTGTTATAGTATATTCTGGTGTTTCTTTCCCCGAGGGGTTTGAAGAGGTCCGGTATTGAAATTCTCCTATTTTGGGTAATACATACTTTTATTAAAAATGAAATTATTATTAAAATATTATGCTACCTCAGGATAATGGCGACCACATAAACTCAAGTTTGTGGGTCGTATTTAACTTCAAGCTCAGACTCAGCTTTTTTTTGTTTCTAAAAAATCCTCCACTGCACGTTTTCCTTTCCCTCGGGGTGATTGATTTGCCTCCCCCAGAGCCCAGACTCCAGCTTTGTGCTGTGTGCTCTTGGATGATACAGGTCGATGTCATTTTAGGAAGTGCCTTTATTTTTTCCACCGCTAGATAATGCCCCGTGTGTTTTTCTGTTAGCACTTTTGCTGCGGTTGTTGCTCATCATGGCTTGACAGTAGGTCCCCACTGTGTGGTAAGTACCCACCCTGCACAGCTTCCTGGCTGAGGTCAACACGGGGATCAGACGGGGTGCTTGCATGACCTTTCGGAACACAAGCGCTCAGAAATGACAGTTCAGCATGCTCTTTGGCAGCGTCTCTTTGGGCATTAGGGACAGTGATTTGATTTTCCTAAAGATTCCATATCGCAAACACTGATTTGCTTTCGTTACAGTCCAAATGCTTTTTGTTACAGGGATCCTGGCATATTGTGAGTTAGAGGAGGGGGACATAAGGGTATGAGGTAGAATTACGCAGTTTGTAAAGTGAAGTTACAGAACATCTTGATGGGGGGGGTGCTTCTCAGGAAATGAGTTCTCCTGGAGGCATTCAGACATTAAAGAATAAAAATTAGATAACTAGAGCAGATTATTTTCAGTCCTACATATTTGTGAATCTACACACAAGTAGATGACTAGAAAGCCAGGGCCTATTTCCCTGCTATTTCATCCACAGTCCGGATAATATTCATCAGCCCTGCCTCGCCCCAGAGCCAGTCCGTGTAGGGAGCACATCAGCTAGCCGGGGGTCCCTTTGGAGTCATGAGGAAACCGAGAAGAGAGATCTTGGGAGGCTTGTTGGTGTCCCACCGTGTGCGTTCTCGGGGAACTGGAGCGTACACTTCCCACCAGGGCGTGTTTTGCAAATACAGTCAGAGCTCCGGGCCCTCACGTCCCATATCCAAGATTCAACCAGCCGTGGACTTGAAATATTCATGGAAAAATTTTGTCTGTTTTAAACATGTACAGATTTTTAAAAAACGTTTCTAAACACCTCTCCCTGCTGCCTTGGCCTGGAACACAGGTCTGGCATATCAAATGAACGAGTAAAATACTTCCAGATAACCTAGGAAGGGGTCGTTGATGACTTAACGTGACAGACAAGATTGGCGAAGGTCGGTAATGTTCCTAAGGGAAGGTAGTGATGCGATCAAATGTTAACTAGAGCGGCTTCCCCTGTCGTCTTCTTGCAGTGGGTAAAAGTGTTTATAACAAAGCAGGGACAGGAAGCCCAGCTTATCTTGATGTTGATCTGCTTGATTTGTGTGCTTGTTACTCCGGTTTTGCTGGCTTCCTCGATCTGGTCATCCTCTTACATTTTCCACCAGAGCTGCTCCACCGAGCAGTACTCGCAGGCCCTTGGCCCAGTGCAGAAGTGTGTCTTCCTCCTCGCCTGGAGTCTGAAGAAGCTGTGAGGTTGTGCTCCCAGCTGGCACTGCTCTGGCGGAGGCCCAGCAAGGGTTTAGGTTGGGGTTGTGGATCTGCCTCTCCATGGCCTGCACAGGTCTCTGAAAAATGGGATTGATAGCAGCACCCATTTTCTGTTTTTTTTGTTTGTTTTTGTTTTTTGGTTTTTCTTCCAAAAGGAATCGAACTCACGACCTTGCATTTGCCAGGCAGGTGCTTTGCCGCTGAGCTAAATCCCCAGCCCCTCCGTTTTCTGGTATTGTGAAAAATACTCGATAAATTGCAAGGAAGTACTACAGATTTGCGTGGCTTCCCCAAACCCCCTTTGCCTTCTGCACCAAATCCTACCCTGTACTGTCACTCACTAAGAGTGCAGTTCTTGTTTTTGTTGGACACAGGTGTAGGTGGGGAGAAAGCAGGGAGAAAATGACAGCACAGTTTCCCTTCTCAAGGCCTGCTGGTTTTGGTTTGCTCCTCGTTTTTCTCAGCCTCAGGACCCTGCTGGTCGCAACCGCAAAACCTGCAAAAGATTTCCATACACAGAGATTGTTCTACTTACAAGAAGGTACTTTCTTTGTAAACAGCAAATAATGTACCTTTTAAAAATTCTTTAAAAACCCAGATGTTTTCTCCCTCAGCACACTGAGGCAGCAGCTTGGATTTCCCTGAGGCTACAGTGAAAGCTCAGATACGTGTGAGGGAAGCCCTGCTCAGCCAGCCAGATCTCACAGAACTGGGCAAAGGCAAGGGAGTGAGTGTATTCTACTCCCTCCTGCTGAAAATATGTGCTGGTCACAGAATGGGTTTTTTCTAAAACTCAGTGAATACTTTGAATGGATTCAATGTGGGTTTTTTTTTCCTTAAACTCAATAAATTTAAATTTCCTTAAACTCAATAAATTTAGATGCATTATTTTTTAAAGAGAATAAAAAAATAGTAACAAAATAACAACATTGACAAAAATAAAACAAAACAAAGGAAAAACAATAAAAATGATACAGAGTTTCAAAACAAAATGATAGGAGTGGTTCTTACTTTACATGTTGTTACCTTCAACGAAGTTGCTCAGGTTACCAGATGTAGGAATGCAAGGTTGATCAAACAATTAAAGAGAATAAATAATACAAACAAAAAACAGTTAGAAACGATACAAAGTTTCACTAGACAAGATGGTAGGAATTCACCCATGGTTGTTATATTGCATATTGTTGTCTTCAAATTAGTTGTTCAGATTATGAGATATAAGCATGCAAAATTGGTCCAAAAAATTTAAGCATTAGCTATTCCTTTCAATAAACCATTAGACATCAGCAGTACAATTATCCCAGCTATCCATATATATATATTTTTTTTTTTCCTCTTTCTTTCTTTTTCTCCTTTCCCTCATCCCAGTTGTTCCTTCCTTTGAGCAATTTCTTTTCCTTTCATATTAACTGTTGTACATTTTGGGTTTGATTTCCTCTTTCAGGTTCTTACACTAGGGAGACAATACAGTGTTTACACATGTGGGTCTGATTTAATTGACTTATGAGTATAGGCTCTAGTTGCATCTATTTACCTATAAAAGCCTTGAGTTTATTTTTTTTATAGCTGAGTAATACTCCATTGTATAAAAATGCCACATCATTTTTATCCATTCCTCAGTGGATGGGCATTTGGGTTGTTTCCAAGATATAGCTATTATAAATTGTGCTGCTATAAACATGGGTGCACATATTCTGCTGTGGTATGATGTTTTCAGTTCTTCTGGGAAAATACCCAGAAGGGGAATAGCTGGGTTAACTGGGACCTCAAATCCTAGTTTTTAGAGGAATCCCCACACTGATTTCCACAGTGGTTTCACCAGTCTATACTCCCACCAGCAGTGGAGAAGGTTCCTTTTTCCTAACATCCCCTCCAGAATTTGCTATTGGTTGATTTCTTGCTGATAGCCATTCTTTCTGGGGTGAGGTGGAATCTCAGTGTTTTAATTTGCATTTCTCAAATGACCAGTGATGTTGAACATTTTTTCATGTATTTGTTTGCCATTTGTATTTCTTCATCTGAGAAGTGTGTATGCATCTCAGATGTCCATTTTTGTATTGGGTTTTTGAATTTTGGAGGCCTGATTTGTTTTAATTCTTTTTATGTTATAGATATAAGTCCTTTGTCTGAGGGACAGTTGGCTGAAATTTTTTCCCAATCCATGGGTTTTCTTTTTGCTGTGTTGGTGATTTCTTTTGAAGTGCAGATGCTTTTCAGTAAGATGAGATCCCAGTTGTTGATTCCTTGAAGTATTTCACTTGCAGTTTGGTTTTTGTTCATGAACTCTCTACCTACCGCTGTGTATTCAAGATTTCTACCTACTTTCTATTCTCATACATTTAGTGTTTCCATGTTAATATTTAGAGCTGTCATCCACTTTGACTTTAGTTTAGTGCATGGTGATAGATACAGGTCTAGGTTTAGTCTTCAGCATATGGAGAGCCAATTTTTCCAGCACCATTTATTAAAGAAACTATATTTCTTCCAGTGAATGTGTTTGGCCCCTTTATCAAAGATGAGGTGGCTGAGTGTGTTTGTAGCTGTTTCTGCATCTTCTAATCTGTTCCATTGATCTTCAGGTCTGCTTTTTTGCCAGTACCATGCTAATTTTATCACAGTAGCTTTGTAGTATAATTTCAAGTCAGGGATTGTGATGCCTCCTGCTTTTCCTTTGTTGCCCAGGATTGCTTTTGCTATTGTAGGCCTCTTTGAGTTCCAGATGAATTTTAGGAATGTTTTCTGTAGATCTGGGGGTATACTAATGGTATTTTAATTGGGATTGCATTGAATCTGTACAACAATTTTGGGAGTATGGCCATTTTCACAATGTTGGTTCTTCCTGTCCATGAGCAAGGAATATCTTTCCATTTTCTGAAATCCTCTTCCATCTCTTTTTTCAGAGTACTGTAATTTTCACTGTATAGATCTTTTACTTCTTAAAATACTTGATTCCTAAGTATTTCATTTTTTTAGATGCTATTATGAAAGATGTAATTTCCCTAATTTCCCTCTCAGTCTGTTTGTTGTTTGTGTACGGGAATGCTGTTGATTTTTGAGTATTGACTTTATATCTAGTTGCAATACTGAATTTGGTTATTAAATTTATAAGCCTTTTTTGAGGTCTTCTGTATACAGTCTCATATCATCTGTGAAATAATAATTTCAATTCTTCCTTTCCTATCCTTATTCCTTTTATTTCTCTCTCTCTTGTCTAATTGCCCTGGCTAATATTTCCAGAACTGTATTCAATAGGAGTGGTGACAATGGACATCCTTGTCTTATTCCTAATTTTAAAATGAAAGCTTTCAGTTTTTGTCCATTTAGTATGATGTTGGCTGTTGGTTTGTCATCGATGGCTTAGATCAGAGTGAGGGAAAGACCATCTGTTCCTATTTTATGTGGGGTTTTTATCATGCATGAGTGTTGGACTTTATCAAGAGCTTTTTCTGCATCTATTAAGATGATCATGTGATTTTTGTCTTTGGCTCTGTTGATACAGTGTATGACATTGATTTGTGTATATTGAACCATCCCTGCATTCCTGGGATGAATCCCACTTGGTTATTGTGTATAATCTTCTCAATGATTTGTTGCATTCTGTTTGGCAGTGTTTTGTTGAGAATTTTTGCATCTGTGTTCATTAATGAGATTGGCTTGCAGTTGTCTTTGTTGGGTCTTTCTCTGTTTTGGTATTAGGGTAATAGTTGCCTGCAGGGGAGGCAAATTAGGGAGAATTCCTTCCCTTTCAGTTTCATTATAGAGTTTGAGAAGAATTGGCATTAAATCTTCTGTAAATTTCTTACATAATTCAGCTGTAAATTCATCAGGACCTGAGCTTTTCTTTGTTGGTGTCTCAGTTACTTTTCTTTCATTGCTGAGATAAAATACCTGACACCCAGAATGAAGGAAGGAAAGGTTTATTTAGTTCACAGTTTGTGGAGGTTTCAGTCCATACTCGGCTGGCTCCAAGGCAGAGTGGCACGTGGCAGAGGGCAACAATTCATGGTGGAGGAAAATAGCAAAAGCAACAAGAGCAAAAAGGGAGAAGTGGCGGCAAGCACTTTCTCTCCCTTATGTTGTATGCAACCTATCTTACCCAGGACAGGTGTAGCACTCACATCCATAATTCCAACATTGGACCATGAATCAATCATAAACTCTAGAAGCCCCCCCATAACTACATGAGGATTTGGGGGGACATGAAGACACAAACCATGACATTCCGCCCATGGCTGTCCAAAGACTCATGCACATCCCTTTATACAAACAGCATTTAGTCAGTTTGCAAGAGTTGCTAAAGTCCTAACAGTTTCAGCACTGCTCAAAAGTCCAAGTACCATTTCTCTTCCCAGATGTAAGGCAAACTCTTGGCTGTGAGCTGCTATACAAATGAAAAGTTAAACACTTCCAACATTCAATGGCACAAAATAAACATTACCATTCCAAAAGGTACAAATGGGTATACAGAGCATTGGGACCAAAGCAAGTCCAAAATCCAGCAGGGCTAACATTATGTCCTGTAATTCCATGTCCAGCATTTGACGCAATCTGTGGCACATTGTGAGCTCCAAAGGGCTTGCATGACACTGCCCCTATGGCACTTCTGCTGGTTGTGGCTCCTAGGGCTTCTCTCTTAGGCTCACTTTGCTCCCTCCTTGCAGCTTTGCTTAGACAATCCACATTCCTGGCTTTTGCAAACTTCTGAGGTCTCCACTGCCCTTTAGGCTTCTCCCTCACAGCTTCACACACTGCCCTCTCAGGGGCACACTGCCTGGCCTCCCAGGCCTTCTGAAGTCTAGGTGGAAGCCCTTCTAACCTCAGAACTCTTGCATTCTTCATGCATCTAAAACCAGTGCCATGTGATGGTGCCAAGGTCTGCTGCCACCTGGAGCAGTCGCCAAGCTTTCCTCTCTCTTGGCCATAGGAGTCAAGTGCTTGGATTGCTGGGTACTCTAAACCTGATTCTGAGGATCAACTTCTCTATGCTGCCGCCATTGTGGAACCTGGTGCAGCTGCCACCACCATTCTGGAACATGGTGCTCTGTGGCTTTTTTCTGAAAGCAAAGTCTTTCTCACCTTTGCAGTTTTGAGGCTGCAAAAGGTGGAGACTTGCTGCTTCTTGTGATGCCCTCAGGCCATCTTTTCCATTCTCTTGTTCTTTGTCAGCAGTGGAGATCTCCTCAGCCTTATCTTTGCAGTCCACAGCTTTACTTGAGCTTCCTTTCTGGCCAGACTCACATTTTAAATCACCCTGCTGGGCTCTTTGCTCTTGATTTGCAATATAAATCTGGCCAAAAGCACCCAACAACGGCCATGCCACTGCCTCAACATTAGACTGCCTTGAAATTTCTTCTACCAGATTAATTAGTCCACCTCCCTTAATCTCAGTGTCAGGCAAAGTCTCGGGACATGAACAAAATGCAGACAAACTTTCTGCCAAGCCATAACATACATCATCTAGGATGCAGCACCCAATGCAGTCCTTCTTCCCAGCAGAAACCTCCCAAACGCAGTCTTTACTGGCAGCATTTCTACCAGCCTTCTGGTCTTCTGAGCTCCGAACAGAATCTTCCATACAGAACAGCCAAAGGCCTTCAGCTCTACTTTTTTAAGTGACATCCCTGAATCTTTCCAAACACTTCCCACAAGCCATTTCCAAAGGCTCTTGAACTACATAGTCAGGTATAGTCAGGTATAGTCACAGCAACAACCCCACTTCTCTGGTACCAAATTCTGTCTTATTTCTCTCTCCTTGCTGAGATAAAATACCTGACACCCAAAATTAAGGAAGGAAAGGTTTATTTAGCTCACAGTTTGTGCAAGTTTCAGACCATACTCAGCTGGCTCCAAGGCAGAGTGGCACATGGCAGAGGGCAACCATTCACAGCAGAGGAAAATAGCAAAAGCAACAAGAGGGAGAAGGGAGGAGTGGCAGCAAGCAGCCTTTTTCCCTCCCTTACATTGTATGCAAACTATCTGCCCCAGGGCAGGTGTAACACTCACATCCATAATTCCAACATTGGACCATGGATCAGTCATAAACTCTAGAAGCCCCACCTCCCATGACTGCATGAGGATTTGGGGGACATGCAGACACAAACCATAACAGTTAAAATTTTCAATTTTATTGGCTGATGTTGAGTTATTCAGGATTTCTGTATCTTCTTCATTCAGCTTTGGTAACCGCTGTGTATCTAGAATCTGTTCATTTCCATCCTTGAGAGTAAAGATTTTTGAAGTAGGTATTGATGATCTGAATTTCTATAGAATCCGTAGTGAATTCATCTTTTTCATTACTTACTGCATGAATTTGAGTTTTTTATTTCCTTTTTTTGATAAGGTTGGCCAGGGTATATCAATTTTATTCTTTCAAAGAACCAACTCTTCAATTCATTAATTCTTTATATTGTTTTCTTAGTCTCCATTGTGTTAATTTCTGTTCTGGTCTTTATAATTTCCTGCCTTCTTTGGTCTTTGGGCTTGACTTGCTGTTCTTTTTTCCAGAAGCTTGAGGTGTAGCATAAGACTTTATTTTTGCTCATTTGGTTTTCCTGATGTGGGAGTTCGCTGCTATAAATTTCCCTCTGAGTACTGCTTTCATTGCGTCCCACAGGTTCTGGTAAGTTTTATCTGCATTTTTGTTTGATTGTAAATATTGTTTAATTTCTTCTTTAATTTCATTTGTGACCCACTGGTTGTTCAGGAGGCTGTTGTTTTATTTGCATGTGTTTATGGAGTTTTGTGATTTCTTTTGTCAGTAATTCTCAATTTCATTGCACTATTCTCAGATAAGTATGCATGTGATAATTTCAGTTCTGTGCATTTCCTTAAGTATGTTCTATGTGCTAGTATATTGTCTATTTTAGAGAATGTCTCATGTGCAGCTGAGAAAAATTTGTATTTTGATGCTGTTGGGTGGAATGCTCTCTAAAGGTTTACTAAGTCCATTTGTTCACCCATTTGGTTTAGCTGTGTTATTTCTTTGCTGATTTTTTTGTCTAGTTGATCTGTCTCTTTGTGACGGAGTGTTAAAATCCCCCATGATGATTGTGTTACTGTTTATTTGATATTTCACCTGTTAAAATTTCTCTTATATAGTTTGGTGCTCCTGTATTTGGTGCATAGATATTTATGATTGTTATCCCTTCCTCTTGCAGTTTTCCCCTAACAAGTATGTACTGACCTTTCTCTTTTCTGATCATTCTTGGTTTGAATTTCACCTTGTCTGCAAACAGAATAAATACCCTTGCTTTTTTCTGGGTTCCTGTTGCATGGAATATTGTTTTCTAGCCTTTGACTTTCAGTCTACAAATTTCCTCTTGAGTTAAATGTGTTTCTTGTATACAGTATATTGTTGGATTTTGTTTCTTGATTCACTCTGCCAGTTTGCTTCTTTTACATTGATGATTATAACTGATATGTACTGGCTTATCTTTGTCATGTTATTTTCCTGCTGTGGGTTCTTCCATTTTCCCCTCTGTTTAATTGCTTGCCCTGCTTGGTGGTTGTTTTCTATTGTTGTTCTTAAAATTGTGGTTATATTTATCTCTAGAATATGTTTTAGGACTCTTTGTAGGGTTGGTTTGGCACTCATGAATTTCTTCAGGTGTTCTTCATCCTGGACATACAGTATTTCTCCATTCATTTTGAAGAATAGTTTTTCAGTATACATCAGTCTGGGTTGGAAATTGTTTTCTTTCAGGACCTGAAACACTTCACACTAAGCTCTTCTTGACTCTATGGTTTGTGTTGAGAAATCTGCTGTGATTCTTATGGGCTTTCCTTTATAGATGATCTATTTCTTTTCTCTCCCAGCTTTTAATATTCTGTTCTTTTGTTGAATTTCTGGAATCTTGATTATTACATGTCTGGGTGTAGATTTATTTTGGTTATGGCTAATTGGAGTTCTATATGCATCACTTACTGTATGTCAGATTCTTTATCCATGCTTGGGAAATTTTGTGCTGTTTTTTCCGCAAATGTTTTTATGTCATTTGTGTTGACTGTTGTTTTGCTGATACTTGTTAATCTTACATTATTTTTCTTTGCATAATCTTGCAGCTGTTGAGTTGTTATTTCCTGGTTCCTTGTTAATTTTAAGAGATCCTTCCTTTTACAATTGTTATCTGCAATGTTCTCTTGAAGGTCTCAAAGTCTGTCTTCAGCTTTGTTCAAGTGATTTTGCCAGCTTTCAATGGAATTTTTAATTTCCTGGCTATCTCTTTGAATCTGTTTGATGCATTACAATTCTTTCCTTTATTTTTCATTCAAGGTTTCCATCATTTTTCTGTGCTTCTCTATTTTTCATCTGTGTCTTCTTTAGAGGTGCTAAGCAGTTCTTTCCTTTTTGTTGTCATTTCTTTACCTGAGAGATTAGTTCTGATATGATGTCTTCTATGGCCTGATGAAGTTGTTTCTTTACTTCAGTTGCTATCATTTCAGAAATTTTAGCTGTATGACTTCGAGGCTCTTCTGTGTGGATGTCTCCTGGACTTGTTTTGGGTGGTGTGGAGGTCTGTGATTGCATTTTGCTCCTTCGTTTTGTCATTTTCAAAGATCGGAAGGTTTTCTGGGACACAGCCTCAGTCCCACGATGGTTTGTGGGGGCAGGTTGTGGTTGCTGATGCTCCTGAAGCTTTCTGGCACTCAGCCTGGCTCCCATGCTAGTGGGGGAGAGGTACAGATTCATTTTTAAAAATTGAACAGTTTTACAAATTGCTAAACTAATTAAACCCTTCTCTAGTGGATCAGCCAGGTTTTTTTTTTGAAGTTGTTTTTTTTTTTTTTTTTTTTTTTTTTTTTTTTTTTTTTTTCAGTACCGGAGATTGAACTCATGGCCTTGCACTTGCCAGGCAAGTGCTTTGCCAATCAGCCAGTTTTGAAATCATTCAGCCACCATCATTAGACTCACATTTTTCTGTCTTGTTCAGAACAGCCTCTCAGTGCACAACTCTTCCCAGAATTTGTGTGTTATCAAGGCATCCCTTGACCTTCTCTCAGAGGGACCCTATTGAACATGGGATGAGGTTAGACACGTGGTTTTAGTGAGCTGCTGATGTTTACTGCTTTTTTTGTGGTTGTGCAGATTTGTTTTTATTTACTGGGATTTAGGGCACGGGGTGGGAAATGTCACCTTGGGGCACGCCCCACTCCCACCACCCGTGGAATATCCATTCTGATCTTTCTGGGATGTTCTTTGAAGCTTTTTCTTCTTTTGCTTAGCACTGCCCTTGCTGGCAGCAGCCTCCTCGGGCCCACTGCTGACTGGCTCTTCCTTGGAAGAAAATTTTCTCTTAGAGATACTCCTGGCTGCCTCTTCTGGTTCACGAGCTGTTTCTTCCTTGGGTAAAGACTTCCTCTTCTTGGGCAGACTTACATTGCCACCGGCTGTCTCTTCTAAATCCATACTAATCAACTCTGCCTTGGACAAAAATTTTCTTTTTGTTGAGTTTGGAGACAGAGACAGATGGATCATTCTGTTCTCCTGAGGAGCCTCCTGGAGTTCTTGCTTTTTTTCTTTTTGGGTTTTTCCTGTCTCTTCGTGCTCCTCTGGAGTACTGTTGCTGTTTTCTGAAGATGCCAGAGCGGCCAGTGCAGCCAGCTTCTTTTCCTCCTTTTCCTTCTTCAAGTGCATCCTGTCCCATTTTCCAGCTTCCTGGTGATTTCAGCAGCGGCTTCCTCGGCCTGAACCATTGCCTCCTTCATGACATCCAGATTTTTCCATGGAACCTCTCCAGTCTTGTAGAAAGGCAGGTGCTGCTCAACTTGTTCTTGATGCTTCTCCCCAAATACACTGGTGGGCAGCGTTGTTTGGCAGGTACTGGGAGATGCAGACTGTTGTTGGCAGCTGCTTCGCCAGTGAAGGTGGAGTGGAAAGGGAGTCCATGTTCTGGCGTGCTAGCCTTGTCTTCGGGGATCGGGAAATCTCATCCCTTTGCTGGGTCTTAGGGATCACTCAGACACCAGGACTGGCCGTCACTGCTTTTTTGTTGCTTTGTTTTCTTACTTAGTTTATATTTCACTCAATCTAAATTCTCCTTGAATATATTTTTTGTTTATGTCTATTAATTTTACAAAATACTGGGTTTTTTTTTTTTGCGATACTGAAAATTGAATCTAGGCCCTTTTCACTAAAACAAATCCTTAGCCCTTTTTAAATTTTTAATTTTGAGACAGGGTCTCCCTAAGTTGCCCAGGCTTGACTTGAACTTGTGATCTTCTTGCCTCAGTCTCCCAGGGTGCTGGGCTTACAGATGAATGTTACCACGCTTGGCTAAATACTGGGTTTCAGTGTGGTATTTTCATACATGCTTATATTTTGCTCATATCTATTCCTCTGTTGCCCTCACTCATCTCCCCTCATTCCCTTCCTCTTAGCAATAGGCTCTTTTCTACTTTCTTGCTTTTTGTGTTTTTTTTTTTTTTCCAGTACTGGGAATCGAGCTCATGACCTCACGCTTGCCAGGCAGGCACTGTGCCGCTGAGCTAAATCCCCAGCCCCTCTACTTTCATGTTATCTGACTCCACATTTTTTTTTTTTTTTTTTTTTTTTTTTGGTTTTTCTCCAGTACCGGGAACCGAACTCACAACCTTGCACTTGCCAGGCAGGCACTTTGCCGCTGAGCTAAATCCCCAGCCCCCTGACTCCACATTTCATGAAAACGTGTGACTTGTCTTTCTGTACCTAGCTTATTTCACTAAAGTTGGTGTTATGGTTTGTGTCTGGGTGTCCCCCTAAAGCCTCATGCAGTCATGGGGCAGGCTTCTAGAGTTTGTGATTGATCCAGGGTCCAATGCTGGGACTATGGGTGTGAGTGCTGCACCCGCCCTGGGGTGGGCAGCCTGCCTACAATGTAAGGGAGGGAAAGAGGCTTGCTCTTCCCACTGCCACTCCTCCCTTTTGCTCTTGCTGCTTTTGCTGTGTTCCACCGCCATGAACTGTTGCCCTGTGCCCTGTGCCCTGTGCCACCGTGCCTCGGAGCCAGCCGAGTATGGACTGGAACCTCCGCCCACTGTGAACTAAATAAACTTTTCCTTCCTTCATTTTGGGTGTTTGGGTAGTTTTTCTCAGCAAGGAAAGAAAAGTAACTGAGACACTTGGTAATCTCTAGTTCTATCCATTTTCTTGCAGATGACATAATACTGTTCTTTTTGGCTGAATAATACTCCATTGTGTAAGTATATCGCATTTTTTTTTATCCCCTTATCTGCTGATGGACACCTTGGCTTGTTCCATGTCTTGGCTGGTGTGAATTGTATCATAACCAACATGGATATTCAAATATTCCTATACTCTGCTGACTTTAATTCCTTTGGCTATTGAACAGGTCACTGCTTTTGTGTCCTGAGTGTTTATTAATATTTCTAGAAGCTCAGCAACTTATTCAGGGTTATTTGACATATAAATTCATTAACATTATTCCCTTCAGTGCATTTCTGATTGCTGAAAAGTGACCTAGCAGGGGAAGTTACTGGTAACTGGGTGAGAACTGGGAAGAGCTGAGAGTGGTTTGCATGGAGAGTGAATGATACCTATATTGAGGATTTTCCTTTATTCAAAGGTTCTGGTTCAGCTCTGACTACTCTTCACCTTGGGGAAGTACAGAAGTGCTGCTCCACATAGGGAAAGTATAAAGGTACAGTTCAGTAGCGTAAAACGAGTAAGGAGGGAAGCATTGTAGTGCAGCGGTTACAAGACTGCACTTTGGGACAAGGACTCCTGGGGTCCCACGGCTGTCCTGACGGCTCTGAGACCCTGGGGAGCAGGTCACCAAATCTCGGGCACCTTAGCTGGGAGATAAATGTCATAACCCTGGTGATTACTCCAGAAGATTGTTTTAATCATTACACAAATAGAAATATGAAAAAAAATGCTACTGTGGTGCCAGGACCAAGCAAGCGATATTGCTAAAGTTATGAAGAGCTAGGAGAAGTTAAAGTAGAGAACAAATTCTTTTTAATGTTGAGCTTCTGTTTGCCCCAACAGAGTAAAGCATATTTTATTTTTAGGCATTACTAAATTTGGCAAATGTAGCAGTTACTGTTCAGTTACTAAATAAAATTTGATTCCCTTTATATGTCCAGCTATGCTTCAGAATAAGTAGAAAGATATAGCCTTATCAAATATGTACAGTCCTCAAATAAAGTAGCCTGATGCCGTTGTAATATCCTGAAGTTCACTTGGCAGACATTGATGTATTCTGTTCTTCAATTGCTAGAGGTGCCTGCTGTAGGACTTTCAACAATTCAAATCATGCCCAGAAAAAAGAAGAAAAAGCTTAGTTGCAGGAGGACTATGGGGCAGAAAAAAGGATCGCAGAGGAGGGGCGCCTATAGAAATAGAAAGTACGCCTTTGATAGTAGGGACCTCTAAGAGTGCTCTGGGGTTTACTTCAGGGGAGCAGACGCTTGACATCCTAGAGGAACCAGAATCCCTGGACTCCTGGAGAAGGAGTGCTGATTGGGGGGGAAGGCGGACCCACTAGTGTTTATTTGCACATTTAATTGTAGTATAGAGCATGTGCTATCATATCAGATACTTTTTGGAGCTACCAGCAGAGTTTGTAAGTAGAAAAATGTAGGCAAATAAGAATGAACTCGAGGAAGCACGCACTGTAGACTTTAATAGTAGTAGACGATCTCCTTAGCTTGTACTGTGTGCCAGCCCCATCCTGCGTATTTAACACACATTATGTCGTGTAGTTCTTAGTACTGCTCCCATTTTACAGATGCAGTAACTTAAACTTGAAAAGGTTAAGTGATCTGCCCAGTGGGTATGTGATGCTTCTCAAACAGGAGTGTCACAATGTCCTGGAGATTTGTTGAAAAGATTCTGATTGTGGAGGGCCGGGGTGGGGACTAAAGCTCTACATCCCTGCCAGGGCATCCGGCTCACGAGGGGGAGCCCCGGTTACTATGTGGACTGAGCTCCACAACCTTGCAAAGTGGATCCAAATCTCAGAGCAGCAGGCTCCCTCGAACACAAAACATAGCAGCCAGACAGCAGACTCGCACCTGTGGTGGGCGAGACACGACATTTGGAGTCCTGCGTGTGTTATCGCCACCACCTCCAAGCTAGTAAGTTTGGGCAAATTGTGGCCTTCTTCCAACCCTTAATTTCCTCCCTGTTAAATGGGGATCATGAAGTTTTTTAAAAGCCACTCAATCTGTGGGACTCCCGCGAGGATTACATGAGCCGGCCCTGGGGAGCAGTTACTTTGCTGTCACCACAGCTGGGCTCGCAGGCCAGTGGAAAGTGCAGACGCCTGCCTGCCCTGACCACGGCAGTACCCAGTCTGCAAAACGGCTGCTACGCTGGCACGTTCATGTTTTCAATGAAGTGTGACTTACAAAAGCAAAGCACAAGCTATGCAGTGAACGATCAAGGCGAACACACCTGTGGCCTAGTCTAGGTCAAGAAGCAGCATGGCCAGAAAGTCGCCTTCAGGCCTCTCTGCTGTATTTCCGCCCTCTCCTGAGATGCCAGTGGCCTGAACTGTAGCGGTACAGGTCAGTTTGCCTGCTTTACAGCTTTGTGTAAATGGAGTCGGGCTGCCTGCTCTTTATGTGTCTGGCTTCTTTCCCTCAGCATAATGGTTGTGAGATTCTCTATGCTGTCGTGCGAGATGGTAGTTGGTTCACGGTAGATAATGTGTAGTTACATATTTCTCTGTCCTGTGGGTGCATATTGGCGCCGTCCCCGTTGGTGGGGCTGTTTGCAGTAGTGCGCTATTAGGAGCTTGTGCGTGACTTTTGGGGGGGGGGGTCCTTTAGTCAGAAGAACTTGGGCCTCTTTTGCGAGTGTCTTGAGGTCCTACATCCCGGTTAATACACAGTGGGGTTGCAGTAGCACAGCATGCGTGTTCAGCGTTCATAGATAACACTAATGAATAACATCAGAGGGATTGAACCCCTTCATGTTTACTCCAAACTTGTGCTCAAATTTTTGTTTGAGAATTCACAGAAACTAAGCTTTCAACTCAAAACAAGGGTGTCGCTGGACTAGAGTTTTCAGAATGGTTTCCTCTGTGCCAGAGGCTTGGAAAGTTAAAACTGAACCTGCTGTCTCTCGTTTATTCACAGTGTCTAAATTCTTCAGCAGAGTTTCTTAGCATCTGGATTTCTGTATCAGAATCTTGCACTTTTTTTGTTAGCTTAATTGGACGCTTTAGGTTTTGTTGCTGTCCTGCTTTCCCTGTTGGGTTTTCGGTTTTAATGTTCCTGACGTGCGTATGTGTGTATTACCTAGTAGCTCACAGTCAGCGTCTGGGTAGACCTGTTGGTCTTTATACCCAAGCTTCCTCCCTCTTAGCTCTCTATGTAGATGATTATACAGTGTGAAAGTAATGACTTTTTCTTCCTTGTTAAAAGTTTTAATGTCTCGTTTTCTTTCTCGTTATGATGGTGTCTTGGTTACTTTTCTCTCGTTGCTGGGACAAAATACCTGACGCCCAAAATTAAGGAAGGAAAGGTTTATTTTGCTTACAGTTTGTGGAGGTTTCAGTCCAGACTTGGCAGATTACAAGGCAGAGTGGCACATGGCAGAGAGCTACAGCTCAGGGTGGCAGAACACAGCTAAGCAACAAGC
The DNA here is from genome assembly GCF_000276665.1 of Chinchilla lanigera. NCBI lineage: Eukaryota > Metazoa > Chordata > Mammalia > Rodentia > Chinchillidae > Chinchilla > Chinchilla lanigera. The sequence continues at coordinate 11,566,406 of NW_004955448.1, read as the reverse complement.
ACACACCAGGGCAGAATGGGGGAGGAATGGCCTCAAGCACCCTTTTCCTCTCCCTTACATATGCAAACTATCCACCCCGGGCCGGTGCAGCTCTCACACCCCTAATCAATCAAACTTTACAAGCCTGCCCCATGGCCGCGTGAGGCTTTGGGGGGACACCCAGACATAAACCATAACAGATGGTCAGAGGGCGTCTCCAGAACGACACGGGTGGTAGTGGGCATTCTGGTCTTTCCCCCGACGTTAGTACAAGTGTTCCTGAAATTTCATCTTGGTGGTTGCTGTATTTCCTGTAGCAGATTAAGGAACTTCCCTTCTATTCCCAACATTTGGTGGTTTTGTGACAAATATCTTTATTTTTGTTTTTCTGCTTTATTTCTTCTGTTTTCTATGTAGTAACAAAATTATTTTTTAACATCTTGAGCTAAGTACTTATTTATGTTCAATCTGTCTTTTTCAAAATATGTCACTCATAAGGATAATGAACTAAGCCAAACTCCAAAGTCTGAATACTGTATGATTGCATACTGCCCCATAGTGCTTATGGTGTGATATCATTTATGTGACATTCTGGTAAAGAGAACTATAAATAGGGACCAAAAAATTGACCGGAGGTTGCCTGAGGGAGGAAAGACGGATTTCTTGCAGGGGGCATTAGTGGAATTTTTGTTGTGCTGGAGGTGTTTTTTTGCCTAGTTTGTGCTGATGGTTACATGACTGTAAAAAGATATAGAACAGCACAATAAAAAGGACAGATTTTACGGTATGTAAGATTTACTTGTGTGTGATAACAGTACAGAAATCTAGTGGATTCAGAAATAGAGGTAAAGCAATTCTATGTTTAAGAGCAACATTATTTGTAAAAGATTATTTTCCATAAGGCCTGATTTACATAAATCCAGTTCATTATATTTGCTGTAACAGGGTTGCAGTGGATGACCTTATATTACATCCTTTGGGACACATGCAGCTGTGTCTGAAATAAATTCCAGGATCAAAATTCCCGACAAGAGAGTAAATATATTGTAATCTGAGTCAGTGTTTCCATTGCCCTCGGCAGAGGCATTACTGTTTTGTTCTTGGACGGAAAGCTACCAAAAGGGATTTGTGTTAACTCTTTGTTGTTATTAAATTATCTTAAATTAGAAATATACCTTGGTATTTTGCTCCTAAATATGTCAGTGTATGACTTTATATAGGAAACTTAAAGTGGTTTTTAACAGCTTTATTATTGTATTTTACAGAATTGCAGAATTACTTTATGTGCTCAGTTCAGTGATATTTGCTTAATTTAGAGTTGAGCTATCACTGACAAATTGTAAAATATTATCATCGTATATTTCTTCATGCCTGTTTGTCATAAATTCCTGATCCTATACCTAGGCAACCACGAACCTGTTCATAGGTTGTTCCCTTCCTGAATATTTTATTTAAAAGAAATCATGCAGTGTGTGGTCTTTGGCATCTGAATTCTTTTGCTTAGCATGTTCATAAACATTACGAATTCTTCCACTCATCATTTGTTGTAGGGTGTATTAGTACTTTCTTCCCTTCTTATAGCAGACTGGTGTACCACTGTGTAGCTAAAGCACATTTTCTTTATCCGGAAAATATTCTTTTGTAACCGGTTGACAGTATCACACTTAACAACATTAATAACGCTGCATGTCACCTAATGCTTAGGTCTTCAGATTTCCCCAGGATCCAGGCCACTGCCACCCACTGCACTGCGTGCGTCCCTCGACCTTTTAATCGAGGGTCTTCCCTATTTTGCAGCACTGCTCCCTGAAACCACCATGCTCACTGCCTCGGAAACTCCGCCTTCTGGATTTGCTTGATTGCTTCCTGGCATTGCTTAGCGTGCCCTTTTATCTGTATTTCTTGTAAACTTGGTAAGAGTTCAGTTAAACATTTTGGCTAGGATGGTCAGAGGTGGTATTTCATACTTCGTATTGTGTCTCATTAGAAGGCACATAATGTGTGTTTTTCCACCACTTACATTGTTACAGATGCTCGCTGGGCTCGCTAGTCACACCCTCGTCCTCCAGTGTAAGGTTTATATTTTTTCAGTCCTCGCAACCAGACAGTCATCTTTTAAGTATTCCTTTGGCACCATACGGATGTGCAGCTTCCCTCCAGCCTTCCTTTAGATGATCAAACCAGGGATGGATAATCAGTGCTTGAATCAATAATGTCACAAAATGAGTGTCTTTCTGTCATTCCATCTACATTTATAATTGATACTTTAAATTAGAGCTTTTCCTTTCCAACTAGAATGATTTGATTTAACTGCAGATAATGAAAAAGAAACACTTGTGTCCCGCTTTCCCAGTAACTCTCAGGGGCTGCCTCATGCTGTGAGTGTTCAGTTGCAGAGTTTTACAAAATAAAGTTTGATCTCCTTAAATTCATGGGTTAAACAGAAGTGTGTGTGTGTGTGTGTGTGTGTGTGTGTCCGTGTGTGTGTGTGTCTGTGTGTGTGTGTGAATATTTTGAGTTTCAAAAAAGAGAAAGGTTTTTGTTTTTCTCTTTTTTTTCCAGCGGTGGGGAGCAAACTCAAGGCCTCGTTCTGCTGAGCAGGTGTTCGGCTCTGAGCCACATCCCTATGCTGTAAGCGTTTTTAAATGTTTTCAGTTTCCTAAGTTGATATATAATCATATTGTGGGTAAAGAATGTAACCTGTGTTAAACTAGGTTTTTAGAACTGAATTGTCTGTGTAACAGTAGCAGTGTTTAGACAGATACTACAGACAGCCTTAAAACTGCATGTTGATCCCTCACTTACCTGTGAGGGATTGGTTCTAGGACACGTGCTGAAACCAAAGTCCTCTGATGCTCAAATCCATGTATAAATTATTATTATTATTATTGGTCTTCTTGAGACAGGGTCTTGCTATGCAGTTCAGGCTGCCCTTGAGCTCACTTTGTAGCCCAGGCTGGTCTCGAACTTGCAGCGATCCTCCTGTCTCAGCCTCCCGAGTGCTGAGATTATAGGCATGTGCCACCATGCCTGGCCCATGTATAAATTGTACAGTGTTTGTATGTAACCTATATACTTACCTCTAAATTACCTACAATACCTAATACAGCATTGCTGGGTGTGCTGGCGCACCCCTGTAATCAATCCCCACACTCTGGAGGCTGAGGCAGGAGAATCACTATAAGGTCAAGGGCTGCCTGGGCTACATAAGTGAGTTCAAGGCGAGCTTGCAGTACATAGCAAGACCCTGTCACAAAAAAACAAAAGCAAAAAACCCTAATGCAAAGTAAAGAGTTGTTTTACTCTGCTGTTAGAGAATAAGAACAAGTCTGTATATTTTCAGTACAGACACACTTTTTCCTGATGTTTTCTGTCTATGTTTGGTTGAGTCTATGCACAGGGAACCCGTGGATATGGAGGGCCAACTCGCTCCTTTATGGGATGAAAAGCAGTGAATGTAAGTTAGGTAATTACGATTCTGTGTGGTGGATCTGACAGATTCAGGTTCTTGTGTACAGTGAGCCAAGAACTGCAAATGTGTATCTAATGGTAAAGGCAAAGGCAGCTACATTTATCGAAGATGGCAGGAAGATGTGCTCAGAGCGGTTCTGTGCCGATGGAAACAGAAAGATGGCATGAACTGGTGTTGGGGTGACTGGAAGATAAAAGGCACAGAGGCGAACCCCACATCCAGATCTTCAAAGGTGTACACCTCCGCCCGGTGCCTCTCACTGGGTCTCCGGACAAGATTAAGAGGAATGACGGACAGGGTGCTGAGCCGTCATCTCAGGGGCTTTCAGCTTGCACATCTGTCCCGGAGTCCACGCTGATTAAGTTACATACGTAATGAAGAAGGATAAGCTTGAGGCATTTCTAGGTAAATGGTCGCACCTTGAGACAGTACTCTTAAGTGAAATAAATTGCCCACACATCCATAAATACCACATTATTTCTCTGGTGTGAGAAACCAAAAGTGTAAATAAGGACCAAAATGTGTAATAGGTGCTGTGAAATAGGAGGAAAATGTTCAAGTGGGGAAGCGGAAAAGGGAGAGGGAAGGGGCAGAGGGAAGAAGGGAGAAGTTAAAAAAGTGAGAAAAGGAGGGGAGGTGCAAGAGAATGCCCGTAGGAATGCCTTTCCCCCTACACATACTGTGTCGTGTCACTTTCCAGCTTGCCAGTTGGAGATTTTATTAGCGTATTTCTGTGTGTGTGTTTCAACATTGCGTTAGTTGGCTTTCTGTTACTGACAAAACACTAAAATAATAAAGTTTTAAGGAGAAAGGGTTTATTTTGGCCCACGGTTTCAGAGGGTTCAGTCTGTGGTCAATCAACTCTGCTGCTTTTGGGCCTTTGGTGAGGCAGAACATCATGGTGGGAGTGCGTGACAGAGGGGGCCTGTTTACCTCAGGGTGGCTGGGAAACACGGAGACAGGAAGGGGCGGGATCCCAGTGTCCCTTTGAGGGACATGCTCCCAGCGACCTAAGTAAGTTCCTCTCACTAGGTTCCCATCTACCAAAGTTCCCATTTACTAGAGCAGTGATGGCAAACCTTTTAGAGATGAGTGTCCAAACTACATCCCCAAGCCCACTTACTTACAGCAAAGAATCAACACTACAGTTAAACCTGAACACTGAGGTTTTAGTTTAGAAAAAACACCTCACACATTAACATCTTTTATCTTAAAAGAAAAGCGAATAACACGTGTGCTGGAGGTTTGCTACCATTGGGCTAGCGGTTCTGCTCCTTCCCAAGAGTGCCATGGCTGGGAACCAAGCCCACAAGACGTTGGTCTTCAGGGTACACTCAGGAGCCAGACTAACAGACAGCTTCCCTTGTTCCAATGGCCGTTTATATTCTTTTGAGGGTTGCTTTTTTGGTCATTTATTCTCTTTCAGTGTTTATCTTAATCGTAAGGACTGGTTTTTAAATTGGGCTTATAAATTCTTTGTCATAAATGTATTTTTCCTCCAGTATGTTCTGATATTTTTCAGTTTTGTTTGCATCTGTTTGCTCTTTTCAACTTAGAAGTTTTTGAAGTATATTCTCAAATTTTCCTTATGCTTTCTAGGTGGTTTGATTACAGTAGAGTGAGTTGGAAGGTTTTCCCTCGTCAAGATCATTGACATGTTCATCCGCACTCTCGGAGTGTTTCTGCGTAGTAATCTTCCCTCTATGATCTTTAGTCCCTGTGGACTATTTTTTGGTGTAAGGAGCGACATATTTTGGTACCTCCCTGTTTCTTACACCTGCCTCTGGTCTTTAAACCTGACTGGCTAATGGAAAGTGCTTGCTGCTTACCAGTTTATTAATGAGTCTTGGTCATTGTGAGTGTTGGGAGGGGCGGGAGTGGGTCGGCTGTTATTTAGCATCTGCGTGAGGGGCCTTCCTTCTCTGAGCGTGCATGGAGCAGAGAGCTCCAGAGAGCGCCTCCCAGCGGAAGGTCTCTGGGTAATTTCCTTTCCCACTTCTTCACTGTGAGTGGTTTGTTTCTCCCCCAGTGCTGGGGATCAAATCTAGGACCTTATGCAGTCTACCACAGAGCTGCGTCCACGGCCCTTACTTATTTTCAATCGTTAGTCTGTACTGTTCACCAGTGCGAAGTGCCCGTTTCCATGAGGATGCCGTAAACTCTGACTTTTGTGGTCAAGAAGTATTTTTTGTAACTTTTTATTTCAACAAACGTTCTTCGCTCGTAAAGGAATGGGGCGTGAGGAGTCTTTTTCCTTCCCCTTTGACACCTAGTCCCACGCATACGTAAATGCTGTTAATTTTTTAAATATTTTTCAGAAATCCTAAGCATCATTTTTGATAAGTACATACTGCTGAGTGTTCATCTGGTGAAACTGAAGATCTTTCAGAAGAAATAAATCTAGAAGGTAAGAAACAGACATATCTATCTATGTGGTTTTGAAGCATGCTTTTCTTCAGGTAGTAAGAAAGGGAAGAGGCTGGACCGACCTCCACTGAGTCCTTGTGAGGACAGGAATTGCGTGTGAAGCTTCGGTGTCCTTGCCCTCTGCTGCGGGCCTCTCCATCTTGCACTTTGACCTGGGAGAAAAGTTGACCTCGCCAACGAGGTCGTGGACTACAAGTGTAGAGGGAAGACACATATACTTGGGACCAGTTGGAGTTCGCTTAAACATTCCATGATAGCGGTGCAATTTGTCATCACTAGATCTTGGAAACAACCCAAATGCTCATCAACTGAGGAGTGGAGAAAAGGGGGTATTTTTATACCATGGAGTATTACTCAACTATAAAAAAAGATAAACTTGAGGCTTTTATAGGTAAATGGATGCAACTAGAGACCATACTCATAAGTGAAATAAGTCAGACCCACATGTGTAAACATCATATTGTCTCCCTAGTGTAGGAACCTGAAAGAGTAAATAAAATACGAAAGGTACAATAGATGTTGTGAAAGGGAAAGGGACCATTCAAAGAGAAGGAACAACTGGGATGAGGAAAAGGAGAAGAGAAAGAAAGAAAGAGAAAGAAGAGAAAAATATGTACATAAACAGGATAGCTGGGAAAATTATACTGCTGATTTCTACTGGTCTATTGAAAGGAGCAGCTAATGCTTAAATTGTTTTCTTTTTAATTTCTTGACCAGTTTTGCACGCTTACGTGTGGTAATCTGAACAACTAATGTGAAGACAACAATGGACAATATAACAGCCATTGCTGAATTCTTACCATCTTGTTCAGTGAAATTTTGTACAGTTTCTGATGTTTTTTAAAATTATTTTTTATTCTCTTTAAAATAAAAAAAATGACTACAGAAACCATTGAGGACAGAAAAGATTATTATGGCCCAAAGCAAGCAGAGTAGGGGACGTGGCTGGATGCAGAGGGCAGGGCGTCTCGGCCTGGCCATGTTCATAGGTATTGGAAGGCAGAAGAGCTGCGTGTCCAGAGACCCGAAATTGACCAGAGTAGACAAGCCTTCACGTCGTGACGCTCATGCTCATCCCCCTCAGCAAATGCTGCATCCCCAGGAGCCCTGACGACTGCGAACGAAGCCTTCCCAGCGCCCCCAGACGAAGCTCCCCGGCTCTTGATGGAGCCAGTCTGTGCTGCATTCTCATGCCTGTGCGTCGGTCGCCTTGGGGTTCTTTTCTTCCCATCTTCTACGTCCTCTGGCATCGTTAGTGCCAGGCGCAGCCTGTTGATGCAGAAGATGGGAGTGAACGTTCATGAGTGCCCTCACGTCACCCTGAGGCCCAGGAGGCCCTGGGGATGGGGAGCGGAGCTGACGCCTGGTTGCTCCTGCCGTCTCCGTGCCCCGGCTCGCATGGCCGTGCGTCCTCATTGCAGTTGCAGGGTTGTGGTGGAAACAAGGGTCTTCTGGAAAGTTCGTCCCTTGTGTGGAGGGCGTTGGGCTTGGTGTCTGACTTCTCAATAGAGCAGGAGGAGAAACCTGTGAGAATTCAGGACTAAGGATGGGCCTTTAACTTACGCACTTGCTACCCAGCCTGAACACAGCTCAGCCAGTGAGGTGAAAGGGGCCTGGGGTGATTTGGGGGCAGGAAAGCTGTTTCATAGTCTGCGCATTTTAAAGCTCAGGGCTTGGTTATTCTTCCTGGTTTCTGGAAGGCTCACCTCGCGGGTGAAGCCTTCACCTCTATCTTTTTTTTAAGCCTAGGCTTCGGGAAGTTGGCCAGGATGGCCGTGAAGAACTTGGGACTCTTTTTCCTCCGCCTCCCTTACAGGCTGTGCCACCACACCTGGCTCCACTTTCGTTTTATCTCAGCAGCCGTCATGAGTAATTATCGCCAGGGATTTTTTTTTTTTCCTGATTTGCTAGACTCAGATCCACAGTCGAGAAAGTCACTTGGTTTATTTGCACGTGTTGCTAAGCTCACCCTTACCTATCTCTTTTGTTCTTCTAGGTGTCTAGGGAAAAACTGTACTTCATAATAAAGTTATTTGTTTAGGATGCAAAGCTGTTTGGTTCAAAATACAGGATATAGCTTATCCTTTGTCTTGATACGAAAAGCTAAAATCCACTAGTTGTTGATACCCGTTTGCTTACAGTTAAATCAGGACTTCTGGTTTTGCTTTGGAGGCTTTGTGCTATTCTTTCTCCGGAGTAATAATCGTTGTAACTGAAAGCGTGTTTGGGCGGTAGGCTCTAACCGGATCTCCCGTAAACCTTCCAGAACCTGTGCCTGCCGGCCTTCTCAGCCGCTGTGGATGGCCCCGGCCCTCCTGACTGCCCTTCCCGGTAGGATGTCCCTGAGGTCCCTGAAGTGGAGCCTCTTGCTGCTGTCGCTGCTGAGCTTCCTGGTGATGTGGTACCTCAGCCTTCCGCACTACAATGTGATCGAGCGCGTGAACTTGATGTACTTCTATGAGTACGAGCCACTTTACAGACAAGACTTCCGCTTCACGCTGCGAGAGCATTCAAACTGCTCGCATCAGAACCCGTTCCTGGTCATCCTTGTGACTTCACACCCCTCAGATGTGAAAGCCAGACAGGCCGTTCGGGTCACCTGGGGAGAGAAGAAGTCTTGGTGGGGGTACGAGGTGCTTACATTTTTCTTACTAGGCCAGCAGTCTGCAAGGGAGGACAGGATGTTGGCCTTGTCCTTGGAGGACGAGCACCTTCTCTATGGGGACATCATCCGGCAGGATTTTTTAGACACGTATAATAACCTGACCTTGAAAACCATTATGGCATTCAGGTGGGTAACTGAGTTTTGCCCCAATGCCAAGTACGTCATGAAGACGGACACGGATGTTTTTATCAATACTGGTAATTTAGTGAAGTATCTTTTAAACTTAAACCACTCAGAGAAGTTTTTCACAGGGTATCCTCTAATTGATAATTATTCTTACAGAGGATTTTACCAAAAAGCGCACATTTCCTACCAGGAGTACCCTTTCAAGGTGTTCCCTCCCTACTGCAGCGGCTTGGGCTACATAATGTCCCGCGACTTGGTGCCGAGGATCTACGAGATGATGAGTCATGTGAAGCCCATCAAGTTCGAAGATGTGTATGTTGGGATCTGTTTGAATTTGCTGAAAGTGGACATTCATATTCCGGAAGATACAAACCTTTTCTTTTTGTACAGAATCCATTTGGATGTCTGTCAGCTCAGACGTGTGATTGCCGCCCATGGGTTTTCCTCTAAGGAGATCATCACCTTTTGGCAGGTTATGCTAAGAAACACCACGTGCCACTACTAACCGGCCACCGTACCGGAAGCCTGGTGAAGGGCAGCGTGCTTCCTGGGTGTCAGAGCCGGCGCTGGGGAAAGCTGGAAAGGTCGGTGTGCTGGTTCACACCGCGGTGAGACACGGAGACGCGAGGGCCACACTGCGCTTGGGATTTATTTTGATAAAATTCAAGTCAGATCTTTTAAGATGGTGTTCGGCAGAATGAAACATTTATAAAAGAGTCAGAGGTATTTGTTCATAAAATTAATAAGACCAAACAATTTGAACATGTCATTCTGTAGACTAGGATTTCCTAAAAGGGTTTCCCTGAATTATAAGCTCATTAATGTGTGACAACAAAGCATTGTGGCGTTCTATTTATTGGACAGTCTAAGAGTCTAGTGTGTATCCCACATGGATTACCAGTTTTTAAAAAATACGTAGTTCTGTGTAAAGAAACTTCACTGAAGTTATACTGAACAAAATTTCACCTGTTTTTTGCACTCAGAAGGTACTTCCTGATGTCCAGCATTTCAGAGTTCTCAATTATTATTTAATACTACAGACTTCCTGGGTGTTTAAATGCTGTGGGGGTTTCAGTCCTGTGTAAATGGAATCCTGAATCACTTCTTACATTTGAACCTCCCTGCAGTTACTCCATGTATCATTTTATTACTGGGATTCCTTTAATGTGAAACCGTAGGTCATTCTTGAGTATTAATCTCTTGAATGTGTTACATATTCTCCTGTGGTAATACAGACAAAAACTGAAGCAGAAGCATCTGAGTTGCTGTCGTCTTGTGTTTGAAAATGCAGTCCCGTGTTTTTAGATGTCATTTGTCTGCCTTGGCTTTCCACGCAAAACTCAGGAGGGGTGCGGAGTGCCAGGCAGCGCGTTTCCTTTTGGAAAAGACTTCGACGTGCAAATGAAGGCCAAGAACCTGATGGCTAGAAAGTTACGGAAAGAGTCCCATTCCCGAGTTTGCGTTGGAAAAACTGAACGAAAAGTTGCATTGCTGATCTGCCCTGTGTATCTCCTCACTAACAGTCAATTTGTGAATAAAGAGGAAAAAAGAAAAAGACAGTGGTGGCTGCCGTTACTTGTCGTCAAGAGGAAAGGCCTGACGCGTAGTCAGACCTGACTTAAGTCTTGCATGTTTTCATGGGAGGGGCGCCGTATTCTTCGTTGGGCCTGCCACTCTGGGGTCAAAGGGGACGGGCCGTCCCACGATCCTGGGATTATCCAGCTTTCTGTTAAAGTTGGTGAGCTCCTTTTTTCTTAGTTATATACAAGCAAAAGGTCAGATCTTTTTTGTAGGAAATACCAGCTTGAAAGTATGTGATCAGCTCTCGTACTAGTCATATTTATAATTCCATGTGAAAAACCAAACTGCAGTTCCAAGCACAGTACCATGATGAGGGCCCAGCACGGTGGTGCATGCCTGTCACCGCAGCAGTTGGGAGGCTGAGACAGGGTGATTAGTATGAGTTGGAGACCAGCGTGGGCTACGTAGTGAGTTCAGGATCACACTGAACTACAGAGTGAGAGCCTATTTCAAAAAGCAAATCAACAAAATAATCACAAAGAGTTAAGAAATTTTAATAAAATTATTTTTTAAAAACTACTATAATGTGTGGGCTCTATAACAAGGCTGTTTATGTTTCTTTGGGCTCAGACCTGACTCCAGTTATAACAAAAATCAATTATTGAAATACTCTATGGAGTCCACCTATGCCCTGGCTAATCCCTGTCCTCAGAGGTCACTTTCTTTAAGACTGATAGTAGCTATTTTTGTGGCATGACTAGGTTTGATCAGCTTTGCAGAAGGTTGTATTAATGTTTGGGATGCTAATTCAAAAGATTTTTCAGAGAAATAAAAATAAAAATTAATTTCACTCTAAGACCCAGAATAACCAGACTCAAAGTTTATAAGGTTGTTCCTTTTAAACTAAAGAGTCCTTTTGAAACATCCCTAAAACGATTATGGAAAACAGGTAGGTCATTTCGTTGTTGATTTTTATTGCATGTCTCTTGCCCACTAAGACTTAATGTCCTTTATACCGGACTGCTCTGGGTATTTTTGTGAGTCAAAGACCGGCTGTCACTGGGACCCCTTCACACTCTCCCTCAGCTCCCTGATGACCCCGTATCTGGTTACTGTGGGAACAGACTTGCAGGAGTCCATCCAGATAGGCAGCATGTCCTGGTGTTTATAAAAGACAAAGGTTTTTTTTTTTGAACCTAAATTTATTTCAAATAAAAAATCAGGAGGCCTGTGTGTCGTGTGACCTGTGCTGTACATGGCGGGGTATTTCCCCTCATCAGTATCGAAAGAGCATAGGGTGCAGCCCTGTGTGCTGCGCTGCGGAGGTCCCCAAGCCACGGTAGAGAAGAGCCCAGGGCGGACGTGTGAGTCGTGCGCAGGGGCCTCTCCGTGTTGCCGGGGCTTCCCTCAGCGGGCGCCCTTCCTCCCGCGCTTCTCCTCCATGCAGCCCCTGCCAGTGTGCAGCAGTGTGAAGGAAATGGGAGAACAGATCACGAGCCAGGCTGGAGTGACGGAGCCCAGACAGATGCAGTTACCCTGAATGCCGTGCGTGACAGACGTCGCGTGGACTTCCCTAGCCACAGAAGGAAGAAGGTCATCAGTCAAAAAATCCACCAGTACATTGCAGGGCCTTGGGCCCCCGGGCTACAGCAAACATCGGGAATCCTTTCTGTGGGTTTCAGCAGTGACAGCACCCTTAGCTTTACAGGGTTCGTGGAGGCTGGATAGAGGTCCGCTGGGCGTGTGGTAAATTCTGGCTCCGGGAAACAGAGTCACAGTCATGCGGCTGTGCCATCCATGACGAGGGGGAAAGCAGGGGCTGAGGAAGGGACTGAGACGGCCCGAGACGATTTTGGCTCTCCGCCTTCAACATCCCGTCTCTGCCGTTGTGCTGCTCAGCCCCGATCAAGCAGTTTCTTCAGACAGCTTCAGCTGCAGTTTCATACAACCCACTTCTTTCTTAGTTCCTAAAGTTTCACTGACCGTTGTGTATGGCTTTTAGATCTTCATGTAGTTTGAAAACAGTGAAAGGATTTTAAGATTTCCAAATTCCATCCCTGACTTTGCCGCTCCCAGAGGGCTGGTCTCAAAAGGTGTGTTCTCTTGTGCACCTTCGTGCAGTCCTCACCCACCCTGCCTCTGAGCAAGCTGCTAGAGTCAGTTCAGTGTGACAGAAGACGTGCATGGCTCTTAAGTCCTGGTCAGAAGAGCCTTGCAGCTTCTGTCTCACTTTGCTCCCAAAGAGCGTGCGCTTCTGTCCTGAGACCCTGCCAGGAGGAGCGAGGCCAGCTCCTGGGGGTGGACATGCGGGGAAGGGGCCAGCTGGCTCCGCACCGCTCCTCCCCAGGTGGAGAACACATTTCGGAGCCTGCAGGGAACTTCATTAACTCACAGAACCTTAAGAAATCATTAAGTTTTGCTTTATGCTGTCCAGGTTTGGGATGGTGTGTCAGTCACAGATAAAATACTTCTCACCAAGTAAATTTCCCATTGGCCGGGGCTTTGCGCAAGTCCTGGGCAAAGTCTCCCTTTTTAGTCCTGTTTTCCTCATTGTGACTGAATACCTGAGAAGCTCAACTCAGAGGAGGAAACGTTTGTTCGGCTTCACAGTTTCAGAGGCTTCAGGCCGTGGTCAGCCTGCTGCCCTGCTTTCAAGCCCGTGTCAAGGCAGAAATCACGGTGGGAGGGCCCGGCTCAGCTCACGGCCGCCGGAAAACAGGGCGGGTGAGAGCCGCAGAGACAGGGCCCGGGCCGAGAGAATTTCAGAGGCAGCCGGCGGGGACCGCTCCCTCCCGGTGGGCCCAAACCCCAGCTACGAATTCGTCGGTGCATTATTGTATTCACGAGCTTAGCACTGTCACGACCCCCCGCCGCTCTGGGCCCCACTTTGGGATGTCACCGCATGGAGGGCCGGGCCCTCAGTACGTGCATGGCGGCGGATCCCTTCCCAGTGGAACCGCATTCCTGTCCTCACGTCTGGCCGCGTCTGGTTTCTCGTCCGCGCTTCGCCCTGCTGGAGGCTGCAACGAGTAGCTTCCAAGGCGTCTCTCGGTGCAGCCCGCTTTCTCTCTTTCCAGGGGGTGGAGGCGAGTGGTTCTTACATCCCCGAAAGAGCCCGCGCACGGCATTTCCCGTGCAGGCGGGAGGTTGTCAAGGCGGACGCTCGGTGTGAAAGGCTGCGGAAACTTCCAATGCCTGTCTCTCTTGCTGGCGCACAAGCAGGGTCTCTCTTGCGGGTACACGTGCGGGAGCTGGTGGGAAAGGCAGGGTGGAAGCACCCCAAAGGGTGAACAGGCCCTGCGCTCTGAAGACCTTTTCCGAGAGGAGGAGCGCGAAGGGAGAGGGATGAGGGTGTCGCGGGGAGGCCGGGCAGCACGTCCGCGGCCGAGCCCGCCGCTGCGCCGGCCCGCGCCCTCCCGGTCCTCCGCGGCTGAGCGCCGCGCCTCGCTCCGCGCTCACGAGCCTCGCGCTCCTCCCCCTTCAGCGTGCGCCGGCCCGAGCGTGCGGCCCGGGCGGTGGCTGCGGCAGGGCTCTGCTTACGGGTGTTCTCCCGATAGAAAGGACCAAGGATAAACCCCTTTCCTCTCGGGCCAGTGCCAGGACCCGCAGCGCCCCGCGGACCTTCCAGGGACGGGTCTGAGGGTCAGACGGCGTGCAGCGGGGCGCCAGGGCTCAGCGGGGCGGAGAGGCCAGACACCGAACCAACCGGAGAGCACACGCTGCCGTCGCCGCGGATGCGAAGCGCCCCGCGCGGGGAGCCCGCGGGCAGCTCCCGCGGACGGCAGCTTCCCCCGCGGG